>NW_025423355.1:117500-455000 GCF_020497125.1 Mauremys mutica | reverse complement strand
GAGCGCCCCACGCGCGGACACCCCGGCCGCGTGGGGGGGGGGCGCTGCGGGGTGGGGAGAGACGGGGGAATAGCGGGGGGGGTGCCTGGAGGGGCAGGCGGGGGGGGGTGCATGGAGGGGTGGAGACGTAGGCGTGGGGGTGGAGGGAGGGGGTGGGTGCATGGAAGGGCAGACGTGGGGGTGGAGGGAGGGGGTGGAAGGAGCGGGGTGCATGGAGGGGCAGGCGTGGGGGAGAGATGGGGAATAGCAAAGTGGAGGGGGGTGCGTGGGGGAGCAGGTGTGGGGGTGGAGGGCGGGGGTGCGTGGAGGGGCAGGCGGGGGGGTGGAGGGAGGGGGTGGGTGCATGGAGGGGCAAGCGCGGGGTGGAGGGAGGGGGGTGCGTGGAGGGGCAGACGTGGGGGTGGAGGGAGGGGGGTGCGTGGAGGGGCAGGCGGGGGGGTGGAGGGAGGGGGTGGGTGCATGGAGGGGCAGGCGGGGTGAAGGGAGGGGGTGGAAGGAGGGGGGTGCGTGGAGGGGCAGGCGTGGGGGAGAGATGGGGAATAGCAAAGTGGAGGGGGGTGCATGGGGGAGCAGATATGGGGGTGGAGGGAGGGGGTGCATGGAGGGGCAGACGTGGGGGTGCATGGAGGGGCAGATATGGGGGTGGAGGGAGGGGGTGCATGGAGGGGCAGATATGGGGTGGACGGGGGTGGGTGCATGGAGGAGGACGTGGGGGGGTGCGGGAGGGGTAGGTGTGGGGGTGCAAGGAGGGGCAGGCATGCAGGTGGAGGGAGGTGGGATGGATCAACGGTTGGCTGGGGGGGACGGCTGGGTGGTTGGGGAAGGGGATGGGCGGGTGGGTGGACGGATGGTGGGATGGTCGGGGACAGGGATCGGTGGGTGGATGGTTGGTTGGATGGGTAGAGACGGGGATGGATCGATGGTGGGATGAGTTGGGTGGGTGCGTGGCTCGATGGTGGGGATGGCTGGGGAAGGGGACGGTGGGAGGATCGATGGCTGGATGGTGGGGGAAAGGGTTCGGTTGGGGGATGGATGGTTGGACGGGAAGAGAAGGGGATGGATCGTGGTGGGATGGGTGGGGACGGGGATGGCTGGGGATGGGTGGGTGGACTGATGTTTGGACAGGTGGGGATGGGTGGTTGGATGGGTGGGAATGAGGGTGGGTGGGTGGATCGAAGGTGGGACAGGTGGGGATGGGGATGGGGGGTGGATCAATGGTTGGATGGGTGGGGATGGGTGGGTGGACTGATGTTTGGACAGGTAGGGATGGGTGGCTGGATGGGTGGGAATGAGGGTGGGTGGGTGGATCGAAGGTTGGACGGGATGAGCTGGGGATGGGTAGTGGATCGATGGTTGGATAGGTGGGACTGGGATGGGTGGGTGGATCGATGGTTGGACGGGTGGGGATGAGTGGGTGGATAGATGGTTCGATGGGTGGATCGATGAGTGGATGGGTGGGGACGGGTGGGTGGATCGATATTGTGGATCGATGGTTGATGGGGATGGGTGGGTGGATCGATGGTTGGACGGGTGGGGATGAGTGGGGGGATCGATGGTTCGATGGGTGGATCGATGAGTGGATGGGTGGGGACGGGTGGGTGGATCGATATTGTGGATCGATGGTTGATGGGGATGGGTGGGTGGATCGATGGTTGGACGGGTGGGGATGAGTGGGTGGATAGATGGTTCGATGGGTGGATCGATGGGTGGACGGGTGGGGACGGGTGGGTGGATCGATATTGTGGATCGATGGTTGATGGGTATGGGTGGGTGGATCGATGGGTGGATGAGTGGGGAAGGAGATGGGTTGGGGGATCGATGGTTGGACGGGTGGGGACGGGGACGAGTGGGTAGATCGATGGTTGCACGGGTAGGATGGTGATGGCGGGTGAATCGATAGTTGGGATGGGTAGGAGAGGGGATGGTGGATGGTTGGACAGGATGAGATGGGGATGGGTAGGAGGATCAATGGTTGGATGGGTGGGTACGGGGGTGGGTGGATGGATCGATGGGGGATGGGATGATATTGTGGATCGATGGTTGATGGGGATGGGTGGGTGGGTGGATGTTTGGATGGGAGGGGAGGGCAATGGGTGGTTGGATCGAAGGTTGGATGGGTGGGGATGGGTGGGTGGGTCGATGGTTGGACAGGTGGGGATGGGTGGGTGGATCGATTGTGTGACGGTTGAGGAAGGGGATTCTTGGGTGGATGGGTGGGGATGGGGATGATAGGGTGGATCGATGGTTGGACGAGCAGGGACGGGGATGGGTGGGTGGATGGATGGTTGGATGGGAAGGGAAGGGGATGGGTGGGTGGATCGATGGTTGGATGGGTGGGTACGGTGGTGAGTAGGTGGATCAATGGTTGGATCAGTGGGGATGGGTGGTGGATTGATGGTTGGATGGGATGAGATGGGGATGGGTGGTGGATCGATGGCTGGATGAGAGGGGAAGGGGTAGGGTGGGTGAATCGATGTTTGGACCGGAGGAGACAGGGATGGGTGGTTGGATCGGAAGTTGGACGGGGGGGTGGGTGGGTGGGTCGATGGTTGGACAGGTGGGGATAGGTGGGTGGCTCAATTGTACAAGCGATGGGGAAGGGGATTGGTGGGTGGATGGGTGGGGACAGGGATGGGTGGTTGGACGGATGAGTACGAGGGTGGGTGGGTGGATCGATGGTTGGACAGATGGGGACGGGGATGGGTTAGTGGGTCTATGGTTGGATGGGTGGGGACAGGGATGGGTTAGTGGGTCTATGGTTGGACGGGTGGGGACGGGGATGTGGGTGGATCGATGGTTGGACAGATGGGGACGGGGATGGGTTAGTGGGTCTATGGTTGGACGGGTGGGGACGGGGATGTGTGTGGATCGATGGTTGGACACAGGGGGACGGGGATGGGTTAGTGGGTCTATGGTTGGACGGGTGGGGACGGGGATGTGGGTGGATCGATGGTTGGACGGGTGGGGACGGGGATGGGTTAGTGGGTCGATGGTTGGACGGGTGGGGACGGGGATGGGTTAGTGGGTCGATGGTTGGACGGGTGGGGACAGGGATGCGTTAGTGGGTCGATGGTTGGACGGGTGGGGACGGGGATGTGGGTGGATCGATGGTTGGACGGGTGGGGACGGGGATGTGGGTGGATCGATGGTTGGACGGGTGGGGACGGGGTTGGGTTAGTGGGTCGATGGTTGGACGGGTGGGGACGGGGATTGGTGGGTGGATGGGTGGGGACAGGGATGGGTGGTTGGACGGATGAGTACGAGGGTGGGTGGGTGGATCGATGGTTGGACAGGTGGGGACGGGGATGCGTTAGTGGGTCGATGGTTGGACGGGTGGGGACGGGGATGGGTTAGTGGGTCGATGGTTGGACGGGTGGGGACAGGGATGCGTTAGTGGGTCGATGGTTGGACGGGTGGGGACGGGGATGGTTGGACGGCGGGGAAGGGGGC
Source organism: Mauremys mutica (assembly GCF_020497125.1). NCBI lineage: Eukaryota > Metazoa > Chordata > Testudines > Geoemydidae > Mauremys > Mauremys mutica. Next base: position 451,550 of record NW_025423355.1, on the reverse strand, counting down.
AGGGATCGGGGGACTCAGCAGGGGGCGCTGTGCTGACCGAGGCAGGGGAGTTACATGGAGGTGGAAGGAACTGGACAGTTGTGTGATGAACGCTTTGTGCAGAGGCTGGTGAGTATCTGCATCGCACGTGTGTATCAGGTCGTGTGTATCTGTTTGGGGGGGGGGTGCGCAAGGGTTGTGTGGTGAGCTGAGTGTGTTTCAAGGCACGGAGGCAGCGAGTGTCCATCGGGGGCGTATTTGTTAAAGTGTGCAGGGAGCTCCGCATCTGACGTTGTGTGCGCTTTGGCTTTGTGTTGGGTTGTGTAGAAAGTGACGTGTGTATTTGATGTAGGTGCGAGCTCAAGTTGTGTAGCCTGTGTAGCCCATGTGTGTCTGGGTGTGGGGGTGTTTTGAGGGGTGTGTGGGGAGGGTGGAAGGTGTTGTAGGGGATGTGTAGTGGATAGGGGTGTATTCTGCAAGGGTGTAGGTGTGTGGGCAGAAGGGTGACTGTTCTGTGTGTAACTGCGGGTGGGTGTGAAGCAGGGTTTGTGGTCTATGGGAAGAGTGGAGCAGGAGTGCATATGCAGAAGAGGTTTTGTATTGTGTGTGTGCACGTGCAGCAGGAAATGTGTGTGTGTGTGTGAATCAGGGTGTGGGTGTGTGTGTGTGTGTGTGTGTGCGCGCAAAGGGGACTTGGGTGGCAGGGTGTGCTTGTTCTCCTGCTGTGCGCCCGGCAGCAGGGCGTCTATTCTCTGGGTGTGCACTTGGTGGCAGGGTGTGTGTGTTCTCCCGGTGTACATCCAGCAGGCGGGTGTGTTGTCTCCCGGTGTGCTCCCGGTGGCAGGGTGTGCATATTCTCCGGGTGTGCACCTGGTAGCGTGGTGTGTGTGTTGGGTGGCAGGGTGCGCCTGTTCTCCAGGTGTGCGTCCGGTGGCAGAGTGTGCCTGTTCTCCGGGCGTGCGTCCGGCAGCAGGGTGTGCCTGTTCTCCAGGTGTGCACCTGGTGGCAGGGTGTGTGTGTTCTCCCAGTGTACACCCGGCAGCAGGGTGTGTTGTCTCCTGGTGTGTTCCCGGTGGCAGGGTGTGCATATTCTTTGGGTGTGTGCCCGGTGGCAGGGTGTGTGTGTTCTCCAGGTGTACGCCTGGCAGCAGGGTTTGCGTGTTCTCCAGGTGTGCAACCGGTGGCATGGTGTGTGTGTTGGGTGGCAGGGTGTGCCCATTCTCCGGGTGTGCGCCCGGCGGCAGAGTGCGCCTGTTCTCCGGGTGTGTGCCCGGTGGCAGGGTGTGCCTGTTCTCCGGGTGTGTGCCTGGCGGCATGGGGTGTGTGTTGGGTGGCAGGGTGTGCCCATTCTCCGGGTGTGCGCCCGGCGGCAGAGTGCGCCTGTTCTCCGGGTGTGCGCCCGGTGGCAGGGTGTGCCTGTTCTCCAGGTGTGCGCCCGGCTGCATGGGGTGTGTGTTGGATGGCAGGGTGTGCCTGTTCTCTGGGTGTGCGCCCAGCGGCAGGGTGCACCTGTTCTCCGGGTGTGCGCCCGGTGGCATGGGGTGTGTGTTGGGTGGCAGGGTGTGCCTGTTCTCCAGGTGTGCGCCCGGCGGCATGGGGTGTGCGCCCGGCGGCAGGGTGCGCCTGTTCTCCGGGTGTGCGCCCGGCGGCATGGGGTGTGTGTTGGGTGGCAGGGTGTGCCTGTTCTCCGGGTGTGCGCCCGGCGGCATGGGGTGTGTGTTGGGTGGCAGGGTGTGCCTGTTCTCCGGGTGTGTGCCTGGCGGCAGGGTGTGCCTGTTCTCCGGGTGTGTGCCTGGCGGCATGGGGTGTGCCTGTTCTCCGGGTGTGCGCCCGGCGGCATGGGGTGTGTTGGGTGGCAGGGTGTGCCTGTTCTCCGGGTGTGTGCCTGGCGGCAGGGTGTGCCTGTTCTCCGGGTGTGCGCCTGGCGGCATGGGGTGTGTGTTGGGTGGCAGGGTGCACTTGTTCTCCAGGTGTGTGCCTGGCGGCAGGGTGTGCCTGTTCTCCAGGTGTGTGCCCGGCGGCATGGGGTGTGTGTTGGGTGGCAGGGTGTGCCTGTTCTCCGGGTGTGCGCCTGGCGGCATGGGGTGTGTGTTGGGTGGCAGGGTGCACTTGTTCTCCGGGTGTGTGCCTGGCGGCAGGGTGTGCCTGTTCTCCGGGTGTGCGCCTGGCGGCATGGAGTGTGTGTTGGGTGGCAGGGTGCACTTGTTCTCCGGGTGTGTGCCTGGCGGCAGGGTGTGCCTGTTCTCCGGGTGTGGGCCCGGCGCCATGGGGTGTGTGCTGGGTGGCAGGGTGCGCCTGTTCTCCGGGTGTGCGCCCGGCGGCAGGGTGTGCCTGTTCTCCAGGTGTGCGACCGGTGGCATGGTGTGTGTGTTGGGTGGCAGGGTGTGCCCATTCTCCGGGTGTGCGCCCGGCGGCAGAGTGCGCCTGTTCTCCGGGTGTGTGCCCGGTGGCAGGGTGTGCCTGTTCTCCGGGTGTGTGCCTGGCGGCATGGGGTGTGTGTTGGGTGGCAGGGTGTGCCCATTCTCCGGGTGTGCGCCCGGCGGCAGAGTGCGCCTGTTCTCCGGGTGTGCGCCCGGTGGCAGGGTGTGCCTGTTCTCCAGGTGTGCGCCCGGCGGCATGGGGTGTGTGTTGGATGGCAGGGTGTGCCTGTTCTCTGGGTGTGCGCCCAGCGGCAGGGTGCACCTGTTCTCCGGGTGTGCGCCCGGTGGCATGGGGTGTGTGTTGGGTGGCAGGGTGTGCCTGTTCTCCGGGTGTGTGCCTGGCGGCAGGGTGTGCCTGTTCTCCGGGTGTGTGCCTGGCGGCATGGGGTGTGCCTGTTCTCCGGGTGTGCGCCCGGCGGCATGGGGTGTGTGTTGGGTGGCAGGGTGTGCCTGTTCTCCGGGTGTGTGCCTGGCGGCAGGGTGTGCCTGTTCTCCGGGTGTGTGCCTGGCGGCATGGGGTGTGCCTGTTCTCCGGGTGTGCGCCTGCCGGCATGGGGTGTGTGTTGGGTGGCAGGGTGAACTTGTTCTCCAGGTGTGTGCCTGGCGGCATGGGGTGTGTGTTGGGTGGCAGGGTGTGCCTGTTCTCCGGGTGTGCGCCTGGCGGCATGGGGTGTGTGTTGGGTGGCAGGGTGCACTTGTTCTCCGGGTGTGTGCCTGGCAGCAGGGTGTGCCTGTTCTCCGGGTGTGGGCCCGGCGCCATGGGGTGTGTGCTGGGTGGCAGGGTGTGCCTGTTCTCTGGGTGTGCGCCCAGCGGCAGGGTGCACCTGTTCTCCGGGTGTGCGCCCGGTGGCATGGGGTGTGTGTTGGGTGGCAGGGTGTGCCTGTTCTCCGGGTGTGTGCCTGGCGGCAGGGTGTGCCTGTTCTCCGGGTGTGTGCCTGGCGGCATGGGGTGTGCCTGTTCTCCGGGTGTGCGCCTGCCGGCATGGGGTGTGTGTTGGGTGGCAGGGTGTGCCTGTTCTCCGGGTGTGTGCCTGGCGGCAGGGTGTGCCTGTTCTCCGGGTGTGTGCCTGGCGGCATGGGGTGTGCCTGTTCTCCGGGTGTGCGCCTGGCGGCATGGGGTGTGTGTTGGGTGGCAGGGTGCACTTGTTCTCCGGGTGTGCGCCCGGCAGCATGGGGTGTGTGTTGGGTGGCAGGGTGTGCCTGTTCTCCGGGTGTGGGCCCGGCGCCATGGGGTGTGTGCTGGGTGGCAGGGTGCGCCTGTTCTCCGGCGGCATGGGGTGTTGGTTATTCTCTCTGTGTAAACTAGGGTGACCAGACAGCAAATATGAAAAATCAGGACGGGGGTGGGGGGGGAATAGGAGCTTATATAAGACCCAAAACCTGGGACTGTCCCTATAAAATGGGGACATCTGGTCACCCCAGGGTAACGAGCAGGGAGTGTGGGGGGTGTCCGGGCTCAATGTGTGTGTGTGAGAGTGGGGGGGGGCAGCTCCCTCTCCCCCCCCCAGTTTCAGAAGGACAATCCCCACCCCCACCCCCACCCCCACCCGGGATCACTCCAGCCCAACCCAGCCCCACCCAAAGCCTGGCCCCAGGCCCAAGGACAGGGGGCCAGGGGAATTAGCCCTTTTGGCAGAAAGGAGGGGGAGGGGGGCCGGGAGCCCGGACTCCTGGGTTCTCTCCCCGGCTCTGGGAGGGGAGTGGGGGCTGGTGGGTTAGAGCAGGGGCGGCTGGGAGCCAGGACTCCTGGGTTCTCTCCCCGGCTCTGGCAGGGGAGTGGGGGCTGGTGGGTTAGAGCAGGGGGGGGGCTGGGAGCCAGGACTCCTGGGTTCTATTGACCCCTCCCCCACAGCTGCCTGCCTTGTTGTGTGTGTGTGTGGGGGGGTCTTCAAACCCCCCTGAGCCCCTGGCTGCAGGCACGTCCGCAATGGCTGATCTCCCCGCCCCCCTGTGCCAGCCAATGGCAGCGCGCCCAGCCTCAGACAGCCAATGGGAGAGGAGCAATAACAGCAGCTGGGCTGGGAGCGTCTGAGAGTGACCCCGCCCCCTTCAGAGCCGCCCCGCCCCTTTGCTGCACGTGCAGGTCACACCCCAAGGGGGGGGGGGGCAGTCACACCAGGGTGCCCCTCACTCCCGACCCGCAGCCCCTGTCCCCCCAGCCCTGCCGGTGCCCCTCACTCCCGACCCGCAGCCCCTGCCCCCCCCCAGCCCTGCCGGTGCCCCTCACTCCCGACCCGCAGCCCCTGCCCCCCCCAGCCCTGCCGGTGCCCCTCACTCCCGACCCGCAGCCCCTGCCCCCCCAGCCCTGCCGGTGCCCCTCACTCCCGACCCGCAGCGCCTGCCCCCCCCCAGCTCTGCTGGTGCCCCTCACTCCCGACCCGCAGCCCCTGTCCCCCCCCAGCCCTGCCGTTGCCCCTAACTCCCACCCCGCAGCCCCGGGCCCCCCCACCCCTGCCGGTGCCCCTCACTCCCGACCCGCAGCCCCTGTCCCCCCCAGCCCTGCCGGTGCCCCTCACTCCCAACCCGCAGCCCCTGCCCCCCCAGCCCTGCCGGTGCCCCTCACTCCCAACCCGCAGCCCCTGCCCCCCAGCCCTGCCGGTGCCCCTCACTCCCAACCCGCAGCCCCTGCCCCCCCCAGCGCCGCCGGTGCCCCTCACTCCCGACCCGCAGCCCCTGTCCCCCCCAGCCCTGCCGGTGCCCCTCACTCCCAACCCGCAGCCCCTGCCCCCCAGCTCTGCCGGTGCCCCTCACTCCCGACCCGCAGCCCCCGCCCCCCAGCCCTGCCGGTGCCCCGCCCTCCCGACCCACCGCCCCTTCCCCCCCCAGCCCTGCCGGTGCCCCTCACTCCCGACCCGCAGCCCCTGCCCCCCCCAGCCCTGCCGGTGCCCCTCACTCCCGACTCGCAGCCCCTGCGTCCCCCCAGCCCTGCCGGTGCCCCTCACTCCCAACCCGCAGCCCCTGCCCCCCCCAGCGCCGCCGGTGCCCCTCACTCCCGACCCGCAGCCCCTGCCCTGCCGGTGCCCCTCACTCCCGACCCGCAGCCCGTGTCCCCCCCAGCCCTGCCGGTGCCCCTCACTCACACCCCGCAGCCCCTGCCCCCCAGCTCTGCCGGTGCCCCTCACTCCCGACCCGCAGCCCCTGCGCCCCCCAGCCCTGCCGGTGCCCCTCACTCCTGACCCACAGCCCCTTCCCCCCCAGCCCTGCCGGTGCCCCTCACTCCCGACCCGCAGCCCCTGCCCCCCCAGCCCTGCCGGTGCCCCTCACTCCCGACCCGCAGCCCCTGCGTCACCCCAGCCCTGCCGGTGCCCCTCACTCCCAACCCGCAGCCCCTGCCCCCCCCCGCGCCGCCGGTGCCCCTCACTCCCGACCCGCAGCCCCTGCCCTGCCGGTGCCCCTCACTCCCGACCCGCAGCCCCTGCGTCCCCCCAGCCCTGCCGGTGCCCCTCACTCCCGACCCGCAGCCCCTGCGTCCCCCCAGCCCTGCCGGTGCCCCTCACTCCCGACCCGCAGCCCCTGCGTCCCCCCAGCGCTGCCGGTGGCTCTCACTCCCGACCCGCAGCCCCTGCCCCCCCAGCCCTGCCGGTGCCTCTCACTCCCGACCCGCAGCCCCTGCCCCCCCCAGCCCCGCCGGTGCCCCTCACTCCCGACCCGCAGCCCCTGCGTCCCCCCAGCCCTGCCGGTGCCCCTCACTCCCGACCCGCAGCCCCTGCCCCCCCAGCTCTGCCGGTGCCCCTCACTCCCGACCCGCAGCCCCTGCCCCGCAGCCCGGCCCTGCTGGTGTCCCTCACTCCCGACCCGCAGCCCCTGCCCCGCAGCCCGGCCCTGCTGGTGCCCCTCACTCCCAACCCGCAGCCCCTGCCCCGCAGCCCGGCCCTGCTGGTGCCCCTCACTCCCGACCCGCAGCCCCCTGCCCCCCCAGCCCTGCCGGTGCCCCTCACTCCCGACCCGCAGCCCCTGTGCCATCCCCAGAGGCGGGTTCAGTGGTTGGGCCCAGCTGCTGTCTGAGGATCATGTTCCCTCGGTGGCTGCCCCTCCCCCCCCCCCGGCCCCCGTTTGGGGTTTGTCACCTGGGGAACCCACCGCCCGTGTCCTGTGTCTGCCACCTGCGCCCGCCATGCCCGGGGCCGGGGGGGGTGGGGGCTTAGCCCTCAAAATCCCCCCCCATCCTGCCCCGATCCCGGCCCCACAGCACAGCGCCCACCTGCTCCCCCTCCCCCCCACCGCTCCCCTGCTCATTGCGCCGGGCCAGGGGGTCTCTGCTGGCGGGGGAGGGGCTGTTACACAGGATGCAGCTGTAACTGGTGCAACCGCCGGGCAGGTGCCAGGGGTGGGGGGGCTTCGGGTGTCAGTGTGGTGGGGGAGGGGTGCAGTGGGGGAGGGTGCGGGGGGGAGGGGAGGGGGTTCCGCGGGTGGGGGGGCAGTGTGGGAGGGTGCACAGGATGCAGAGGGAAGGGGTGGCCTGGGGGGGTGCAGAGGGGGAGGGGTGCAGTGGGGGCAGAGTGTGGGGGATGCAGAGGGGGAGGGGTGGCATGGGGGTGCAGAGGGGGAGGGTGTGGGGTTGCAGGGGTGCAGCAGGGGTGTGGTGCAGAGGAGGGAGGGGTGCAGTGGGGGGAGGGGCGGGGGATGCAGAGGGAAGGGGTGGCCTGGGGGGGTGCAGAGGAGGAGGGATGCAGTGGGGGCAGGGTGTGGGGGGTGCAGAGGGGGAGGGGTGGCATGGGGGTGCAGTGGGGGGAGGGTGTGGGGGTTGCAGGGGTGCAGCAGGGGTGTGGTGCAGAGGAGGGAGGGGTGCAGTGGGGGGAGGGGCGGGGGATGCAGAGGGGAGGGGTGCAGTGGAGGGAGGGTGTGGGGGGTGCAGAGGAGGAGGGATGCAGTGGGGGTGCAGAGGGGGCAGGGTGTGGGGGATGCAGAGGGGGAGGGGTGGCATGGGGGTGCAGTGGGGGGAGGGTGTGGGGGTTGCAGGGGTGCAGCAGGGGTGTGGTGCAGAGGAGGGAGGGGTGCAGTGGGGGGAGGGGCGGGGGATGCAGAGGGAAGGGGTGGCCTGGGGGGGTGCAGAGGAGGAGGGATGCAGTGGGGGCAGGGTGTGGGGGGTGCAGAGGAGGAGGGATGCAGTGGGGGTGCAGAGGGGGGAGGGGTGGCCTGGGGGTGCAGTGGGGGGAGGGTGTGGGGGTTGCAGGGGTGCAGCAGGGGTGTGGTGCAGAGGAGGGAGGGGTGCAGTGGGGGGAGGGGCGGGGGATGCAGAGGGAAGGGGTGGCCTGGGGGGGTGCAGAGGAGGAGGGGTGCAGTGGGGGGAGGGGCGGGGGATGCAGAGGGGAGGGGTGCAGTGGCGGGTGCAGAGGGGGCAGGGTGTGGGGGATGCAGAGGGGGAGGGGTGGCCTGGGGGTGCAGTGGGGGCAGGGTGTGGGGGGTGCAGGGGTGCAGCAGGGGTGTGGTGCAGAGGAGGGAGGGGTGCAGTGGGGGGAGGGGCGGGGGTTCCGCCGGTGGGGGGGGGGCAGGGACTCCGGCACGTTCTGGTTCCTTCCTGCTCAGCACTTGGCCGGGTGCCCAGCTGGGCGGCTATTTATATCCTGTCCCCGTGTGCCCCTGCGCTGGCAGCCGCGGCGGGGTGGGGGCAGGGCCCCATGCGTGTGCAGAGCTGGGGGGTGGGGGAGACACGCAGGCACGTGCGTGTGTGTTTTGGACGTTAGCGTGTGCAGGCGTGTGTGTGTGTCCCCGCCACCCCCTCTCCGTGGCACGTGGAGCGTGTTCAGGCGTGTTTGGGGGCCGGATTAGCGCCTGAGAAAATATGACCCTGTGGCTGCCCTCACCGGTACCGACATGGCCCCTGTATGTGTCCGTGTAGCCAGCATGTGTCTTCGCGTGTCTGCGTTGCCATGGCTGGCATATGTATCAGTGTGTCTTGGCATGTCCAGCCATGTTTCGTATTTCAGGAATCAGTGCAAGCGTGTCCTGCATGGTGGGGTATGCGTCAGCACGTCCGGGTGGGTCTGTACATGCCATGGTAGTGTGTTTGGTGTGTGCGTTGGCATGGCCAGGGCGTGTTGCAGCGTGTCCAGGCGTGTGGCTGTACATGGTAACATGTTCTCTGTGTGTGCATTGGCATGTCCGGGGCATGTCACAGCATGTCCAAGCATGTGGCTGTATATGCCATGGTAGCGTGTTCTCTGTGCTGGCATGACGGGTGGTCACAGCGTGTCCAGGTATGTGGCTGTACATGGCATGCTAGCGTGTTATCTGTGTGTGTTGGGATGGTCAGGGCCTGTCACTGCATGTCCATGTGTGTGGCTGTACATGGCATGTTAGTGTGTTCTCTGTATGTGTTGGCATGACCGGGGCATGACACAGACTGTCCAGGGGGTGTGGCTGTACATGGTGTGTTAGCGTGTTCTCTGTATGTGTTGGCATGACCAGGGCATGTCACAGAGTGTCCAGGGGGTGGCTGTACATGGTGTGTTAGCGTGTTCTCTGTGTTGGCATGACTGAGGCATGTCACAGCATGTCCAGGCATGTGGCTGTAAATGGCATGTTAGCGTGTTCTCTGTGTTGGCATGACCGGGGCATGTCACAGCGTGTCCAGGCGTGTGGCTGTCTTGCCGCCCCATATCCCGACCCCCCCACGTGTGTCTCCAAGCAGCTGTTTCCCAGCTCCCCCCCCCATCGCTGAGCAACAAGGCCGAGCCGGGCCCCCATTGGCTGACTGGGCGATGACATCAGCAGCCCAGGCATAGTTAATAGGGCGGCTCTGGAGCCAGGTCCACGTTCCTGCCTCTGTTACCATAGCAACAGGGAAAGCACTGGCCTCCATCACCCCCCCCCACGGGCCAAAGGGCCCCCCCCTTCCCTGCTCCCCCAGCCCCCCATTTCTGGGGGGAGCCCACGGCTGGGCTAGCAGGGGCTGCGGGTCGGGAGTGAGGGGCACCGGCAGGGCTGGGGGGGGCAGGGGGCTGCGGGTCGGGAGTGAGGGGCACCGGCAGGGCTACGGGGGCAGGGGGCTGCGGGTCGGGAGTGAGGGGCACCGGCAGGGCTGGGGGGGGGCAGGGGCTGCGGGTCGGGAGTGAGGGGCACCGGCAGGGCTGGGGGGGGCAGGGGGCTGCGGGTCGGGAGTGAGGGGCACCGGCAGAGCTGGGGGGGGCAGGGGCTGCGGGTCGGGAGTGAGGGGCACCGGCAGGGCTGGGGGGGGCAGGGGGCTGCGGGTCGGGAGTGAGGGGCACCGGCAGGGCCGGGGGGGCAGGGGCTGCGGGTCGGGAGGGGCACCAGCAGAGCTGGCGGGGGCAGGGGGCTGCGGGTCGGGAGTGAGGGGCACCGGCAGGACTGGGGGGGGGCAGGGGGCTGCGGGTCGGGAGTGAGGGGCACCGGCAGGGCTGGGGGGGGCAGGGGGCTGCGGGTCGGGAGTGTGGGGCACCGGCAGGGCTGCGGGGGCAGGGGCTGTGGGTCGGGAGTGAGGGGCACCGGCAGGGCTGGGGGGGGCAGGGGGCTGCGGGTCGGGAGTGAGGGGCACCTGCAGGGCTGGGGGGGGCAGGGGCTGCGGGTCAGGAGTGAGGGGCACCGGCAGGGCTGGGGGGGGCCGGGGTCTGCGGGTCGGGAGTGAGGGGCACCGGCAGGGCGGGGGGGGCAGGGGTCTGCGGGTCGGGAGTGAGGGGCACCGGCAGGGCTGGGGGGACGCAGGGGCTGCGGGTCGGGAGTGAGGGGCACCGGCAGAGGGGGGGGGACGCAGGGGCTGCGGGTCGGGAGTGAGGGGCACCGGCAGGGCGGGGGGGGCAGGGGGCTGCGGGTCGGGAGTGAGGGGCCCCGGCAGAGCTGGGGGGGGGCCGGGGGTGCGGGTCGGGAGTGAGGGGCACCGGCAGAGCTGGGGGGACGCAGGGGCTGCGGGTCGGGAGTGAGGGGCACCGGCAGGGCCGGGGGGGGGCAGGGGCTGCGGGTCGGGAGTGAGGGGCACCGGCAGGGCCGGGGGGGGGCAGGGGCTGCGGGTCGGGAGTGAGGGGCACCGGCAGAGCTGGGGGGACGCAGGGGCTGCGGGTCGGGAGTGAGGGGCACCGGCAGGGCCGGGGGGGGGCAGGGGCTGCGGGTCGGGAGTGAGGGGCACCGGCAGGGCCGGGGGGGGCAGGGGCTGCGGGTCGGGAGTGAGGGGCACCGGCAGAGCTGGGGGGACGCAGGGGCTGCGGGTCGGGAGTGAGGGGCACCGGCAGAGCTGGGGGGGGGCAGGGGCTGCGGGTCGGGAGTGAGGGGCACCAGCAGAGCTGGGGGGGGGACCCCAGGCCTAGGGCAGGCTGGCTCCTGCCTGTCTCTCTGCGGGGGCGGGTGGGGGCAGAGACCAGCGGGTCCCAGGCTCCCAGTTACTGATTAACTCCTGCCCAGGAGCTGTGGGGGAGGGGAGGGGCCTGCGACCAACCCTACAATAACAACCCTTCACCGCACACTCCGCCGGCCAAACAGGATCCTTCCCGCCATGCTCCGGAGAAGGGAAACCGAGGCAGAGAGGTCCAGGGACTCACCCTCATATAACCCCCAGACCCCGCCCCCCATATCGTACCCATCCCCACCTCTGTGCCAGGGCAGGCGGGTCTGAGCAGAGTGCTGGGAGCCAGGACTCCTGGGTTCTCTCCCCGGCTCTGGGAGGGGAGTGGGGGCTGGTGGGTCAGAGCAGGGGGGGCTGGGAGCCAGGACTCCTGGGTTCCTACCCCGGCTCTGGGAGGGGAGTGGGGGCTGGTGGTTAGAGCACGGGGGGCTGGGAGCCAGGACTCCTGGGTTCCCGCCCCGGCTCTGGGAGGGGAGTGGGGGCTGGTGGGTTAGAGCAGGGGGGGCTGGGAGCCAGGACTCCTGGGTTCTCTCCCCGGCTCTGGGAGGGAAGTGGGGGCTGGTGGTTAGAGCAGGGGGGGCTGGGAGCCAGGACTCCTGGGTTCCCTCCCCGGCTCTGAGAGGGGAGTGGGGGCTGGTGGGTTAGAGCAGGGGGGGGGCTGGGAGCCAGGACTCCTGGGTTCTCTCCCCGGCTCTGGGAGGGGAGTGAGGGCTGGCGGGTTAGAGCAGGGGGGGCTGGGAGCCAGGACTCCTGGGTTCTCTCCCCGGCTCTGGGAGGGAAGTGGGGGCTGGTGGTTAGAGCAGGGGGGGCTGGGAGCCAGGACTCCTGGGTTCCCTCCCCGGCTCTGAGAGGGGAGTGGGGGCTGGTGGGTTAGAGCAGGGGGGGGGCTGGGAGCCAGGACTCCTGGGTTCTCTCCCCAGCTCTGGGAGGGGAGTGGGGGCTGGTGGTTAGAGCAGGGGGGGCTGGGAGCCAGGACTCCTGGGTTCTCTCCCCGGCTCTGGGAGGGGAGTGGGGGCTGGTGGGTTGGAGCACGGGGGGCTGGGAGCCAGGACTCCTGGGTTCTCTCCCCGGCTCTGGGAGGGGAGTGGGGGCTGGGGGTTAGAGCAGGGGGGGCTGGGAGCCAGGACTCCTGGGTTCTCTCCCCGGCTCTGGGAGGGGAGTGGGGGCTGGTGGTTAGAGCAGGGGGGGCTGGGAGCCAGGACTCCTGGGTTCTCTCCCCGGCTCTGGGAGGGGACGGGGGGCTGGTAGGTTAGAGCAGGGGAGAGCGGTGCGGGGCTGGGAGCCAAGATGCCTGGGGGTTCTCCACCAATGACTACGGGGCTGTTCCTTCCTCTCTGTGTGCCTCAGTTTCCCACCAGCCTCTGTTTATACAGATTTCAAGCTCTTTGGCACAAGGGCCGTGTGAATCTTGGCAGCGCCCGGTGTGACAGGGCCCCCCCGAGCCTGGCTCCTGTCAGGGCGGGTTAAGGTGTTGGCACTGTCAGCCGCCCCCCAGGGCACCGGCTCCTGGAGTCACCTGGGAGACTGGGCGATTGTGCCCGACGGGGTAACGTTGCCTGAGTTTGCAGAGAGCCTGAGCCTCTCGCTGGGGCAGGGGGGAGCTGCCCCGTGCCTGTCAATGGGGTGTTAACTCCAGGCCTCAGAGCGCTGCATGACCCGAGGGGACTGCCCTCAAGCTGGGGGGCAGGGAGACACCAGGCCCCATGGACCCCCTGGTGAAACCCATTCAGATGGGGGTGGGGCTATGACAGTGGGTGGGGCCACAAGGCACCGCCCCCCCCCGATGGGGATCCTGGGGTCACATGCAGGGGCCAAATGGAATCGGCGGATGGGCCAGACCAGGGACGGGGGACGCAGGATGCCTGGGTCCCAGTCCCGGTGCTGGGAGCGTGGGAGAGTTACGGCCCAGCTGTGTGACTCAGTTTCCCCTCCTGCCTTTGTCTAATTGGACGGGAAGGGGTTTGGGGCAGGGGTCTCTGAGCCGCCCCTCGTCGGTTTTCCTGGGCTCTGTGTGAACCGGGCACCGGGAGCTCCCCGAGCCGGAGCTCCGCAGGGGAAACGGGGCCCCCCATCCTTTGGCACATCCGTCACCCCGGCTCCGGGGGGTGCAGGGCGGGGGAGGGACCATGCAACAAGCTGCCAGAGGAACAGGGCGGGGGGCAGGGGGCGCTGGCCCAGTGTTGGGGATTCGGAGCCAGCTGGGAGGCGCTTTACCGGCCTCCATCCAGGGGGAGATTCTCTGGCCTGGGGGAGTCAGCAGGTCGGCTCTCAGCCCCCCCAGCTCTAACCACCAGCCCCCACTCCCCTCCCAGGGCTGGGGAGAGAACCCAGGAGTCCTGGCTCCCAGCCCCCCCCCCCGCTGCTCTGACCCACCAGCCCCCACTCCCCTCCCAGAGGCGGGGCTGAGAACCCAGGAGTCCTGGCTCCCAGCCCCCCCTGCTCTAACCACCAGCCCCCACTCCCCTCCCAGAGCCGGGGAGAGAACCCAGGAGTCCTGGCTCCCAGCCCCCCCTGCTCTGACCCACCAGCCCCCACTGCCCTCCCAGAGCTGGGGAGAGAACCCAGGAGTCCTGGCTCCCAGCCCCCCCTGCTCTAACCCACCAGCCCCCACTCCCCTCCCAGAGCCGGGGAGAGAACCCAGGAGTCCTGGCTCCCAGCCCGCCCTGCTCTGACCCACCCGCCCCCACTCCCCTCCCAGAGCCGGGGAGAGAACCCAGGAGTCCGGGCTCCCAGCCCCCCCCCCCCCCGCTCTAACCAGGAGTCCTGGCTCCCAGCTCCCCCTGCTCTGACCCACCAGCCCCCACTCCCCTCCCAGAGCTGGGAGTAGAACCCAGGCGTCCTGGCTCCCAGCCCCCCCTGCTCTAACCACCAGCCCCCACTCCCCTCCCAGAGCTGGGGAGAGAACCCAGGAGTCCTGGCTCCCAGCCCCCCCTGCTCTAACCCACCAGCCCCCACTCCCCTCCCAGAGCCGGGGAGAGAACCCAGGAGTCCTGGCTCCCAGCCCCCCCTGCTCTGACCCACCAGCCCCCACTGCCCTCCCAGAGCTGGGGAGAGAACCCAGGAGTCCTGGCTCCCAGCCCCCCTGCTCTAACCCACCAGCCCCCACTGCCCTCCCAGAGCTGGGGAGAGAACCCAGGAGTCCTGGCTCCCAGCCCCCCCTGCTCTAACCACCAGCCCCCACTCCCCTCCCAGAGCAGGGGAGAGAACCCAGGAGTCCTGGCTCCCAGCCCCCCTGCTCTGACCCACCAGCCCCCACTGCCCTCCCAGAGCTGGGGAGAGAACCCAGGAGTCCTGGCTCCCAGCCCCCCCTGCTCTAACCACCAGCCCCCACTCCCCTCCCAGAGCCCGGGAGAGAACCCAGGAGTCCGGGCTCCCAGCCCCCCCTGCTCTAACCACCAGCCCCCGCTCCCCCCAGACTCGGGCGTGGAAGGAAGGTGGATTCAAGGCACCGCAGGGATCTCTGGGGCAGGAGCCCGGTTCGCTGGGGCGGGGGGCCCCCCAGGCCGGGACTGGCCGCTCAGGACGGGGCGTTCGCCGGCGGCTCGGTCCGAGCGAGAGCCTCGCGCGGTCACCTGTCGCCCTCTGGTGGGCAAATGTCAGAACAGCTCCCGCCCGGCCCCAGGATTCACGGCTCGGCCAGCGCTAGATTTCTGACCAATCACGGTGAGGCGTGAGGCCCCGCCCCGCAGCTCCCTGACGCCCGGTTGGCTGAACTGGGGAGATTGACACCGTGCTGCCCAATCAGAAATGGCTGGAAAACTCGTACTCTGCCAGGCGCGGGGTCGGGTTCCAGGTGTTCCTGTGGGCGGGGCCAGAGCCGGGGGGCGGGGCGTGCGGGCTGGATGCGGGGTTCTGGGGGGGCGGATGCCAGGTGTGGGTGGGCGCTTGGGGGGAGGGGGGAATAGCTGGACCCGGGTGGGGGGGGGTCTGGGCTAGCTCCAGGCAGGGGCTCCGGGCTGGACCAGTGGGGGAGGGGGGGCTGGAGGGGGGAATCTGGGCCCCTGCACCCCCCCCCGCCGGCTCTGCCTGCACGACTCTGCCTGCTCCCCCCGACCGCCCCCCACACGCTCCCCCCCCCCGGCCGATGTGACGCATCGAAAGTTGCATCCGCCCCCCCCCCCACATCCCGTTACCTGCGCGCCGGTCGCTCCGCTGCAGCCGGTCGGGGGGGGCGCGGTCGGGGGGCGCCCCCCCATCGCCCTCCGACGCCCCTTGATTGACAGCCAGGCGGCCCCGCAGCCCTCGCCCCCCCATCCCCGGGCGGCTGGGGGCGGGGGCGGGGCCGGGCCGGGCCGTGGCGCACTTCGGGCCCCGGCTCCGGGCTTCGCCTTGCGGCTCAAGCTGGTTCTTCCTCCGGAGCCAAACCGGAGTCAAACCGCCCCGCCCCCTGCACCCCCCCCCGCCGGAGGGGGAGTCACAGCGGCTCTACCCCTCCCCCCACCCGTGTGTGTAGGGGGGTGTCACAGCGCCTCTACCCCCCCCGTGCATGGGTCACAGCGTCTTTAACCCCCCCGCTGTGTGTGTGTGTGGGGGGGGAATCACACCGTCTCTCCCCCCCCCCGTGTGTGTGTAGGGGGGCGGGTCACACCGTCTACCCCCTCGTCTGTCAGCGCCTCTACCCTCCCGTGTGTGTGTGTGGGGGGGGGGTCACAGCATTTTTACCGCCCCCATCTGCGTGTTGGGGGGGTCACACGCTCTCTACCCCCCGTGTGTGTGGGGGGGGGTCACAGCGTCTCTAAACCCCCCCGTGCGTGGGGGGGCCACAGCGTCTCTAAACCCCCCCGTGCGTGGGGGGGTGTCACACCATCTCTAACCCCCCCCACACGTGTAGTGGGGTGTCATAGCGGCTGGGGAGGGGGCAGGGTGCTGACATGGGGGGTTCAGGGTTGTGGGGGGATCTCACCCTCCCCAGCATGGCAGAGCCCCCCCCCGCGGTTACCCCCGCCCCCCTGCCCCGGCTCTGCCGGTGGGTACCACGGCCACTAGCCCAGGGCCCCATGGGGCAGCTGCTCCCCCAGACCCCTGGCGGCAACTGCTGGGATTGCGCCGGGCCTCAGTTTCCCCACGCGACGAGCAGCCGCTCCGGTGGGGGGCCCCGAGCCGACCCGGCCCCTGGCTACCGGGGAAGGCCGGGCCCGGGGGGGGGGGCAGAGCTGGGTGCGAGTCTGGCCTCAGCAGCGCGACGCGGGGACCCGGGACAAGCAGGGAAACTGAGGCACGGGGACCAGCCCCGAATTGCAGCGGCTGGATCGGAGCGCGGGCCCGGCCGGGTTTATTGCGGGGGGGGGGGCTCAGCTGTCCAGGCTCATGAGCAGGGCGGTGCCCCGCTTGATCCAGTGGTCGGGGGGGGCGGCGCCGGCCCGCAGCTCCACCCCGATGACGAACGAGGGGCGCCCGGCGGAGCCCGCCCGGTTCGGGTAGTAATAGCAGGGGCAGGCGTAGGTCCCTGCGGGAGAGAGGGGGGTCAGGGGGGCGGAGCCAGGCTGCCCCCTCCCCCTGCGACCCCTCCCCCCTCAGCCCCACGCCCCCCATACCCCTCCCCCATCCGTGCCCCCACCCTGAGACCCCTCCCCCTCAGCCCCACGCCCCCCATACCCCTCCCCCATCCGTGTCCCCACCCTGAGACCCCTCCCCCTCAGCCCCACGCCCCCCATACCCCTCCCCCATCCGTGTCCCCACCCTGCGACCCCTCCCCCCTCAGCCCCACGCCCCCCATACCCCTCCCCCGTCCGTGTCCCCACCCTGAGACCTCTCCCCCCTCAGCCCCGTGCCCCCCATCCCCCGCCCCCAGCCGTGTCCCCACCCTGAGACCCCTCCCCCCTCAGCCCCACGCCCCCCATACCCCTCCCCCATCCGTGCCCCCACCCTGAGACCCCTCCCCCCTCAGCCCCACGCCCCCCATACTCCTCCCCCATCCGTGTCCCCACCCTGAGACCTCTCCCCCCTCAGCCCCTCGCCCCCCATACCCCTCCCCCATCCGTGGCCCCCCCCTGAGACCCCTCCCCCCTCAGCCCCGCGCCCCCCATACCCCTCCCCCTTCCGTGCCCCCACCCTGAGACCCCTCCCCCCTCAGCCCCGCGCCCCCCATCCCCCTCCCCCATCCGTGCCCCCACCCTGAGACCCCTCCCCCCTCAGCCCCGCGCCCCCCATACCCCTCCCTCATCCGTGCCCCCACCCTGAGACCCCTCCCCCTCAGCCCCGCGCCCCCCATACCCCTCCCCCATCCGTGCCCCCACCCTGAGACCTCTCCCCCCTCAGCCCCGCGCCCCCCATACCCCTCCCTCATCCGTGTCCCCACCCTGAGACCCCTCCCCCCTCAGCCCCACGCCCCCCATAACCCTCCCCCCTGATCCCCGGTCCCCCACCCTGAGACCCCTCCCCCCTCAGCCCCACGCCCCCCATAACCCTCCCCCCTCAGCCCCGCACCCCCACCCTGAGACCCCTCCCCCCTCAGCGACGCGCCCCCCATACCCCTCCCCCATCCGTGTCCCCACCCTGAGACCCCTCCCCCCTCAGCCCACCCCCCAACCCCTCCCCCTCACGGGCAGTGCCCCCCACCCCCCTCAGCGCCCCCACCCCCAGCCCCTCCCCCGTCGCCCCTGCGCCCCCCCCAACCGGGCAGCGCCCCCCCCCACCTTTGCTGCTCTTCTTCTTGCTCTCGGCGGGTTTGAAGTGCACCGTGGGCAGCGGGCAGACGAGCTGCATCGGCTCCGCTTCCACCAGGCACGAGCTCTTCCTGTCCCAGCCCGCGCCCTCCAGGTGCAGCCCGCGGACCCACACGCCGTCCTGGGGGGCAGAGCGCGTCACCCCCGTGCACCCCCCCCCGCCGGCCCCCGGACCCACACGCCGTCCTGGGGGGCAGGGAGCGTCACCCCGGCACGGCCCCCCCCCGCCCCCTACCGGCCCCCGGACCCACACGCCGTCCTGGGGGGCAGGGAGCGTCACCCCGGCACCGCCCCCCCGCCGGCCCCCCGGTACAGCCCGCGGACCCACACGCCGTCCTGGGGGGCAGAGCGCGTCACCCCGGCACGGCCCCGCCCCCTACCGGCCCCCGGACCCACACGCCGTCCTGGGGGGCAGGGAGCGTCACCCCAGGTACAGCCCCCCCCCAATGCCATCCCGAGGGGACCCCACCCGCCCCCACGGGCTCTGGCCCCCGCCACGCACCTTGGGCGGATACACCAGGTTGTTGTCATCCACCGTGGAGACGATGAACTCCCAGGACAGGGTGTCCACCGAGATCTGGGGGAGGGGGGGGGCAGTGAGACGGGTGGGATGGACCCGCCCCCCGATCCTAGGAGTCCCCCCGCCCCCCAGCTGGGCTGGGAACTGCCCCAGGTGCCTCCAGACTCTCCTCCCAGAGCCGGGGAGAGAACCCAGGAGTCCTGGCTCCCAGCCCCCCCTGCTCTAACCCACCAGCCCCCGCTCCCCTCCCAGAGCCGGGGAAAGAACCCAGGAGTCCTGGCTCCCAGCCCCCCTGCTCTAACCCACCAGCCCCCACTCCCCTCCCGGAGCCAGGGAGAGAACCCAGGAGTCCTGGCTCCCAGCCCCCCCTGCTCTAACCCATCAGCCCCCACTCCCCTCCCAGAGCCAGGGAGAGAACCCAGGAGTCCTGGCTCCCAGGCCCCCCTGCTCTAACGCACCAGCCCCAATTCCCTCCCATCCCCAGGGAGAGAACCCAGGAGTCCTGGCTCCCAGCCCCCCCTGCTCTAACCCACCAGCCCCCGCTCCCCTCCCAGAGCCGGGGAGAGAACCCAGGCGTCCTGGCTCCCAGCGCCCCCTGCTCTAACCCACCAGCCCCCACTCCCCTCCCAGCGCCGGGGGAGAACCCAGGCGTCCGGGCGCCCTGCCCCCCCGCGGTACCCACGTTGTTCTGGCGGGCGGCGGCCTGCAGCACGGCCGTCAGGAACCCGGTGGGGAAGGTGAACCCCGAGAGCCAGAAGAGCACGGGGGGATGCGCCGTCTCGGCCCAGCGGGCGAACTGCTCCACCCGCTGGCCCAGGTCCCGGGTCCAGGCGGCCAGCGGCTTCTGCGAGGGGTAGGCCTGTGGGGGGCAGAGCACAGGGGCTGTGGGGCGGCGGGGGGGGCGCACGGCCCAGCTCGGCATCGCTCACCCCCCAGCGCTTGGAGGCTTTCCCACCCAGGGAAACTGAGGCACCAATCTCGCGGGAGCTCCCCCACCCTCTCCAGGGGGGCCCCTCAGACTAGGGTGTGGGGGCGATAAAGGGGGTGGTGCTCCTCCAAGCCCCGCCCATGCCCCGCGGGCAGCAATTGAAGATCTGATGGGGGGGGCTGGAACCTTCCCAATCGACCCACCCGTGGCCCCAAAGCCAGACCCCCCCGGGAGGGCAGCAGTGGGGAGGCCCTGGGCCCCCAGGAAGGGCGGGGGGGGCCCTTACCCGCTCCCACATGGGGGGCACGCGGGCGTCGTAGATGCAGTGGAAGATCTCCTCCAAGGCGGTGGACATGACGACCAGCCCCTGGATGCCCCTCTCCAGCTCCACCAGCGAGGACCTAGGGGGAGGCCACAGCTCAGGCGGGGCCCCCCCCCGGCCAGCCCCACATGCTGCCCCCCCTCCTCGCTCCCCACCAGGAGCCCACGTGCGGTTCTAGGCCCCCTCGGGCCCGGGCAGAGCCTGGTGGGCCGGAGTGGCCTGGTTCTCTGACTGCCAGGAGGGCTGGGCAGGGGTTTGCTGTAGGCGGGGCACTGAGATCGGGGGCCCCCCCCGCCGCACTGCACGGCCCCCCGGAAAGGCCGGCCCTGGGGTGGGGTAACAGCTGAGCCTCGCCGACCTGATGACCTGCAGCAGGGCGTTGTAGCGCTGGATCTCCTGCAGCAGCACCACGTTGAGGGGTGACGGGTCGTCGGCCAGCACCCTCTGGGTGCCCCGGTAGTCCAGCTCCTGCGGGATCTTGCTCAGCACGTCGGCCGACAGCTCCAGGACCTGCCGGGCGCGGGGGGGCGTGAGCCGGGGCCTGGGGGAGGGCGCCGGGGGATGGAGCCCCCTCGCCCCAGAACCACGGGCGGGCGGGGACCGTGGGGGTGTCCCCGCGGGATGGAGCCCCCTCGCCCCAGAACCGCGGGCGGGCGGGGACCGGGGGGGTGTCCCGGTGGGATGGAGCCCCCTCGCCCCAGAACCGCGGGCAGGCGGGCGGGGACCGTGGGGGTGTCCCCGCGGGATGGAGCCCCCTCGCCCCAGAACCGCGGGCGGGCGGGGACCGTGGGGGTGTCCCCGCGGGATGGAGCCCCCTCACCCCAGAACCGCGGGCGGGCGGGGACCGGGGGGGTGTCCCCGCGGGATGGAGCCCCCTCGCCCCAGAACCGCGGGCGGGCGGGGACCGGGGGGGTGTCCCCGCGGGATGGAGCCCCCTCGCCCCAGAACCGCGGGCGGGCGGGGACCGGGGGGGTGTCCCCGCGGGATGGAGCCCCCTCGCCCCAGAACCGCGGGCGGGCGGGGACCGGGGGGGTGTCCCCGCGGGATGGAGCCCCCTCGCCCCAGAACCGCGGGCGGGCGGGGACCGGGGGGGGCGTCCCCGCGGGATGGAGCCCCCTCGCCCCAGAACCGCGGGCGGGCGGGGACCGTGGGGGTGTCCCCGCGGGATGGAGCCCCCTCGCCCCAGAACCGCGGGCGGCTCCCTGAGTCTGCAGGCAGCCTGGAGAGTCGGTGGCGATGCCCGATTGGGAGCAGAGCCCCAGGCCCAGCTGGCAGCACCCAGGAGCCGCCCGTCTAGCGCGCCGGGTACCTTGTCCTCGCGGCTCTGCCCGGCGGCCCCGCTGGGCGTGATCTGGGGCTGCAGGGACAGCAGGGTCTCAAAGAGGGTCCTGGCCTCGGTGATCTGGGAGGCCACGTCGGCGTTGGGGTGCTGGCCGAAGGCCTCGGGCAGGTCCATGCCGGGCAGCATGCTGATGAACTCCCGGTAGGAGGCCAGGTTCCCGTCCTTGGGGATGTAGTAGGTGTCGAGCACCGACAGCCTGGGGGCACGGGGGGCGGGGGTCAGGGCTTGCGACCGCTCGGCCCCCGCCCTGCTCCCCCGGCCCCCCAGCAGGCAGGGGAGCACCCATGAGGGGGGTACAGCTCGAAGCGCCGCGGTTACTGCCCTCGGCCTCCTTTGAGCCGGGTCCCTCGGGTGCCCCATGACCCCCCCCCCGGCGATTTCAGCGTCCCTGCTTTACACAGGGTGAAGCGGATTTCTTTGGGGGTCGGAGCCCATTGGGAGCCGGGGGTCCGGGTGCTGGAGACAGGAGGCTTTGGGGGCGCGCTGCAGCGGGCTGGCGTGTCTGGCTCGGCAGGGCAGGGTTCTGGAGACCCAGGCTGGCAGGGTCGGCACGACGGGTGACAGTCCCAAGGGGGCCCCGGGGACCGAACCCGTCGCAGCCGGGACCCGGAGGTAGCCGGGAAGGACCAGGGGGAGCCGGATCCCGAAAAGCCCAGACGGGGGGGGAGAGCCAGAGTCAAGCAAAGCTACCCCGACCCCGGCACGGGAAGGGGGCTGGGACGCCAGGCAGGAACCGAGGGCGGATCGCGGCGCCGAAGCTCCTCGCCGGCGGGGGGGGGGGTAGACGCCGCGCCGGCCCCGCCCCGGCCCCCGTACTTGTAGAAGGGCGCGGCCAGGCTCTGCTCGCAGAAGTAGTCGTTGATGTAGGTGGTGAGCAGGCGCCGGTCCCAGCTGTCCGTCACGTGGCCCCCGTAGTTGACGCCGGCGATCAGGTACTTGAGGGCGTCCCAGGGCGTCTCCTCGTACTCGTCCAGGTAGAGGCTCAGCAGGTTCTCCGACACCTGGGGGGCGCAGGCGGCACCACGCCAATGGCACCGGGCCCGCGGGGCCGCTACTGCCAGGCGCCGCAGAGCCCCTCGCAGGGAGCCCCGGGGCCCTCGTGGGGGTTTGTTATGGCAGGGTCTTGGGAGGGGAGGGGGGTTGTGATTGTAGGGTCTGATAGGGGACACCCGGGGGTTTGTGATTGTAGGGTCCGACAGGGTGAACACACAGGGGTTTGTTGTTGTAGGGTCTGTGGGTGGTGGTGGTGGGGGGGGGGGGTTGTAATCGGAGGGTCTGACGGGGGAAACACTGCGGGGGGGGGTTGTTATTGTAAGGTCTGGGGGTGGCAGGAGGGTGGCTATCGTTGGCTCTGGTGGTGGTGGTGCTGGGAGGTAGTTACCGTTGGCTCTGGGGGTGCCGGGAGTGGTTACCGTTGGCTCTCGCTGCGGCGGGGGGTTGTTACCGTTGTCTCCAGGGGTGCCAGGGGGTTGTTACCGTTGGTTCTGGGGATGCCGGAGGGTAGTTACCGTTGGCTCCAGTGGTGGCAGGGGTGGTTATCGTTGGCTCTGGGGGTGCCGGGGGGTTGTTATTGTTGGCTCCGGGGGGTTGTTACTGTTGGCTCTGGCAGTGCCAGGGGTTGTTACCGTTGGCTCCGGGGGTACTGGGGGGTTGTTACCGTTGGC
The DNA here is from genome assembly GCF_020497125.1 of Mauremys mutica. Taxonomy (NCBI): domain Eukaryota; kingdom Metazoa; phylum Chordata; order Testudines; family Geoemydidae; genus Mauremys; species Mauremys mutica. The sequence goes on along the minus strand of NW_025423355.1, from coordinate 429,417 downwards.
TCTGGCAGTGCCAGGGGTTGTTACCGTTGGCTCCGGGGGTACTGGGGGGTTGTTACCGTTGGCTCTGGCAGTGCCAGGGCTGGTTACCGTTGGCTCCAGGGGGTTGTTACCATTGACTCCGGGGGTACCAGGGGGGTGGTTACTGTTGGCTCTAGCTGTGGCGGGGGGTTGTTACCGTTTGCTCTGGGGGTGCTGGGAGGTTGTTACCATTGGCTCTGGGGGTGCCGGGGGGTGGTTACCATTGGCTCTTGCTGTGGCGGGGGGTTGTTACCGTTGGCTCTGGGAGTGCCGGGGGGTTGTTACCATTGGCTCCGGGAATTGTTACCATTTGCTCTGGGGGTGCCAGGGGGTTGTTACCGTTGGCTCTCGCTGTGGCAGGGGGTTGTTACCGTTTGCTCTGGGAGTGCCGGGGGGTTGTTACCATTGGCTCCAGGGGTTGTTACCGTTGGTTCTGGGAGTGCAGGGGGGTTGTTACCGTTCGCTCTAGCTGTGGCGGGGGGTTGTTACCGTTGGCTCTGGGGGTGCCGGGGGGTGGTTACTGTTGGCTCCAGGGGTTGTTACCGTTGGCTCTGGGGGTGGCAGGGGGTTGTTACCGTTGGCTCCAGGGGTGCCAGGGGGTTGTTACCATTGGCTCCGGGGATGCCGCGGGGTTGTTACCGTTGGCTCTGGGGGTGGCAGGGGGTTGTTACTGTTGGCTCCGGGGGTGCCGGGGGCTGGTTACCATTGGCTCTCGCTGTGGTGGGGGGTTGTTACCGTTTGCTCTGGGAGTGCCGGGGGGTTGTTACCGTTGGCTCGTTACCGTTGGCTCTGGGGGTGGCAGGGGGTTGTTACCATTGGCTCCAGGGGTGCCAGGGGGTTGTTACCATTGGCTCCGGGGGTGCCGGGGGGTGGTTACCATTGGCTCTCGCTGTGGTGGGGGGTTGTTACCGTTTGCTCTGGGAGTGCCGGGGGGTTGTTACCGTTGGCTCGTTACCGTTGGCTCTGGAGGTGGCAGGGGGTTGTTACCATTGGCTCCAGGGGTGCCAGGGGGTTGTTACCATTGGCTCCGGGGGTGCCGGGGGGTGATTACTGTTGGCTCTCGCTGTGGTGGGGGGTTGTTACCGTTTGCTCTGGGAGTGCCGGGGGATTGTTACTGTTGGCTCCAGGGGTTGTTACCATTGGCTCTGGGGGTGGCAGGGGGTTGTTACAGTTGACTCCGGGGGTACTGGGGGATTGTTACCGTTGGCTCCGGGGGTGCCGGGGGGTGGTTACTGTTGGCTCCGGGGGTACCGGGGGGTTGTTACCGTTGGCTCTGGGGGTTACCGTTGACTCTGGGGGTACCGGGGGGTTGTTACCGTTGACTCTGGGGGTACCGGGGGGTTGTTACCGTTGGCTCCGGGGGTTACCGTTGACTCTGGGGGTACCGGGGGGTTGTTACCGTTGACTCTGGGGGTACCGGGGGGTTGTTACCGTTGGCTCCGGGGGTATCAGGGGGTTGTTACCGTTAGCTCGGGGGTGGTTCCCGTAGGGTCTGGCCGCGGCCGCCCCCCTCCCCCCGGCGCCCCGCCCACCTCGAAGTCGGAGTCGTTGAAGCCGTACACCACGTTCCAGCCGAGCTGCAGGAACTTCTTGCGCTCCAGCAGGACGCTGTGGAAGAAGCAGAGGGCGAACAGCAGCTTCTTGTACTTGGCCGGCTTGGTGCAGCGCCCGAACTGCGGCTCCGTCACCAGCTGGTACAGCCGCTTCATGTTGGCCTTCAGCCCCTGCCAGGGAGAGGGAGAGGGAGAGGGGCTCAGCGCGGGCCCCGGGCACGGCGGGCGCAGGGCGGGCACAGGGTGGGCGCAGGGCGGGCGAAGGGCGGGGCGGGCGCAGGGTGGGCACTGGGCGGGCGAAGGGCGGGGCGGGCGCAGGGCGGGGCGGGCGCAGGGCGGGCGCAGGGCGGGGCGGGCGCAGGGCGGGCGCAGGGCGGGCGCAGGGTGGGCGCAGGGCGGGGCGGGCACAGGGCGGGCGCAGGGCGGGGCGGGCGCAGGGCGGGGCAGGCACAGGGTGGGCGCAGGGCGGGGCGGGCGCAGGTCGCGGCGGGCATAGGGCGGGCGCAGGGCGGGGCGGGCACAGGGTGGGCGCAGGGCGGGGCGGGCGCAGGGCGCGGCGGGCATAGGGCGGGTGCAGGGCGGGGCGGGCACAGGGTGGGCGCAGGGCGGGGCGGGCGCAGGGCGGGGCGGGCACAGGGCGCGGCGGGTGCAGGGCGCGGTGCGGGGCGGGCACAGGGTGGGCGCAGGGCGGGGCGGGCACAGGGCGGGCGCAGGGCGGGGCGGGCGCAGGGCGTGGGGCGGGGCGGGCACAGGGCGGGCACAGGGCGGGGCGGGCGCAGGGCCCGGCGGGCATAGGGCGGGCGCGGGGCGGGCACAGGGTGGGCGCAGGGCGGGGCGGGCGCAGGGCGCGGCGGGCATAGGGCGGGTGCAGGGCGGGGCGGGCGCAGGGCGGGGCGGAGCGGGCGCAGGGCGGGGCGGGCGCAGGGCGGGGCGGGCACAGGGCGGGCGCAGGGCGGGGCGGGCACAGGGCGGGCGCAGGGTGGGGCGGGCGCAGGGCGGGGCGGGTGCAGGGCGGGCGCAGGGCGGGCGCAGGGCGGGGCGGGTGCAGGGCGGGCGCAGGGCAGGGCGGGGCGGGCACAGGGCGGGCGCAGGGCGGGGCGGGTGCAGGGCGGGGCGGGTGCAGGGCGGGCGCAGGGCGGGGCGGGCATAGGGCAGGCGCAGGGCGGGGCGGGCAGAGGGTGGGCGCAGGGCGGGCGCAGGGCGGGGCGGGCGCAGGGCGCAGGGCGGGGCGGGCGCAGGGCGGGCGCAGGGCAGGGCGGGGCGGGCGCAGGGCGGGCGCAGGGCGGGGCGGGTGCAGGGTGGGCGCAGGGCGGGGCGGGTGCAGGGCGGGGCGGGTGCAGGGCGGGCGCAGGGCGGGGCGGGCATAGGGCGGGCACAGGGCAGGCGCAGGGCGGGGCGGGTGCAGGGTGGGCGCAGGGCGGGGCGGGTGCAGGGCGGGCGCAGGGCGGGGCGGGCATAGGGCGGGCACAGGGCAGGCGCAGGGCGGGGCGGGCAGAGGGTGGGCACAGGGCGGGCGGGCGCAGGGGCGGGCACAGGGCGCGGGGTGGGGCGGGCGCAGGGCGGGCGCAGGGCGGGGCGGGCGCAGGGCGGGCACAGGGCGGGGCGGGCGCAGGGCGGGCGCAGGGCGGGCGCAGGGCGGGGCGGGCATAGGGCTGGCACAGGGCAGGCGCAGGGCGGGGCGGGTGCAGGGCGGGCGCAGGGCGGGGCGGGTGCAGGGCGGGCACAGGGCAGGCGCAGGGCGGGGCGGGTGCAGGGTGGGCGCAGGGCGGGGCGGGTGCAGGGCGGGCGCAGGGCGGGGCGGGCATAGGGCGGGCACAGGGCAGGCGCAGGGCGGGGCGGGCAGAGGGTGGGCACAGGGCGGGCGCAGGGCGGGGCGGGCACAGGGCGCGGGGTGGGGCGGGCGCAGGGCGGCGCGGGGCGGGGCGGGCGCAGGGCGGGCACAGGGCGGGGCGGGTGCAGGGTGGGCGCAGGGCGGGGCGGGCGCAGGGCGGGCACAGGGCGGGGCGGGCGCAGGGCGGGGCGGGCGCAGGGCGGGCGCCCCTCTCACCGTGGGCGGCTCCGTGGTCATCTTGATGCTGGCCTGCAGGATGGAGATGGGGAAGTCGGGGTGGGGGCTGGAGCTGAGCCAGAGGCGGAAAGCCGGGTGCGGCTCCTCCACCTGCAGCTGCTCCACCAGCTTGTCCAGCTGCGGCATCCAGGACAGCGAGAGGTGGCAGTTGGCCAGGAAGACCCAGTTCCCTGTCGGCGAGCGCAGGGGAGAGACGAGTGGGCCTCCCGGACGCCGGGGTTCGCGCCGGCCGGGCCCAGCCCCTGCCCGGATCCCACCCACGGGTCCCCCGGCCGGCCGGGCCCAGCCCCTGCCCGGATCCCACCCACGGGTCCCCCGGCCGGCCGGGCCCAGCCCCTCCCCGATCCCACCCCCGGGTCCCCCGGCCGGCCGGGCCCAGCCCCTGCCCGGATCCCACCCACGGGTCCCCCGGCCGGCCGGGCCCAGCCCCACCCCGGATCCCACCCACCGGTCCCCCGGCCGGCCGGGCCCAGCCCCTGCCCGGATCCCACCCACGGGTCCCCCGGCCGGCCGGGCCCAGCCCCTCCCCGATCCCACCCCCAGCTGTACCGGAGACATGGCCTCCCATGGGGCAGGGTCCTCCTGGCGGGTTGATCTTTCTCTGGGCTCTGGCTTGGAGGCACTGGCTGGCCCCCACCCCTGCGCCCGCTGCCCCTCAGCCCCAGCCCCGGGGGCACAGGGAGCCGCGTGGCATTAGGGGCCAGCCAACGACACGGACCATCAGGGCCTGACAGAGCCTGGGGCAGGGGGCCCCCCGGTCCGTCGCCTTCGGCAGCGCCCCCTGGCATCGGGCCGGCCCCCCAGCGCCAGCCCTGCGGTGGGAGGCGGTGGCGGGGAGCGCGGGCGAGGCGGCGTTGGGGGTCGGAGGGCAGCAGAGGCTCCTGGGGGAGGCGAGGCTCCCCGGGCGCCGCTGGCAGTACAGGGGCAATGACACACTCACCGTCCCGGACCCCCTCCTGGATCATGCGGGTGGCGATGGGGGCCTGGCCCTGCCCCAGCGAGAGGGCGTGGAAGCGCTGGGCCATGCCCGACTGCTCGGCCAGCTGCAGCAGCGAGGAGGTGGGGTCCACGCCGGGGGAGAGCACGAAGATCAGGGGGGTGCGGGGCGTGGAGTCCTCCACCACCTGCAGGGGGGCAGGGATCCTGGCTGCCCCGTGTGCTGGGGAGGTTGTGGGGGGAGGCCGGTTTGGGGAGGCACAGAGGCCCATCTACCCCGGTATCCCGCCTCCTTGGATCAGCCCCACGGGCCCATCTACCCCGGCGTCCCACCTCCTCCCTGCGCCCCGGGCCCAGCCCCCCGGGCCCGTCGGCCATGGTGCGGGGAGGGGAGGGGTCCTCTCGGGGAGCCGGGCGGCCCCCCCGAGCCGACGGTTTCACTACCCCGCCCCCAGCACACGTCCGAAAGGGGGCCCCGGGGAGAGGCATCCAGTGGCGGGGAGTTCCGCAGGCTCCCCCGCCCGCTCACCGACTTCATGTTGAGCACGGGCGGCTCGATGAACTGGGAGCCCAGGTTGGAGACGATGAAGAAGGTGACGCAGAAGGCGACGCGGTCCGGCCGCAGCGACCGCACCACCAGCATCCGCTGCATCTGGTTGCAGGAGTTCTCCCACTCGCCTGCGGGGGGCGGCACGGGGACGGGAGGTGGCTGGCAGGGCGGCCCCGTGCTCAGGGGTCTGCCCAGGGCAGCAGGCTGCTGGGGGGGGGGGCCCGAGGAGCCAGAGGGGGCCAGGAGGCAGTGGGGAGAGAGCTGTGGTGCCCCCCCACACGGCCGCCGGGCATCATTGCTGGGCATGGGCACCGTGCAGAGCCCCAGCAGCACGAGGAGAGGAGACACCCGGTGTCCCTGCCGCTGTCCTGCGCTTAGCTGGCCAGAGCCGGGGAGAGAACCCAGGAGTCCTGGCTCCCAGCCCCCCCTGCTCTGACCCACCAGCCCCCACTCCCCTCCCAGAGCCGGGGAGAGAACCCAGGAGTCCTGGCTCCCCGCCCCCCTGCTCTGACCCACCAGCCCCCACTCCCCTCCCAGAACCGGGGAGAGAACCCAGGAGTCCTGGCTCCCAGCCCCCCTGCTCTGACCCACCAGCCCCCACTCCCTTCCCAGAGCCGGGGGGAGAACCCAGGAGTCCTGGCTCCCAGCCCCCCCTGCTCTAACCCACCAGCCCCCGCTCCCCTCCCAGAGCCGGGGGGAGAACCCAGGAGTCCTGGCTCCCAGCCCCCCCGCTCTAACCACCAGCCCCCATTCCCCTCCCAGAGGCAGGGGGAGAACCCAGGAGTCCTGGCTCCCAGCCCCCCTGCTCTAACCCACCAGCCCCCACTCCCCTCCCAGAGCCGGGGAGAGAACCCAGGAGTCCTGGCTCCCCGCCCCCCTGCTCTGACCCACCAGCCCCCACTCCCCTCCCAGAGCCGGGGAGAGAACCCAGGAGTCCTGGCTCCCAGCCCCCCTGCTCTGACCCACCAGCCCCCACTCCCTTCCCAGAGCCGGGGGGAGAACCCAGGAGTCCTGGCTCCCAGCCCCCCCTGCTCTAACCCACCAGCCCCCGCTCCCCTCCCAGAGCCGGGGGGAGAACCCAGGAGTCCTGGCTCCCAGCCCCCCCGCTCTAACCACCAGCCCCCATTCCCCTCCCAGAGGCAGGGGGAGAACCCAGGAGTCCTGGCTCCCAGCCCCTCCTGCTCTAACCCACCAGCCCCCACTCCTCTCCCAGAGCCGGGGAGAGAACCCAGGAGTCCTGGCTCCCAGTGCCCCCGCTCTAACCACCAGTCCCCACTCCCCTCCCAGCACCGGGGTGAGAACCCAGGAGTCCTGGCTCCCAGCCCCCCCTGCTCCAACCACCAGCCCCCACTCCCCTCCCAGAGCCGGGGAGAGAACCCAGGAGTCCTGGCTCCCAGCCCCCCCTGCTCCAACCACCAGCCCCCGCTCCCCTCCCAGCGCCGGGGCGGGAAGCCAGGCGTCCGGGCTCCGTGCCCGCGCTGACCTGGCAGCGGGGCCTTCTCGGGCTTGGCGCTGGTGTACCAGAGGTGCCAGTCCCGCGGGTACTGCTCGAAGGAGTTCATGATGCCGTGGAAGTTGGGGAGCTTGTCCAGCTCGGTGACGTTGTCCCAGTAGGTGTCGGCCAGCCAGGCGCTGCAGGGGTTGTCCATCTGCCCCTCCCGGTCCAGCACCTGCGGGGGGGGGGGGCGGCTGAGCCGGGCACCCGCCGGGGGCCCAGCCGAGCGACGGTGGCCAGGCAACACCCCCAGAGGGCAAAGCCGGCCCCACCCGGCGAAGGTACTGACCACCGGGGGGCAGCACCGCTGGGCTGGTCTCACCTCCAGCAGCACAGCGCCCCCTAGCGCCGCCCTGGGGCCAGCCCCCTGCCAGGGGAGAGCGCCCCCTGCTGAGTCCCCCTGCCATGCTCCCTGCCCCACAGCGCCCCCTAGCGCCGCCCTGGGGCCAGCCCCCTGCCAGGGGAGAGCGCCCCCTGCTGAGCCCCCCTGCCATGCTCCCTGCCCCACAGCGCCCCCTAGCGCCGCCCTGGGGCCAGCCCCCTGCCAGGGGAGAGCGCCCCCTGCTGAGCCCCCCTGCCCCGCTCCCTGCCCCACAGCGCCCCCTAGCGCCGCCCTGGGGCCAGCCCCCTGCCAGGGGAGAGCGCCCCCTGCTGAGCCCCCCTGCCATGCTCCCTGCCCCACAGCGCCCCCTAGCGCCGCCCTGGGGCCAGCCCCGTGCCAGGGGAGAGCGCCCCCTGCTGAGCCCCCCGCCCCGCTCCCTGCCCCACAGCGCCCCCTAGCACCCCCTGGGGCACGGCGGCCGCTGCGCGGGGGGCGCTCTCCCAGCTGCACTGCAGGGAGGAGCCGTAGGGCAGGAGAGGAGAGGAGGGCGCCCCCTGGTGGGGAGCAGCCGCCCCCGCACTCACCACGCCCCCCCGCAGGAAGAAGTTGTACTCGTCCATCTTGAGGTTGCCCGAGGTCTCCAGGATCTTGGCGCACGTCTGGAAGCTGAAGAGCAGCTTGTGGCGCTCAAAGAGGCCGCGGCAGGTGAACCTGCGGGGACAGCAGGGGGCGCTAGCCAGGGGGGAGCAGGGGGCGCTGGCCACGGGGGGAGCAGGGGGCGCTGGCCATGGGGCGGGCCGGGCTGGGGGCCGTTCTCCCCCCCCCCCGCACACCTCTGGATGCAGCTCCCTGGGCCCTGGTACCTGTACGCAGCGTAGGCAGGGGGATCTCCGTACCCGGTGTGTGTGGGGGGTCCCCGTACCCAGCGTAGGGTATCTGTACCTGGCATGGGGGGGTCCCTGTACCTGCACCCAGCGTAGGGTATCCATACCCGGCGTGGGGGGGGGTCCCCGTTCCTGTACCTGGTGTAGGGGGCTCCCCATACCCAGCACAGGGTATCTGTACCTGGTGTGGGCAGTCCCTGTACCCAGCGTGGGAGCTCCCCGAGCCCGGTACCTGTACCTAGCGTAGGAGGCGGCCCTGTACCCGATGTGGGAGGTCCCCGTACCCGGCGTGGGAGCTCCCCCAACCCGGTACCTGTACCTAGCGTAGGAGGCGGCCCTGTACCCGATGTGGGAGGTCCCCGTACCCGGCGTGGGAGCTCCCCCAACCCGGTACCTGTACCTAGCGTAGGAGGCAGCCCTGTACCCGGCATGGGAGGTCCCCGTACCCGGCGTGGGAGCTCCCCGAGCCCGGTACCTGTACCTAGCGTAGGGGGCGGCCCCGTACCCGGCGTGGGAGGTCCCCGTACCCGGCGTGGGAGCTCCCCGAGCCCGGTACCTGTACCTAGCGTAGGAGGCGGCCCCGTACCCGGTGTGGGAGGTCCCCGTACCCGGCGTGGGAGCTCCCCGAGCCCGGTACCTGTACCTAGCGTAGGAGGCGGCCCCGTACCCGGTGTGGGAGGTCCCCGTACCCGGCGTGGGAGCTCCCCGAGCCCGGCGTGGGAGCTCCCCGAGCCCGGTACCTGTACACGGCGTAGGTGTGGTACTCGTTCAGGTAGCGGATCCGCTCCTCCAGCTTGGCGCTGCGGTGGCTCTTGTGGATGCTCATGTTGAAGAGGTCGATGTAGGCGTCCAGGGAGAACTGGTACATGGGGTCGATGCGGCCCATGTCGTTGAGCACGAAGAAGAGGATGGAGGCTCTCTGGGCGCAGGGCCTGTAGGCCTAGTGGGGGGAGCACGGCGCCCGTCAGCCCCGGGCAGGACCCCCAGAGGGCGCCCACCCCGCACCCACACGCCCTCCTGGGGCTCGGCACGTCTCCACCGGCACGGGCCAGCCCCCTACGCTAGGTCCCCCTGGGCACGGCTGGCGTTCCAGGGAGCCAGGCTGAAGCCCGTGGGGCAGAGCCCCCCAGGCAGCCCCGGCCCCCTCACCTCGCGGGCGGTGTCGATCTTGATCTCCGTGGTCTCGCTGGTCTCCAGCTGCTCCGTCACCTCGCTGGCCGTCACCTTGGAGGTCTGCAGGGTGTTCACCAGCTGCACGTCGTCCAGCAGCGAGCCGGTGGCTTCGTTCAGCAGCCTGGGGGACGGGCGGCGGGCAAGGGTCAGCAGGCGCCCGCCGCCCCCCAGCCGGCGCAATCCTGCCCCGTGCCCCCTAAGATACACCCCCCGTCTGTTCACCGGGGAACGGGACACGGGGCCGCATCTCGGCGCCGGGCAAGGGGTCCCTGGGTAACCGTCCGCCCCGCCCCAGAGGTGGGCACATCTCGGCGCCAGACGAGGGGTCCCCGGGTAACCGGCCGCCCCGCCCCAGAGGTGGCCGCATCTCGGTGCTGGGCGAGGGGTCGCTGGGTAACCGTCCGCTTCGCCCCAGAGCTGGCTGCATCTCAGTGCTGGGTGAGGGGTCCCTGGGTAACCGGCCGCCCCGCCCCAGAGGTGGTCGCATCTCGGCGCCGGGCGAGGGGTCCCCGGGTAACCGGCCGCCCCGCCCCAGAGGTGGCCGCATCTCAGCGCCGGGCGAGGGGTCCCCGGGTCACCGGCCGCCCCGCCCCAGAGGTGGCTGCATCTCAGCGCCGGGCGAGGGGTCCCCGGGTAACCGGCCGCCCCGCCCCAGAGGTGGCTGCATCTCAGCGCCGGGCGAGGGGTCCCTGGGTCACCGGCCGCCCCGCCCCAGAGGTGGCCGCATCTCAGCGCCGGGCGAGGGGTCCCTGGGTAACCGGCCGCCCCGCCCCAGAGGTGGCTGCATCTCAGCGCCGGGCGAGGGGTCCCTGGGTCACCGGCCGCCCTGCCCCAGAAGTGGGCGCATCTCAGCGCCGGGCGAGGGGTCCCCGGGTAACCGGCCGCCCCGCCCCAGAGGTGGCCGCATCTCAGCGCCGGGCGAGGGGTCCCTGGGTCACCGGCCGCCCCGCCCCAGAGGTGGCTGCATCTCAGCGCCGGGCGAGGGGTCCCTGGGTCACCGGCCGCCCCGCCCCAGAGGTGGCTGCATCTCAGCGCCGGGCGAGGGGTCCCTGGGTCACCGGCCGCCCCGCCCCAGCCCCACCTCAGAATCTCGTCCTCCAGCTCCTTCAGTTTGCTCTTGCCGGCCGCGATGTTGAGCACCAGCGAGTCCTTCTGCTCCTCCAGCTCGGGCCGCTCCTTGCGCACCACGATGCCCAGCAGCTGCGCCTCCAAGCCCTGCCGAGGCGACGGGCGTCAGGGCCTGGCCGGGCGTCCCCCCCGGAGCAAGCCAGCCCCAGGAGCCCCCCATCTCCGCCCCCCGGCCCCGCCCCACCTGCTCCTTGACGGCGAAGTTGACGATGGTGGTCTGGGAGGACGTCTCCGGGGTGTAGTGGGGGTTCGAGAGCTTGGTGGTGAGGTAGAAGCGGAAGTTGGGGCTGTATTCCACCTCCTTGTCCGCCAGCCGCAGCAGCAGGCGCCCGCCTGGCACGGGCACGGGGCAGTCAGGGCCCCCGGACGCAGCCGGGCCACCCCCACGCCCCTCCCCGAGCCGGGAGAGAACCCAGGAGTCCTGGTCCCAGCCCCCTCTGCTCCAACCACCAGCCCCCACTCCCCTCCCCGAGCCGGGAGAGAACCCAGGAGTCCTGGCTCCCAGCCCCCCCTGCTCTAACCCACCAGCCCCCACTCCCCTCCCAGAGCCAGGGAGAGAACCCAGGAGTCCTGGCTCCCAACCCCCCCCCGCTCTAACCCACCAGCCCCCACGCCCCTCCCCGAGCCGGGGAGAGAACCCAGGAGTCCTGGCTCCCAGCCCCCCCTGCTCTAACCCACCAGCCCCCACTCCCCTCCCAGAGCCAGGGAGAGAACCCAGGAGTCCTGGCTCCCGGCCCCCCCCTGCTCTAACCCACCAGCCCCCACTCCCCTCCCAGAGCCGGGGAGAGAACCCAGGAGTCCTGGCTCCCAGCCCCCCCTGCTCTAACCCACCAGCCCCCACGCCCCTCCCCGAGCCGGGGAGAGAACCCAGGAGTCCTGGCTCCCAGTCCCCCCTGCTCTAACCACCAGCCCCCACTCCCCTCCCAGAGCCGGGGAGAGAACCCAGGAGTCCTGGCTCCCAGCCCCCCCTGCTCTAACCCACCAACCCCCACTCCCCTCCCAGAGGTGGGGAGAGAACCCAGGAGTCCCAGCCCCCCTGCGGAGGCCCCGGCGCCCGGCTCACCCACTCTGGTGACGGCCTTGTTGAGGATGGGGGCGAGCGAGGGGTCCAGCTCCTCCCGCACGTTCTGCAGCAGCACCGGGGAGCCGAACTGCACCGCGCGCTCCAGCACCCGCAGGTAGTCGCCCATCTGCAGGTCGATGATCTGCAGGCCCTGCGGGGGGCGCCGGCGCCGGGGTGAGCCGCCAGTGCCTGGACCCTCTGCCCCCCCCGGACCCTCTGCCCTCCCGTCTGCCAGCCCCCCCGAACCCTCTGCCCCCCAGCTGCCAGCCCCCCCGACCCTCTGCCCCCCCAGCCGCCAGCTCCCGGACCCTCTGCCCCCCCAGCTGCCACCCCCCGGACCCACTGCCCCCCCAGCTGCCAGCCCCCCGGACCCTCTGCCCCCCCAGCTGCCACCCCCGGACCCTCTGCCCCCCCAGCTGCCAGCCCCCCGGAGCCTCTGCCCCCCCAGCTGCCAGCCGCCAGCCCCCCAGGACCCACTGCTCCCCCCGCTGCCAGCGCCCCGGACCCTCTGCTCCCCCAGCTGCCAGCCCCCCCGGACCCTCTGCCCCCCCAGCCCCCGGGGGCACGGGGTGCACCGCAGCCGGGAGGAGAGTGCAGAGGGCACATGGCAGGGCACCAGCTGGGATGGGGTGGGGCCTAGTAGGGGGCGTGGCTCAGGTCAGCTCCGCCCCCCTGGGTGAGGGGACCCCAGCGCCCGCCCCCTGCTGCTCACCTTGGCAGCCTCCATGTTCTTGATCCACTTGGAGGCCTGGCACTGCGGGTCAATCATCAGCGGCCACCTGGCAACGGGGACGGGGCGGATCAATGGGGCTCGGAGCCGGCCAGCATCCAGTGTCCGCCCCCCATCCTGGCCTCACCTGCCCCTAGGGTGACCAGATGTCCCGATTTTATAGGGACAGTCCCAATTTTTGGGTCTTTTTCTTATATAGGCTCCTATTACCCCCCACCCCCATCCCGATTTTTCACATTTGCTGTCTGGTCACCCTACCTGCCCCTCTGCCCCCCAGCGCAGCTGGGAAACGGCTGCCATGCCCCGCCCAGGGCGAGGGGTCCCTGGGTCACCGGCCGCCCTGCCCCAGAGGTGGCCGCATCTCAGCGCTGGGCGAGGGGGGCCTGGGTAACCGGCCGCCCCGCCCCAGAGGTGGCCGCATCTCGGCGCCGGGCGAGGGGTCCCTGGGTCCCTGGCCGCCCCACCCCAGAGGTGGCCGCATCTCAGCGCCGGGCGAGGGGTCCCCGGGTCCCCGGCCGCCCCGCCCCAGAGGTGGGCGCGTCTCGGCGCTGGGTGAGGGGTCCCCAGGTAACCCGCCCCGCCCCGCCCCGGAGCTGGGCCCCGCACCGGTTGCCGCGGGTGACGAGGAGCCCGTTCTCGGTGGAGAAGGCGTCGGAGGGCAGCCCCTGCCGGTTCCAGGTGCGTACGGTGGTCGGGTTGCACAGGAAGCTGTCGAAGGTGAAGCGGGGCGAGCAGGGCACCTGCAGCTCCCGGATCTGCGGGCACAGAGCACAGGGTCACCGGGGCCGCCCGCCCCCCGGCTGCCCCATGGCGCTGGGCTCACGGGGGGAGTTGAAAGCCAGCGCCTCCGCCTGCCCCCTGGAGCCGCGGGGGCGTGTGGGGCCGGAGGGGGCGGCCCCCGGGTGCCAGGCACCTGCTTCATCCAGATGCTGGAGACGATCTCGTCGCGGTAGCCGGAGAGGAAGGGCCCCATGTAGGACAGGAAGGCGGCGGCCAGCAGGCAGTCGCCCACCACGGAGCCGAGGTCCTGCTCCAGCCCCTGCCGAGAGAGCGCGGCTGAGCGCCGGAGCCGCCGGGTCCCGCCCCCCTGCCCCCCGGGATCCCCGGCCCCCCTCCTGCCCCCTGGGATCCCTGCCCCCCGGATCCCCACTGCCCCTGGGATCCCCGCCCCGAGCCCTGGGTCCCGCCCCCCTGCCCCCCGGGATCCCCACTGCCCCGGGATCCCCGCCCCGAGCCCCGGGTCCCGCCCCCCTGCCCCCCGGGATCCCCACTGCCCCTGGGATCCCCGCCCCGAGCCCCGGGTCCCGCCCCCCTGCCCCACGGGATCCCCACTGCCCCTGGGATCCCCACCCTGAGCCCCGGGTCCCGCCCCCCTGCCCCCCGGGATCCCCACTGCCCCACGGGATCCCCACTGCCCCTGGGATCCCCGCCCCCAGCCCCCGGGGCCGCCCCCCTGCCCCCCGGGATCCCCACTGCCTCTGCCCCCCGGGATCCCCACTGCCCCTGGGATCCCCGCCCCGAGCCCCGGGTCCCGCCCCCCTGCCCCCCGGGATCCCCACTGCCCCTGGGATCCCCGCCCCTCTGCCCCCCGGGATCCCCACTGCCCCTGGGATCCCCGCCCCGAGCCCCGGGTCCCGCCCCCCTGCCCCCCGGGATCCCCACTGCCCCTGGGATCCCCGCCCCGAGCCCCGGGTCCCGCCCCCCTGCCCCCCGGGATCCCCACTGCCCCTGGGATCCCCGCCCCGAGCCGCCCGTTCCCGCCCCCCTGCCCCCCGGGATCCCCACTGCCCCTGGGATCCCCGCCCCGAGCCCCGGGTCCCGCCCCCCTGCCCCCCGGGATCCCCACTGCCCCTGGGATTCCCGCCCCCCTGCCCCCCAGGATCCCCACTGCCCCTGGGATCCCCGCCCCGAGCCCCGGGTCCCGCCCCCCTGCCCCCCGGGATCTCCAGCCCCCCTCCTGCCCCCTGGATCCCCGGCCCCCCTCCTGCCCCCACTGCCCCCCCGGGATCTCCAGCCCCCCTCCTGCCCCCGGGATCCCCGGCCCCCCTCCTCCTGCCCCCCGGGATCTCCTGCCCCGCTCCCGCCCCCCAGGATCCCCGCCCCCCTGCCCCCAGGATCCCCGCCCCCCTCCCGCCCCCTGGGATCCCCGGCCCCCCTCCTGCCCCCACTGCCACCTGGGATCCCCACTCCCCCTGGGATCCCCGCCCCGAGCCGCCAGATCCCTGGCCCTACTCCCGCCCCCACTGCCCCCCTGAGATCCTCACTGTCCCCCTGGGATCCACAGCCCCACTGCCCCTCTTGGGATCCCCGCCCCCCTGGGATCCCACCCGCATTGCTCCTCCCGGGATCCCTGCCCCCATTCCCGCCCCAGCTAGGATCTCCACCCCCACTTGCTCCCCGGCTGGGATCCCCACCCCCACCCCCACTGCCCTCCGGGATCCCTGCCCCCCTCCCCCTCCGGCTGGGATCCCTGCAGCTCCCCCCTCACTGGGATCCCCACCTCCCAGATCCTACCCATTGGGATCCCTGCCCCCTGCCCAATCCCCTACCTCCAGATCCTTCCCCTGCCCTGCTGGGATCCCTGCCCGATCCCCTACCTCCAGATCCTCCTCCCCCCGCTGGGATCCCTGCCCCCTCCCTGATCCCCTACCTCCAGATCCTCCTCCCCCCGCTGGGATCCCTGCCCCCTCCCTGATCCCCTACCTCCAGATCCTCCTCCCCCCGCTGGGATCCCTGCCCCCTGCCCGATCCCCTACCTCCAGATCCTCCTCCCCCCGCTGGGATCCCTGCCCCCTCCCTGATCCCCTACCTCCAGATCCTCCTCCCCCCGCTGGGGTCCCTGCCCGATCCCCTACCTCCAGATCCCCCTGCCCCTGCTGGGATCCCTGCCCCCTTCCCAATCCCCTACCTCCAGATCCTTCCCCTGCCCTGCTGGGATCCCTGCCCGATCCCCTACCTCCAGATCCTCCTCCCCCCGCTGGGGTCCCTGCCCGATCCCCTACCTCCAGATCCCCCTGCCCCTGCTGGGATCCCTGCCCCCTGCCTGATCCCCTACCTCCAGATCCTTCCCCTGCCCTGCTGGGATCCCTGCCCCCTCCCTGATCCCCTACCTCCAGATCCTCCTCCCCCCGCTGGGGTCCCTGCCCGATCCCCTACCTCCAGATCCCCCTGCCCCTGCTGGGATCCCTGCCCCCTGCCTGATCCCCTACCTCCAGATCCTTCCCCTGCCCTGCTGGGATCCCTGCCCGATCCCCTACCTCCAGATCCTCCTCCCCCCGCTGGGGTCCCTGCCCCCTCCCTGATCCCCTACCTCCAGATCCTCCTCCCCCCGCTGGGATCCCTGCACCCTGACCGATCCCCTACCTCCAGATCCTCCTCCCCCCGCTGGGGTCCCTGCCCGATCCCCTACCTCCAGATCCTCCTCCCCCCGCTGGGATCCTGCCCCCTCCCTGATCCCCTACCTCCAGATCCTCCTCCCCCCGCTGGGGTCCCTGCCCGATCCCCTACCTCCAGATCCTCCTCCCCCCGCTGGGATCCTGCCCCCTCCCTGATCCCCTACCTCCAGATCCTCCTCCCCCCGCTGGGATCCCTGCCCGATCCCCTACCTCCAGATCCTCCTCCCCCCGCTGGGATCCCTGCCCCCTCCCTGATCCCCTACCTCCAGATCCTCCTCCCCCCGCTGGGATCCCTGCCCCCTGCCTGATCCCCTACCTCCAGATCCTCCCCCCCCCGCTGGGATCCCTGCCCCCTGCCTGATCCCCTACCTCCAGATCCTCCTCCCCCTGCTGGGATCCCTGCCCCCTGCCTGATCCCCTACCTCCAGATCCTCCTCCCCCCGCTGGGATCCCTGCCCCCTGCCCGATCCCCTACCTCCAGATCCTCCTCCCCCCGCTGGGATCCCTGCCCCCCCGCCTGGCTATGGCATCGCTGCCCCCCAGATCCCCCCCCGGGGCTCACCCACCTGCACCGTCTCCTCCCAACGCGCCTTCTCCCCCGCCAGCCCAGAGACCAGCTTGTCGGCGCGGTCCAGCTTGATCTCCATCTCCTCGGAGCGTTTGCGCAGATCCTCCTTCTGCGCCAGCTTCTCCTCGTACTCCTGCTTCAGCCGCTCCAGCTTCTCCGCCACCTGGGGGGGCAGAGCCGTGAGCCCCCCCGCGCTGCGCCCAGCCCGGCGTCGCCCCCCTCCCCGCCGCCCGGCACACCGACCTCCCGCAGCTTCTCCTGCGCCTCGGCCTGGGACGCCTGCTTCTCGGCCAGCTGGGCCAGGGCGGCGTTCATGCGGGCGCGCTTGGGCTCCACCACCCGGTAAATCCGGCCGTACATCTGGGGGGGGAGCAAACGGCTGAGAGAACCCCGGAGTCCTGCCCCCCGCTCTAACCGCCAGCCCCCACTGCCCTCCCAGAGCCGGGGAGAGAACCCAGGAGTCCTGGCTCCCAGCCCCCCTGCTCTAACCCACCAGCCCCCACTCCCCTCCTAGAACTGGGGAGAGAACCCAGGAGTCCTGGCTCCCAGCCCCCCTGCTCTAACCCACCAGCCCTCACTGCCCTCCCAGAGCCGGGGAGAGAACCCAGGAGTCCTGGCTCCCAGCCCCCCTCACTCTAACCCACCAGCCCCCCTCCCCTCCCAGAGCCGGGGCAAGAACCCAGGAGTCCTGGCTCCCAGCCCCCCCTGCTCTAACCGCCAGCCCCCACTGCCCTCCCAGAGCCAGGGAGAGAACCCAGGAGTCCTGGCTCCCAGCCTCCCCTGCTCTAACCCACCAGCCCCCACTCCCCTCCCAGAGCCGGGGCAAGAACCCAGGAGTCCTGGCTCCCAGCCCCCCCTGCTCTAACCACCAGCCCCCACTGCCCTCCCAGAGCCAGGGAGAGAACCCAGGAGTCCTGGCCAGCCCCTCCCCTCCCCAACTCCCTCCCCCTGCCTGTGGCTGGCCCCGCCCCTTCCCAAATCCCTCCCTCTGCTTGTGGCTGGTGCCTGGCCCCTCCCCTCCCCGTCCCCTCCCCGTGCCCGGCCCCTCCCCTCTCCTCCCCGTGCCCATGCCCGGCCCCTCCCCTCTCCTCCCCGTGCCCGTGCCCGGCCCCTCCCCTCTCCTCCCCGTGCCCGTGCCCGGCCCCTCCCCTCTCCTCCCCGTGCCCGTGCCCGGCCCCTCCCCTCTCCTCCCCGTGCCCGGCCCCTCCCCTCTCCTCCCCGTGCCCGTGCCCGGTCCCTCCCCTCTCCTCCCCGTGCCCGTGCCCGGTCCCTCCCCTCTCCTCCCCGTGCCCGTGCCCGGCCCCTCCCCTCTCCTCCCCGTGCCCGTGCCTGGCCCCTCCCCTCTCCTCCCCGTGCCCAGCCCCTCTCCTCCCCGTGCCCGTGCCCGGCCCCTCCCCTCTCCTCCCCGTGGCCGTGCCCGCGGCCCCTCACCTCCATGGCGCGCACCCACATGCAGAGGGACTTGGCGGCGAGCGAGACGCGCCCGATGATGTCGGGCTGGAAGTCGGGCTGGGAGCAGAACCCGCTGATCTTCTTCAGCACCTTGTCCGAGATGTTGTCCTTGTCGAAGTTGATCAGCTGCTTGATGAACGTGGCCTCGCCTGGGGGGGGGCACCGGGGGGAGTGGCACGCGCTGGGCACGGCCGGCCTGGCACTGCCCCTCCGGTGCCCACCGCACCCGCTGCCCCCCAGCCCAGCGCCCGGCCGGCAGCTCCCCCTGCGCCCCCTCCTGCGCCCCGCCCGCTGCCCTCCTGATTTAGGCTCCACCCCTTAGTTCTCCCCCCACGCCCAGGCTCCTCCCCCAGCTGCCCCGGCCCCTCCCCACGCCTCACCCAGCTGCCGCTTGGCTTCGGCCCAGGTGGGCTCGTTGCCGCGCAGGATCATGACGGCCTGCATCACCGTCTCCACCAGCGTGGGCGGGCGCCCGTACGACTTGATCTCCGTCATGTCCTTCTTGTTGAGCGACTCCAGGGCCTGGGGGGGGGACGAGGCGGGTCGGGGAGGGGCTCTGGGGCAGCACCCGCCGGACGGAGCCCCGAGCCGGAGCAGCCGGGTGCCCGCCCCTTGGCCCGTTACCTTCATGGCCTCCTCCAGCGCGGGCAGCGCCTCCTCCAGGTCCTTCTGGGCGTTGTCAGCCAGCGTCTTGCACTTGATCTCCTCCGCGGCGATCTTCTCGCTGTTAGCGCCCACCGTCTGGGGAGAGCCAGGCGGGGGCCCCCGCGCCCGTCAGCCCGCGGCGGAGCCGGGACCCCGCGCCCGTCATCCCGCGCCCGGATCTGGGCCCCCCGCGCCCGTCATCCCGTGCCCGGATCTGGGCCCCCCGCGCCCGTCAGCCCGCGCCCAGATCTGGGACCCTCGTGCCTGGCAGCCCGCGCCTGGATCTGGGATCCCCGCGCCCGGCAGCCTGCGGCGGAGCTGGGACCCTGCGCCCGACAGCCCGCGCCTGGATCTGGGCCCCCCGCACCCGTCAGCCCGCGGCAGAGCCGGGACCCCGCGCCCGTCAGCCCGCGCCCGGATCCGGGACCCCCGCGCCCGGCAGCCCGCGCCCGGATCCGGGACCCCCACGCCCGTCAGCCCGCGCCCAGATCTGGGACCCTCGTGCCTGGCAGCCCGCGCCTGGATCTGGGCCCCCCGCACCCGTCAGCCCGCGGCAGAGCCGGGACCCCGCGCCCGTCAGCCCGCGCCTGGATCTGGAACCCCCGCGCCCGTCAGCCCGCGCCCGGATCCGGGACCCCCGCGCCCGGCAGCCCGCACCCAGTCCCCGTCAGCCCGCGCCCAGATCTGGGACCCTCGTGCCTGGCAGCCCGCGCCTGAATCTGGGATCCCCGCGCCCGGCAGCCTGCGGCGGAGCCGGGACCCTGCGCCCGTCAGCCCGCGCCCGGATCCGAGCCCGGCCCCAGGCCCCACGGCCCGTCAGCCTGCGCCCGGATCCGAGCCAGGCCCCAGGCCCCGCGGCCCGTCAGCCTGCGCCCGGATCCGAGCCCGGCCCCAGGCCCCACGGCCCGTCAGCCTGCGCCCGGATCCGAGCCCGGCCCCGGGCCCCACGGCCCGTCAGCCTGCGCCCGGATCCGAGCCCGGCCCCAGGCCCCACCGCCCGTCAGCCTGCGCCCGGATCCGAGCCCGGCCCCAGGCCCCACGGCCCGTCAGCCCGGGCTCGGATCCGAGCCCGGCCCCGGGCCCCACGGCCCGTCAGCCTGCGCCCGGATCCGAGCCCGGCCCCAGGCCCCACGGCCCGTCTGCCTGCGCCCGGATCCGAGCCCGGCCCCAGGCCCCACAGCCCGTCAGCCTGCGCCCGGATCCGAGCCAGGCCCCAGGCCCCGCGGCCCGTCAGCCTGCGCCCGGATCCGAGCCAGGCCCCAGGCCCCGCGGCCCGTCAGCCTGTGCTCGGATCCGAGCCCGGCCCCCGGCCCCACGGCCCGTCAGCCCGGGCTCGGATCCGAGCCCGGCCCCGGGCCCCACGGCCCGTCAGCCTGCGCCCGGATCCGAGCCCGGCCCCAGGCCCCACGGCCCGTCAGCCAGCGCCCGGATCCGAGCCCGGCCCCAGGCCCCACAGCCCGTCAGCCTGCGCCCGGATCCGAGCCCGGCCCCCGCGCCCATCAGCCCGTCAGCCTGCGCCCGGATCCGAGCCCGGCCCCAGGCCCCACAGCCCGTCAGCCCGCGCCCGGATCCGAGCCCGGCCCCAGGCCCCACGGCCCTTCGGCCTGCGCCCGGATCCGAGCCCGGCCCCCGCGCCCATCAGCCCGCTGTGAGGAAGTGGGGGATCGTCTTGTTTTCCCAGTGGGTTGCATGCAGGGGATGGGACTCAGTTTCCCTGGGTGTTACTGGTTTAACGAGGGGAGGGAGTTCGCTGGGACACAGGACCGGAGAGGGAACGTGGGACCCCGGCCGGCGGCCTGGAGGATGGAGACCCCAGCGACTGGTGACCCGACGGCCCAGAGACCCAGCACAGGGGTCGCAGCCGGTTCCGGCCAGTGGGAGGACCCCGGGCTGCGGCGAGAGGACCCCGGCGACCGGACCAGAGGGGCCCGAGGAGGCCCGGGCCCCCCTTCCCCCCTCACCTTCTGCTGCTCGTCGGCCTCCCTCTTCTGGCGCACGATGATGACCAGATACTCCTCGCACTGCTTCTGGAACTCCGCCACCTTCTTCTTGGCCTCCTCCAGCTCCAGCGACATCCCCTCCACCTTGCTGCGCGTCTCGTCGATCTTGGCGAGCCCGTTGCGCAGCTTGTTGGCCTGGTCCGAGAGCTCCGTGCGCTTCTCCGCCAGGAGCCTGCGGGGAGACGTGAGCCACGCCTGCAGCGCCGGGCAGGGCTCTCTGCCGGACTACAGCCCCCAGGATGCACCAGGGGCTCCTCTGCCGCATCCCCGGGAGGGGACACAGCGATGGCTCATGGGAGATGTAGTCTGGCTGGGGCGCCAGGCCTAGAGAGGGGGATGGGAGCACGAGGCTCCCAAACTACAACTCCCATGAGCCACCGCGGTGCCCACTGCCAGTGAAATATTTCAGTCTCAGGCTGACATGACAGTTGCCATGGGAAACCCGCCCACCCTTTTCCCCACCAGTTCTGGGCCTCAGCACGGGGGATGGGGCTACCGGAGCCCAGGAGATCCCATGGGATCCCACAGGCCCACCCCCGGGGAGACCCCCCCACGTCCGGGCAGATCCCCTCAGCTCCCCCTGCTCCCGGGGAGACCCCCCCCCGCGTCGGGGCAGACCCCTCGGCTCCCATCCCCCCCGGGGCAGGGTCGGGCCCTCGGCTCCCCAGCCCGCACCGCGGTGGCCGGCCCGCGGGACTCACTTCTTGTAGCCCGAGACCAGCTCCAGGTAGTTGGTGGGGGTGACGTAGTTATGGCGCCTGAGCTCCAGGAGCATCTTCTGCGAGTAGGAGGCCACGGACCAGTGCATGGTCACAAAGATCCTGGCCACCTTCTTGTGGATCTGGGGGGGCAGACGGGGCTGGGTCAGATGGGGAGGGGGGGCAGGGGGGGGCGCCCAGCCGGAGAATCCTGGGTCCAGTTCCAAGCCCAGGGGAGTCTGGGAGGCAGAACGGGAACCCGGGGCCGGGCTGCAGCCGGGACTCTGACTCTGAGCACCGGCTCCCCCGGCCTGTCCCCCGGCACCCCCCCGCATGCGGCTCTCACCTCCAGCAGGGCCCCCGGCTCCCCCGGCGCGGCTCTCACCTCTGGCAGGGCCCCCGGCTCCCCCAGCCCCCCCCGCGTGCGGCTCTCACCTCCGGCAGGGACCCCAGCTCCCCTGGCACGCCCCGCGTGCGGCTCTCACCTCCGGCAGGGACCCCAGCTCCCCCGGCCCCCCCTGCGTGCGGCTCTCACCTCTGGCAGGGCCCCCGTCTCCCCCGGCCTGCCCCCCGGCACCCCCTGCGTGCAGCTCTCACCTCCGGCAGGGCCCCCGGCTCCCCCGGCCCCCCGTGTGCGGCTCTCACCTCCGGCAGGGACCCCAGCTCCCCCGGCCCCCCGTGTGCGGCTCTCACCTCCGGCAGGGACCCCAGCTCCCCCGGCACGCCCCGCGTGCGGCTCTCACCTCCGGCAGGGACCCCAGCTCCCCCGGCACCCCCCGCGTGCGGCTCTCACCTCTGGCAGGGACCCCAGCTCCCCTGGCACGCCCCGCGTGCGGCTCTCACCTCCGGCAGGGACCCCAGCTCCCCCGGCACCCCCCGCGTGCGGCTCTCACCTCCGGCAGGGACCCCAGCTCCCCTGGCACGCCCCGCGTGCGGCTCTCACCTCCGGCAGGGCCCCCAGGTCCACGCCCTCGAGGTATTTCTCCGCCACCTCCAGCAGCGCCTGGCGCGGCCACTCGGAGAACCAGTCGATGGTCGTGCAGTTCACCAGCGCCGGGTACTGGCGGATCCAGTTCCTGGGGGCACCGGGGGGGGGGCCACGCTGAGCACGTCCCGCACCTCTGCCCCTCCCCTCGGGCCCCCCATCCCTGCCCTGCCCCCACCCCTCTCCCATCCCTGCCCTGCCCCTAGCCTGCCCCACCCCGTCCCCATCCCTGCCCTGCTCTGTCCCCACCCATGCCCCGCTCCCTCCCCCATCTCTGCCCCGCTCCCACCCCACCGTCTCCCCAGCCCCCGCCCCCACACAGCCGTGGGCACCGGGCTGCACGTGAGGCCTGAGCTGCCCACCAGGGGGCGCTGCTGCTCACCGGAAGGGGTCCCCGATGGGGCTGAGGCAGAGCACCACGTGCAGGTTGTTCCGCACCCGCTCGATCAGGTAGCCGAAGAGGCTGTCGGGCGTCTCGGGGATCCCGTCGGCTCGGGCCGCGTCCAGGATCAGGGACTGGATCTGAGCACAAGGGACGTGGCTGCGGCTGGGCACGGGGTCCCGGGCTCTGCCCCCTCCAAGGGGCCCGGGCCCCCCACCCCCCCCAGCCACCGTGAGCGGCACCCATGCGCCGGCTGCCGGGGGGGGGGCGGGGGGGAATTGGGACACTTCACATCAGCCACAGCTGTGTAGCAGCCCGGGGCTGGGCTGGCAGGGGCTGCGGGTCGGGAGTGAGGGGCACTGGCAGGGCAGGGGCTGGCAGGGGCTGCGGGTCGGGAGTGAGGGGCACCGGCAGGGCTGGGGGAGCAGGGGGCTGCGGGTTGGGAGTGAGGGGCACCGGCGGCGCTGGGGGGGCAGGGGCTGCGGGTCGGGAGTGAGGGGCACCGGAAGGGCTGGGGGCAGCAGGGGGCTGCGGGTCGGGAGTGCGGGGCACCGGCTGGGCTGGGGGGGCAGGGGGCTGCGGGTCGGGAGTGAGGGGCACCGGCAGGGCAGGGGCTGGCAGGGGCTGTGGGTCGGGAGTGAGGGGCACCGGCAGGGCTGGGGGAGCAGGGGGCTGCGGGTCGGGAGTGAGGGGCACCGGCAGCGCTGGGGGGGCAGGGGCTGCGGGTCGGGAGTGAGGGGCACCGGCAGAGCGGGGGGGAGCAGGGGGCTGCGGGTCGGGAGTGAGGGGCACCGGCAGGGCTGGGGGCGCAGGGGGCTGCGGGTCGGGAGTGAGGGGCACCGGCAGGGCTGGGGGGGGCAGGGGGCTGCGGGTCGGGAGTGAGGGGCACCGGCAGAGCGGGGGGGGGCAGGGGCTGCGGGTCGGGAGTGAGGGGCACCGGCAGGGCTGGGGGGGGCAGGGGGCTGCGGGTCGGGAGTGGGGGACACCGGCAGGGCTGGGGGGCACAGGGGCTGCGGGTCGGGAGTGGGGGGCACCGGCAGGGCTGGGGGGCGCAGGGGGCTGCGGGTCGGGAGTGGGGGGCACCGGCAGGGCTGGGGGGGGGCAGGGGCTGCGGGTCGGGAGTGAGGGGCACCGGCGGCGCTGGGGGGGCCGGGGCTGTGGGTCGGGAGTGAGGGGCACTGGCAGGGCTGGGGGGGCAGGGGGCTGCGGGTCAGGAGTGAGGGGCACCGGCAGGGCTGGGCTGGCAGGGGGCTGCGGGTCGGGAGTGAGGGGCACCGGCAGAGCTGGGGGGGGGCAGGGGCTGCGGGTCGGGAGTGAGGGGCACCGGCAGCACCCCTTCAGCCCAGCTGTTGCAGGGCACCCCTGGGTGCCCCCCGGCCCGGCACCCGCACCTCCTCGAACTCGTCGGCCTTGTAGAGGTTGGGCACCTCCCCGGAGCTCAGGACGTTGTTGATGTCCTCCAGGAAGGAGTCGTCCATGATCTGCGTGTCCACGAAGAGGAAGGTGGTGGGTTTCAGGTCCACGCCCACCTGCCGGTACAGCTTCTTGATGTCTGGGGGGAGAGGCCGGGGGGCCGTCAGCTCCCAGGGGGGCTGGCTGGGCGGGGAGGGGCGGCGGAGGGGGGGGGACTCACCGTCTCTGAACTCCTGCTTGCGGTAGTGCTTGGTCACCTCGATCTGGAAGGTCTGGTCCTCGCAGATGGAGGAGGCCAGGCGGGCCAGGCTCTGGCGCCCGCTGCCGCCGATGCCCACCAGCAGCATGTTCCCGCGCGGCTGGCCGATCACCCGCACGATCCGGGTAACTGCGGGGGGGGGGCACCGCTCAGAAGGGGGCACCCCGGGGCCGCCCAGGTACCCCAAGGAGACCGAAAGGCTCGCGTTGCATGCTCCCTCCATGGCGCCCAAGGTGGGATGAAGATTTAACTCAAAGATCAAGGGGCCAGGACGCCGGGTTCCACCGCTGCCCTGGGCGGCGCGCCTCGGTTTCTCCAGTTTGGGAGGGGGGAGGGGAGGCCTGCTCAGCCACGTGGGGCTCGGTCAGGGGCAGAGGGGGAGCTGTGGAGGCGCCTGGCAGGGGCAGGGGCGGGAGGCGCCGCTCACTGTGTTCGATGGCGTCGCGGAAGAGCACGAGCTGCATCTGGACCACGCCGGGCGTCTGGTTGTACTCGTCCAGCGCCCGCTCCATCTCCAGCTTCAGCGCCGCCAGGTCCACCAGGTCCTCGTACACCCGCGGCTCCCGCATGAAGTCCCCTGGCCGGCGGGCGAGAGGGTCACCGGGCAGCCTGGCCCCGGCTCCGCCCACTACCCCCCTGCCCTCCCAGAGCCGGGGAGAGAACCCAGGAGTCCGGGCTCCCAGCCCCCCCGCTCTAACCACCAGCCCCCACTCCCCTCCCAGAGCCGGGGAGAGAACCCAGGAGTCCGGGCTCCCAGCCCCCCTGCTCCACCCACTACCCCGCTGCCCTTCCCGAGCTGGGCAGAGAACCCAGGAGTCCTGGCTCCCAGCCCCTCCTGCTCTAACCACCGGCACCCACTCCCCTCCCAGAGCCGGGGAGAGAACCCAGGAGTCCTGGCTGCCAGGCCCCGCGCTGTAGCACTAGCCCAGGAGCGGGGGCGTGGCAGTGCCACTCATGGGCTAAGCCCGTGGCACCCGGCCCCTGCCCGCGGCACCCACCGAAGATGGGCGGGCGCTTGCTGGGGCAGAGGTTGTGGAAGGTCAGGTCGAAGAAGGAGCCCAGCTTCTCGCTCAGGAGGCCGAGGAAGGCGTCCTTGTCGGCCGCGTCCACCAGGCGGTCGGAGAAGACCCTGCCGGGAGAGGGGGCTGGGCTCAGGCGCCGGGGGTTGCCCCCCTCAGGAGCTGGGAGGGGCCGGGCCCCACGTGGGAGGAAAGGGGCGCAGCGGGGCCGGGCGCGGGGGGAGGGGAGGTGCCCGATGGCACCGGGCCGGCAGTGCCCAGCGGCTGGAGGGGGCGCAGCGGGGCCGGGCGCAGGGGGCGGGGAGGTGCCCGATGGCACCGGGCCGGCAGTGCCCCGGGGGGCTGGAGGGGGCGCAGCGGGGCCGGGCGCAGGGGGAGGGGAGGTGCCCGATGGCACCGGGCCGGCAGTGCCCAGCGGCTGGAGGGGGCGCAGCGGGGCCGGGCGCGGGGGGAGGGGAGGTGCCCGATGGCACCGGGCCGGCAGTGCCCAGGGGGCTGGAGGGGGCGCAGCGGGGCCGGGCGCAGGGGGAGGGGAGGTGCCCGATGGCACCGGGACGGCAGTGCCCAGGGGGCTGGAGGGGGCGGGGGGCAGCTCTACCTGAAGCACTCGTGAATCCACAGGCGGGTGAGGCTGGGCTTGGTATCGTGGAAATCCTTGTGCGCCCGCAGCATCCCCTGGAACACCTGTGCCAGGGGCGGAGCCTGAGCCACCAGCTGGGACCCCCCCGCCCCCCTGCCGAGATACTGACCCCCCACCACCTCGGCCCCTGACCCATTCCCCGCCCCCCTGAGCCAGCCAGTCCCCGCCCTGGGGCCGGGGGGGAGCCGGCGCCCCCCAGAGGGGACAGGCCCCTGCCCCATTCCCCGCCCCCCTGAGCCAGCCAGTCCCTGCCCTGGGGCCGGGGGGGAGCCGGCGCCCCCCAGAGGCGACAGGCCCCTGCCCCATTCCCCGCCCCCCTGAGCCAGCCAGTCCCCGCCCTGGGGCTGGGTGGGAGCCGGCGCCCCCTAGAGGGGACAGGCCCCTGCCCCATTCCCCGCCCCCCTGAGCCAGCCAGTCCCCGCCCTGGGGCCGGGGGGGGAGCCGGTGCCCCCCAGAGGGGACAGGCCCCTGCCCCATTCCCCGCCCCCCTGAGCCAGCCAGTCCCTGCCCTGGGGCCGGGGGGGAGCCGGCGCCCCCCAGAGGGGACAGGCCCCTGCCCCATTCCCCGCCCCCCTGAGCCAGCCAGTCCCCGCCCTGGGGCTGGGTGGGAGCCGGTGCCCCCTAGAGGGGACAGGCTCCTGCCCCATTCCCCGCCCCCCTGAGCCAGCTGTTCCTGGAAGCCTCCGGCCCAGATCCCATCTGCGTGTGGCTGCTGCCGTGACGGGCAGGACGGAGACCCAACGGGCAGGACACACTGAGGGGTTGGCACTGGGCACCAAGACCGAACCTCTGCTGGATTCCTCCCTGCGCCAGCCCCACTCATGCCAGGGGCCTTCTGTGCCCCCCAACCCCCACGTGTGGGGCCAACAGATACTGTGAGCAGGGCCCCTAGTGCCATGCTGGCACCCAGGGGGTGGGCAGGGCCCCCTGGCTCCACGCTGGACTCCGGGCTCGGCTCCGAGCCATGGGGCGCGCGGGGCACCAGCTGGGTACCTTGGAGATGTCGCGCAGGTTGAAGAGGTAGTGGATCTTGGCGGGCGTGGGCAGGAATTTCTGCACCACGGCGTGGTACAGCTCGACCGTGGCCTCGGTGGCGACGTTCCCGAGCGGCTTCACCGCCTCCTCGAAGTTCTGCAGCTTCTGGTTGAGCATGGTGCCGAAGATGCGCCGGATCTGCGCCTCCTGCGGGGCGGCCGGAGCGGCACCTAGCGCCAGCCGCTCTCCCCTCACGGGGTCACCGCGCCCGTTCCCGGGGCAGGAGAGAGGGGACGCGGCTGCCGACTGGGCTGTGGGCATCCCGGGGGGCTGGGAGATGGCGGCCTGGCACCCACCTGCTCTGAGGAAGGGGTGCCTGGGGCGAATGGCGCCAGCAGAGGGGGCTGCCCGCGGCTGCTCTGAGTGTGCCGGGAAGGCCGCCGCGTGGCGCGTGCCGCAGCCGCCCTTACCGTGGGGAAGGTCATGTTGACGAGGTTGAATCTGCTCTGAAGCCGGCCGGATATGACGGTGCGGCCGCCTCCCGGGGGCCCCATGGCGGCCATCAGGAACATGTCCTGAGGGGAGAGAGCCGCCGCCGCTCACACCAACGCCGAGCGTCCGCAGGGGCCCGCGGTGCGGCTGCCGCATCCTAATTGTGTCCCAGCGGCAGCACCCGGCGCCGATGTCGGCTGTGGCACACGCCGACTAGACTCCGGACACAGACGCCCGCCTCAGCAGGTGCCCTGCCCACGTGAACCGTCGGAACGAGCTCCCCGGGCCCGCGGTGCGGCCGCCACCCCGGCGCTGCCAGCTCCCCCCGGCCGGCAGGGACCCCGCCTGCGCCGAGCTCCCCAGGCCTGAAGGGGGGACGCGCTGAAGAAAGGGGGCAGGCCAAGCGGGTGACACCGCTGAGCCCCGCAGCTCCCGGCAGAGAGGGGGCACCGAGGGGCCTGGGGTTGGCACCGCTCCTTTTCCGGAAGGCTCCCCAGCGCCGGGGGCGGCAGGGGGCGCCCCCCCATGAGACTCTGCAGAGACCCCTCGGAGCCAGCCAGGGGAACCTGCCCGCCCCGCCGGCCCCCCCCGAGCCGCGAGCCCCGGGGGGGAGCCAGGCGGGCAGCGCCGCGGCCGGGCGGGCTCCTCACCTTGACGTACTTGATGGTTTGCTTCTCGCGGTCGTACCAGAAGCCGTAGTCGATCCAGAGGCGCAGCAGCTCCAGCGGGGGCTGGGAGCCGAAGGCGTCCTTGGCCGGCATGTTGAGGTCGTCCATGAAGGTGATCATGCTCTTGCCGCCCACGGGCACGTAGACGCCCTTGGTGCGCTTCTCCACGCGGCTCTCGATGATGTTCTGCACGTTGTTGGAGGTGGTCTGGGGGCGGGCGGGGGGCTGAGTCCGGGGGGGGCGGGGGGCTGGCGGCTCCACGGGACGGGCCCAGGGCCCAGCCCCACCCAGGGCTCAGCCCTTTGCCGCGGGCCACCCGCCCAGCCTCCCCCCATCGGCCGGCGACCACCTGGCACCCGCCCAGCTCCCCCTGCCGGCCGGCGACCACCCAGCACCCGCCCCGCCTCCCCCCGCTGGCTGGCGACTGCCCAGCACCCGCCCAGCCACCAATGACTGCCCGGCACCCGCCCAGCCTCCTCCTGCCGGCCGGCGACCGCCCGGCACCAGCCCAGCAACTGCCCAGCTCCCCCTGCCGGCCGGTGACCACCCGGCACCCGCCCCGCCTCCCCCTGCCGGCCGGCGACCACCCGGCACCCGCCCCGCCTCCCCCTGCCGGCCGGCGACCACCCGGCACCCGCCCCGCCTCCCCCTGCCGGGCGGCGACCACCCTGCACCCGCCCAGCCTCCCCCTGCCGGCCGGCGACCGCCCGGCACCAGCCCAGCCTCCCCCTGCCGGCCGGCGACCGCCCGGCACCAGCCCAGCAACTGCCCAGCTCCCCCTGCCGGCCGGCGACCACCCGGCACCCGCCCCGCCTCCCCCTGCCGGCCGGCGACCACCCGGCACCCGCCCCGCCTCCCCCTGCCGGCCGGCGACCACCCAGCACCCGCCCCGCCTCCCCCCGCCGGCCGGCGACCGCCTGGCACGCGCCCAGCCACCAATGACTGCCCAGCACCCGCCCAGCCTCCCCCTGCCGGCCGGCGACCACCCGGCACCCGCCCAGCTCCCCCTGCCGGCCAGCAACTGCCCGACACCCGCCCAGCGACCGCCCGGCACCCGCCCAGCCTCCCCCTGCCGGCCAGCGACCACCCGGCACCAGCCCAGCAACTGCCCAGCTCCCCCTGCCGGCCAGCAACTGCCCGACACCCGCCCAGCGACCGCCCGGCACCCGCCCAGCCACCAATGACTGCCCGGCACCAGCCCCGCCTCCCACTGCCGGCCGGCAACTGCCCGACACCCGCCCAGCGACCGCCCGGCACCCGCCCAGCCACCAATGACTGCCCGGCACCCACCCAGTCTCCCCCTGCCAGCCAATGACTGCCCGTCACCCGCACCGGGGGATCTCCGTGGCCCTGCCCCCCTGGCCCGGCACCGGGGGGGATCTCCGTGGCCCTGCCCCCCTGGCCCGGCACCGGGGGGATCTCTGTGGCCCTGCCCCCTGGCCCGGCACCGGGAGATCTCCGTGGCCCTGCCCCCTGGCCCGGCACCGGGGGATCTCTGTGGCCCTGCCCCCTGGCCCGGCACCGGGAGATCTCCGTGGCCCTGCCCCCTGGCCCGGCACCGGGGGATCTCCGTGGCCCTGCCCCCCGGCCCGGCACCGGGGGGATCTCCGTGGCCCTGCCCCCTGGCCCGGCACCGGGGGGATCTCCGTGGCCCTGCCCCCCTGGCCCGGCACTGGGGGATCTCCGTGGCCCTGCCCCCTGGCCCGGCACCGGGGGGATCTCCGTGGCCCTGCCCCCTGGCCCGGCACCGGGGGATCTCCGTGGCCCTGCCCCCCTGGCCCGGCACCGGGGGGATCTCCGTGGCCCTGCCCCCTGGCCCGGCACCGGGGGGATCTCCGTGGCCCTGCCCCCTGGCCCGGCACCGGGGGATCTCCGTGGCCCTGCCCCCCTGACCCGGCACCGGGGGATCTCCGTGGCCCTACCCCCCTGGCCCGGCACCGGGGGGATCTCCGTGGCCCTGCCCCCTGGCCCGGCACCGGGGGATCTCCGTGGCCCTGCCCCCTGGCCCGGCACCGGGGGATCTCCGTGGCCCTGCCCCCCTGGCCCGGCACCGGGGGGATCTCCGTGGCCCTGCCCCCCTGGCCCGGCACCGGGGGATCTCCGTGGCCCTGCCCCCCTGGCCCGGCACCGGGGGGATCTCCGTGGCCCTGCCCCCTGGCCCGGCACCGGGGGATCTCCGTGGCCCTGCCCCCTGGCCCGGCACCGGGGGATCTCCGTGGCCCTGCCCCCCTGGCCCGGCACCGGGGGGATCTCCGTGGCCCTGCCCCCTGGCCCGGCACCGGGGGATCTCCGTGGCCCTGCCCCCCTGGCCCGGCACCGGGGGGATCTCCGTGGCCCTGCCCCCTGGCCCGGCACCGGGGGATCTCCGTGGCCCTGCCCCCCTGGCCCGGCACCGGGGGATCTCCGTGGCCCTGCCCCCTGGCCCGGCACCGGGGGATCTCCGTGGCCCTGCCCCCTGGCCCGGCACCGGGGGATCTCCGTGGCCCTGCCCCCTGGCCCGGCACCGGGGGATCTCCGTGGCCCGTTACCTGCGCCGACATGTTGACGGTCAGCACGGCCCACTTGGTGTTGTCCAGGGACTGCAGCACGCTCTGGGCGATGGACGTCTTCCCGGTGCCGACCGGGCCCACGAGCAGCACCGGGTTCTGATGGGCCACCAGGGCGTTGACCAGGTAGTTGTAGCGAACCGTGTCCACCGTGGGGACGATGATCTTATAGAAGGGGGCGCTGGGGGGGCAGACGGGGGCGTCAGCCCGAGGGATCATCGCTGGACCAGACCAATGGCCCCACAGCCCGTCCCCTGCATCGGGCCAACGGCCCCATCCAGCCCCATAGCCCGTCCCCTGCATCAGGCCAACGGCCCCATCCAGCCCCATAGCCCGTCCCCTGCATCAGGCCAACTTCCAGCCCCACAGCCCGTCCCCTGCATCAGGCCAACGGCCCCATCCAGCCCCATAGCCCGTCCCCTGCATCAGGCCAACTTCCAGCCCCACAGCCCGTTCCCTGCATCAGGCCAACGGGCGCTTCCAGCCCCACAGCCCGTCCCCTGCATCAGGCCAACGGCTCCATCCAGCCCCATAGCCCGTCCCCTGGATAAGGCCAACGGCCCCATCCAGCCCCATAGCCCGTCCCCTGGATCAGGCCAACGGCCCCATCCAGCCCCATAGCCCGTCCCCTGCATCAGGCCAACAGCCCCATCCGGCCCCATAGCCCGTCCCCTGGATCAGGCCAACGGCCCCATCCGGCCCCATAGCCCGTCCCCTGCATCAGGCCAACAGCCCCATCCGGCCCCATAGCCCGTCCCCTGGATCAGGCCAACGGCCCCATCCAGCCCCATAGCCCGTCCCCTGCGTCAGGCCAACGGCCCCATCCAGCCCCATAGCCCGTCCCCTGCGTCAGGCCAACGGCCCCATCCAGCCCCATAGCCCGTCCCCTGCGTCAGGCCAACGGCCCCATCCAGCCCCATAGCCCGTCCCCTGCATCAGGCCAACAGCCCCATCCGGCCCCATAGCCCGTCCCCTGCATCGGGCCAACAGCCCCATCCAGCCCCACAGCCCGTCCCCTGCATCAGGCCAACTTCCAGCCCCACAGCCCGTCCCCTGCATTGGGCCAACGGCCCCATCCAGCCCCACAGCCCGTCCCCTGCATCAGCCCTGGATCCCGCCCCGGTGACACTGCCCCCATATTCTTCCCAGTGCTCCCATGATGACATCGTCATGCGAGAGGCCACTGGGGAGGCGCTGGGCTGCCGAGTAGCATTATCCTGTTTGCAGCGAGTAGGATTGTTGTATCTGAAGTTGGGAATATTGCCCATGTCTGTGCACTGCCGGCGAGGTGTGAAGGAGTAGGAAGCACAGACTGTCTGGGCGGGGGAGGGGAGAGCCAGAGGTTTAGGTGAAGATGCAGGAATTCAACTGTGAGCTGAGCTTGGCCTGGGGGAGGGGAGATGACACCTCTGGCCAGGGGAGACAAAGGAAAGGAGCTGAGGAAAGAGGAGGGGCCGGAGGGAATGGGCAGACGAGTGCTGGCTGGAGAACAGAGGGGAGGCAGGGAGACCGAGCTCTGATCCCCAAGGGGGGGGCTGTGGGGCCCCCCAAGATGGACCTATCCGGGGGATCCGGTTATCTGTGCCTGCAAGACCTGTGTTGGACTGTGTTCCTGTCGTCTAAATAAACCTTCTGCTTTACTGGCTGGCTGAGAGTCCTGATGAATCTGCAGGGAGTGCGGGGGTGCAGGACCTGACTCCCCCACACTCCGTGACAACTGGTGGCAGCGGTGGGATCAGCGGCACCCCGTGGACGGCGCTTCCTGCAGTAAGTGACTGGGGAGCAGTAAAACGAAGGGGCGATTCACCCCTGGGCGAGTGTGACCAGCGAGAAGGACTTTGCAGTAACAGGGTCCCCCGGGGGATCACAGCGAGCGATCCCAGGGGCGGAGGAGTCTGCAGCTCGACCCTGGCAGAGAGGTGGTGAGCTCAAGGACTGGCACACTAGGGGTCCCCCTGGAACCCGTGGGGAGCGGCGAGCACCCCAGCCTGCGAGTGGCCAGCAGGAAGATGTATTCCCAGAAGCGCAAGTGTGAGCTGGTGGAGCTGTGCAAGCAGAGGGGGCTGCGCCATGGGAAGCTCACCAAGGCCCAGCTGATTGCCCGGCTGGAGGAGAGAGATCGCAGGGATGAACCGGTCCCTATCTCTGAGGGAAGCAGCCGGGCAGATGCAGCGCAGGCACCAGTGTCTGTCCCCGCTGGGAGTGGTCAGCCGGCCGCTGAGGGCGTCCCGAGACCCCCCACCCCTAGGCCTAGAGGGAGGGGGAGGAGGAGCCCAGCTACGGAGGGCACCGTGACCCCCCCGGCCAGCAGGGGGTCGTCCCGGCGACGCTCGGCCTCCGTGGAGCGCAGGCGGCTGGACTTGGAGAGAGAGATCAAACTGAAGGAGATGGAGATGGAGGACCGGCAGAAGCAACGGGAATACGATGAGAGGGAGAAGGAGAAGCAGCGCAGTCATGAGCTGGCCATGGCCCAGCTGAACAACAGGGAGGCCCCGGCTGCGGTGAGTGAGGGGGGGCCCAAGCCTACAAAGAGCTTCGGTAAGAGCTTCCTGGCCCCGCGTAAGGAGGGGGAGGACATAGACACCTTCCTGACGGCCTTTGAGAATGCCTGCGAGCTGCACCAGGTGGACCCTGCAGACAGGATCCGGTGCCTCACCCCCTTACTGGACTCCACCGCCGTGGAGGTGTACAGCCGAATGAGAGGGGAGGAGGCGCGGGACTACAACCTGTTCAAAGAGGCCCTGCTCCGCGAGTTTGGGCTGACCCCGGAGATGTACCGGAAGAGGTTCCGGGGTCAACGTAAGACCCGGGAGGTCACATACCTGCAACTGGTCAACCGGGCGCAGGGGTACGCCCGCAAGTGGACGGCTGGGGCCCAAACTAGAGAGGACCTGCTTGACCTAGTCGTACTGGAGCACCTGTATGCGCAGTGCCCATCCGACCTGAAGCAGTGGCTGATGGACCGGAAGCCGGAGAACCCGCAGCATGCAGGCCGGCTGGCCGACCAATACATGGACAGTCGGGCGGCGGATGGCAGGGAGGCGTCTCGAAGGAGCAGGTCTGCCTCAACGCAGAGAGAGAGTCACCATGGGACCTCCCAGAAGGAGCCGAGGGAGAGCCCCCACCAAAGGGAAGCATCTGGCGTCAGGTCCAGCCGTCCCACTCGAGGGGACCCACGAGACATGGGCTGCTATCAATGTGGCCAACCGGGCCACGTACGGGGCCAGTGCCCCAAGCTCCGGGACAAACTGAGCAGACCAACCCCACACTGGGTCAACTTGGTAGAGACCCAGCCGGATGAGGGGCAGCGTTCGCAGGAAAGGGGGGTGGGCCGCGTACCCCCTGCGAAGGAGGGAGGGGGGCCCCGGGTGGACCCCTCCGAGGGGCTGGATGCTCCCAGCCCTGAGTTTGGGGTTTACAGGGTGGGCACGGGACTACCCCTCCGGAGCGAGTGCCTTGTTCCCCTGGAGGTAGACGGGAAGGAGGTCACTGGGTACTGGGATACGGGCGCAGAGGTGACGCTGGCCCGGCCGCAGGTGGTGGGCCCAGATCGGATGGTGCCCAACACCTACCTGAACCTGAGGGGTGTGATCGGGACCCCATTCAAGGTGCCTGTAGCGAGGGTGCACCTAAAGTGGGGGGACAAGGAGGGCCTCAAGGACGTGGGGGTGCACCCACATTTGCCCACGGAGGTGTTAATGGGGGGGGACCTCGAGGACTGGCCAAGTAACACCCAGGGTACCCTGTCCGTGAACCGTAGTCAGGGTCGACGCAGGGCTCTGCACCCTGACCCCGGGGAACGTACTCTGGCCGAGACACCGGACCCTGACCCGGTAGGGAGGGAACGCCCAGGGACAGGGCTCAGAGAGGCTGTGGCCCCAGACCCAGCCGGGGAGAGAGAGCAGATCCCCGTCCCTGCCCCAGCGGCTGAGTACCAGGCCGCGGTGCGGGAAGACCCCTCCTTGCGGAGGATAAGGGACCTGGCCAACCTCGGGGGGGGACAGACCATGGGACGAGGTGGCCGGAAAAGGTTCCTGTGGGAGAAGGGGCTCCTGTACCGAGAATGGGCTCCCCCAGGGAAGATGGAGTCAGGAGGGATCAGGAGGCAGCTGGTGGCACCCCAGGAGTATCGCCGCCAGCTGCTGTGCCAGGCCCATGACATGTCCCCCTCAGGGCACCAGGGAGCCTGGCGTACCCAGCAGAGGCTGCTGCAGAACTATTACTGGCCTGGGGTCTTTGCCCATGTCCGGCAGCACTGCCGCTCCTGTGACGTCTGCCAGAGGGGGAGGAAGGCCCGGGACAGGGGGGAGATGGGTGTAAGGCCCGGGCCCCGCCCCGAGGAGCCTGTCCAGAGGGGGGCCAGGGTCAGGAGGGGGGCTCTGAACCGAGAGAGCCTGAATCACAGCCCCCCAGACTGGAACGTGGGGGGAAGGCCCCAGCCCCGTGTGCACCCCAGGGGTACTGGGGTGGGGAGAGGGCGCGGGCGGCATAAGGTTGTTGGTGGGTCCGAACTTCCCCGGGGCACTGGCTGGAGTGACCCCGCTCAGTTCAGTCTCGGAGGGGGGAGAGGTGTGAAGGAGTAGGAAGCACAGACTGTCTGGGCGGGGGAGGGGAGAGCCAGAGGTTTAGGTGAAGATGCAGGAATTCAACTGTGAGCTGAGCTTGGCCTGGGGGAGGGGAGATGACACCTCTGGCCAGGGGAGACAAAGGAAAGGAGCTGAGGAAAGAGGAGGGGCCGGAGGGAATGGGCAGACGAGTGCTGGCTGGAGAACAGAGGGGAGGCAGGGAGACCGAGCTCTGATCCCCAAGGGGGGGGCTGTGGGGCCCCCCAAGATGGACCTATCCGGGGGATCCGGTTATCTGTACCTGCAAGACCTGTGTTGGACTGTGTTCCTGTCGTCTAAATAAACCTTCTGCTTTACTGGCTGGCTGAGAGTCCTGATGAATCTGCAGGGAGTGCGGGGGTGCAGGACCTGACTCCCCCACACTCCGTGACACGAGGCGACACCCGCGGGACGCCCACTAGCCAAGCTCCTGTCCCTCTGGACACCGGGCGGGGAGTGGGCCATTCGGAAAACCAACAGGCCTTAGGAGACGCTTATCTCCCGCCCCGTGAACGCTCAGCGGCTCCAGGTCTAGCTCCAGCCGGTGTCAGCCGGGTGCCGCACCGGTCGGTCCTGGGGCCGGTTTTGTTCCACACTTTATTAACGATCCGGATGAGGGGACCCTGAGCTGTTTGCTATCCCCTAGAATCACTTACAATCTCTCGTTTGTGGAGACCCCCAGCGCGCGCTTCTCCCCCCAGCTTCGGACCCCCACTTCTCCTGCTCCGGCCCCAGCCCCCCATCTCGGCCCCCGGTGGCCAGTTACTCACTTGGATGGGTACCTCCACATTTTGGGCAGCTTGTCCTCAAACGAGGCCCAGTTCTTCCTCTTGGGGTCGACGAAATACTCGTAGACGGTGTCCTGGAGGGAGCAGGGAGAGCCCGTGAGGGGCCCGGGACAGGAGCCGGAGCCGGGGCCCATCAAGGGGATCAGGGCTACGGAGGGCTTGAGGTGTCAATGCCGTGAAGAGAGACGGGAGCGGGGCAGGAATGAGAGGAAATGACATGGAGCTGCTCACCCCCTCTTCCCTTCCCCTGTTGGCCATTCCCCTCCCATCACCCTCTTGGCTCAGCACCCCCGTCCCTCTGGGCTCCCCCGGGCCCACAGAGAGGGAGACGCGCCAGGGACCTTGTTGGGGAAGGAGCCTTCCATCTCTCGCAGGTAGCTGTCAATCTTCTTCCTGCCCTCCTCGTCCACCGCCGCGCACACGGACCAGATCATGCTGAAGATGAAGTACATTTCCACCACCGTCGTGTAGTTCTCGCCGTCTGCTGGGTTCACCTGGAGAGCAAGAGATGGGGACCTCGCGCTGAGCTGGCTTTCTAACCTTACCCCAGGCTACCAGAGCATTCCCCACCAACACGCATTGACACACCCGGAACATAGGGTGACACGGCAAGAAGTGTTCTATAGTGATGTGATGTACTCGGAACATCACGCTGGACAATGGAAGCGTTCTAGGTTGATGTATCCGGAACATCAGGCTGCACAATGGGAGCGTTCTAGGTTGATGTATCCAGAACATCAGGCTGCACAATGGCAGCGTTCTAGGTTGATGTATCCGGAACATCAGGCTGCACAATGGGAGCGTTCTAGGTTGACAAAACCAGAATGTCAGGTTGTACCTTTGGGCACATTCTATGTTGATGTACCTGGAACATCAGCCTGCATGATGGGAGTGTTCTAGGCTATCATACCCAGAACATCAGGCTACACAATGGGAGCGTTCTAGGTTGATGTATCCAGAACATCAGGCTGCACAATCGGAGTGTTCTAGGTTGACAAAACCAGAACGTCAGGTTGTACAATGGGCACATTCTATGTTGATGTACCTGGAACATCAGCCGGCATGATGGGAGTGTTCTAGGCTATCATACCCAGCACATCAGGCTGCACAATGGGAGCGTTCTAGGCTGACATACCCTGGAATATAAGGCTGCACCATGGGAACATTCTAGGCTGACGTACCTGGAACATCAGGCTGCACACTGGGAGCGTTGTACGTTGATGTACCCAGAACGTCAGGCTATACAATGGGCACATTCTGTTGATGTACCTGGAACATCAGCCTCCATGATGGGAGTGCTCTAGGCTGACATACCCAGAACATCAGGCTGCAGTGGGAGCGTTCTAGACTGATTTAACCAGAACATCAAGCCGCACCATGGGAGTGTTCTAGGCTGTCATACCGGGAACATCAGCCTGCATGATGGGAGTGTTCTGGGCTGATACAGCTGGGATGTAAGGCTGCATGATGAGTGTTCTAGGTTGGCATACCCATACCCCGAACCCTTAAATCAGCAGCTATGATGGGTGAGTTGTAGGTTGATACACCCAGAGCCTTTAAGCTCTGTGAATTTCTTCTCTCCCTACATGGTACTTGTGTCTCCTCCAAGCTCAGGAGGCTTTGCTGGTCAATGGTGCCAGAACATAAGACTAGAACATCAGAACGGCCGTACCGGGGCAGACCAAAGGTCCATCCAGCCCAGTACCTGTCTTCCGACAGCGGCCAATGCCAGGTGCCCCAGAGGGAGTGAACCTAACAGGTCATGATCACGTGATCTCTCTCCCGCCATCCATCTCCACCCCCTGACGAACAGAGGCTGGGGACACCATTCCTTACCCAGCCTGGCTACTATGGACCTAACCTCCATGGATGTCTTGCCCTGGCAGTCAGGCGTGACGAGAACACAGAGAGGCTGAGAAACAAGGGGGTGCCAGAGCACTGGCTACTAGGGACGATTTGCTACCGAAACCCCCTGCTCTGGATTCCGAGGGTCGGCGTCCCAGTCCCCCACAGCTGGGTACCTCTGCTGACTGGTTTACGCCGGTGGGGTCACAGTCACGGGGCGGAGCTCCGGCTGATTACCACGCCCAGACACAGAGGGGCGCCAGGCGTGAAAGCCCCCTGCTCTGAGCGACGGGCGGAAAGGCAGCCAATGAGAGCGCGAGGGCGGGCTCCCGCCCGCCACCTACCCCGTTCTCTGGGGTGGCCAGAGCAGAGAAGAGCCGGCAGAGCGACACGACGCCGCTGTACTCGGGGATGGGGACCAGCTCCGCGCAGTTCTCCTTCTTGAACGTCAGCATCTTGTCGACGAACTTGTCGAACATTCGCTGCAGGGTTTCCGCCTCCCCCTGAGGAGTGAGGGACCCAGAGCAAAGCTCCCGCGCGGCAGGGCTGGGCTGGGCTATTCCGCTCCTGGGCTCCCCCCACGGCTCAGCCGGTGCCCCCCACGCCCTCCCCCAGCTCCAGCCCTGGGCTCCCCCCGGCTCAGCCGGCGCCCCTCACGCCCTCCCCCAGCTCCAGCCCTGGGCTCCCCCCGGCTCAGCCGGTGCCCCCCACGCCCTCCCCCAGCTCCAGCCCTGGGCTCCCGCCGGCTCAGCCGGTGCCCCCCACGCCCTCCCCCAGCTCCAGCCCTGGGCTCCCCCCGGCTCTGCCGACCTGCAGCTCCAGCCCTGGGCTCCCCCCGGCTCTGCCGACCTGCAGCTCCAGCCCTGGGCTCCCCCTGGCTCTGCCAACCCGCAGCTCCAGCGCTGGGCTCTGCCGATGCCCCTCGGCCCAAATCCGCCACCCCTCCTCCCTGCAGCAGAGGGGAGAGCGCCCCCTGCTGAGCCCCTGCGCCATTCCCTCCGCCCGCCCGGGGACCTTGGGGCACTTCTCGATCCAGGAGTGGACGTAGGGTTTCCAGCCCAGGTCGCTGTAGTCCGTGTAGACCATCCCGCAGCGGGAGACGGTGGCGGGCGAGGCCACCGCTAGGTTCTCCACCTCGAAGAGCAGCGAGACCTGGAGAAGGGACAGGATCAGTGGGGGTGGCTCGGGGCAGCCCCCGGCCGGCCCAGGTGCTCGGGGCAGCCCCCGGGGGGGCGACTTGCCTGCTCGGGCATGGAGATCCGCTCCCCGTTGATCAGGGTCAGCACTTTGTTGTCGTCCATGACCGAGTTCATGCTCTCGATCCACAGGGTGTCCACCGGCCCGTCAAACAGGATCCACTTCTCATCGGGCTTCTCGTCTGGCGGGACCGGGAGAGCAGGGGAAGCCCCCTCAGCGCTCGGGGAGCTCCCCACCCGTGCCCCAAAGCTCGGCCTTCCAGCCCTCTCTGCCCCCCGCCCCCGATCCGCGCCCACTGCCCTCAGGGTGCCCTCGGGCCTCCGACAGCAGCGCCCGGTGCTGGGAGAGGAGATGGGCATGTGCCATCCAGGGACGGAACGGGGGCTGCGGGTCGGGAGTGAGGGGCACCGGCAGGGCTGGGGGGGGGCAGGGACTGCGGGTCGGGAGTGACGGGCACCGGCAGGGCTGGGGGGGGCAGGGGCTGCAGGTCGGGAGTGACGGGCACCGGCAGGGCTGGGCTAGCAGGGGCTGCGGGTCAGGAGTGAGGGGCACCGGCAGGGCTGGGCTAGCAGGGGCTGCGGGTCAGGAGTGAGGGGCACCGGCAGAGCTGGTGGGGGCAGGGCCGGGCTGGCAGGGGCTGCGGGTCGGGAGTGAGGGGCACCGGCGGAGCTGTGGGGGGCAGGGCTGGGCTGGCAGGGGCTGCGGGTCGGGAGTGAGGGGCACCAGCAGGGCTGGGGGGGCAGGGCCGGGCTGGCAGGGGCTGCGGGTCGGGAGTGAGGGGCACCGGCAGGGCTGGGGGGGCAGGGCCGGGCTGGCAGGGGCTGCGGGTCGGGAGTGAGGGGC
Organism: Mauremys mutica; assembly: GCF_020497125.1. Classification (NCBI taxonomy): domain Eukaryota; kingdom Metazoa; phylum Chordata; order Testudines; family Geoemydidae; genus Mauremys; species Mauremys mutica. The sequence continues at coordinate 390,083 of NW_025423355.1, read as the reverse complement.
ACCAGCAGGGCTGGGGGGGCAGGGCTGGGCTGGCAGGGGCTGCGGGTCGGGAGTGAGGGGCACCGGCAGGGCTGGGGGGCAGGGCTGGGGGGCAGGGGCTGCGGGTCGGGAGTGAGGGGCACCGGCACAGCTGGGGGGCAGGGATGGGCTGGCAGGGGCTGCGGGTCGGGAGTGAGGGGCACCGGCAGGGCTGGGGGGCAGGGGCTGCGGGTCGGTCGGGAGTGAGGGGCACCGGCAGGGCTGGGGGGCAGGGGCTGCGGGTCGGGAGTGAGGGGCACCGGCAGGGCTGGGGGGCAGGGGCTGTGGGTCGGGAGTGAGGGGCACTGGCAGGGCTGGGGGGCAGGGCTGGGCTGGCAGGGGGCTGCGGGTCGGGAGTGAGGGGCACCGGCAGGGCTGGCAGGGGGCTGCGGGTCGGGATTGAGGGGCACCGGCAGGGCTGGGCTGGCAGGGGCTGTGGGTCGGGAGTGAGGGGCTCCAGCAGGGCTGGGGGGCAGGGGCTGTGGGTCGGGAGTGAGGGGCACTGGCAGGGCTGGGGGGCAGGGGCTGCGGGTCGGGAGTGAGGGGCACCGGCAGGGCTGGGGGGCAGGGGCTGTGGGTCGGGAGTGAGGGGCACCGGCAGGGCTGGGGGGCAGGGGCTGTGGGTCGAGAGGGGCACACACACACTGCCACACTTAACCGAGACTCAGTGGCACCTCGCCCGGGCATCACATGTCAATTGGCGCAAGAGCCCTGGCGGGCACCGGCCCATCCCCCTTCCCCGGCGCTGAGCCAGCCAGTGCCCCCGGCTGCGCTCCCGCCGCCTGTCACCTCGCTGTCATCCTCAATTACCAGCGATATTGGGGTCAGGCCGCGCCCCCCCCGTCTCCTAGTAACGGCAGAGCTCTCTCACATGCCACCGCTGCCTGGCACGCACCCGCCACCCGCTCCGGCGGGCACACCGAATCTCCCGGGCTCCCGCGGGGACACCCGGCCACAAGCCATCAGACCGGGGGTCGCCGAGTAGCCGTGCATGGCAGGGGCACCCCCTACGCGGCGCCGGTGGGTACGGCCTGGCATCTAGTGCCCATGCAGCACGGCACGCCGGGCCCGGGGCACAGCTCCCCACGGGGCACGGCTGAGAGCACCTCCCCGCCCCGCGCTGTTTGCAGAATGCTGGTGCCAACCGGCCGGCACGCTCCGGGGGCACCCGGCGCCCGGGCACGGGCCAGTCTCCCAGAGAGGGGCCGGCCAGCGGAGAGTGGAAGAGACATGCCAGAGTGAGGAGCAGAAACCAGCACACGGGCACAGCCCCCCTCTGCCCAGTCCTATGGGCCCTGCCCCCGGGCACTGCCCCCCCTCTGGCTGGCGCCGGCGGGTACCTGCGCAGGCCGCCCGCATGACGCTGGACAGGATGCCGTCCGTCCACTCGCCGGTGCTGAGGTCGTACTCGCCGTAGAGCTCGCCCAGGGACACGGCCTTGGGGTTCAGGGGGAACTCCTGCCGGGCCCAGCGCCAGCCGGAGGGCAGAGGAGAGAACCAGTCAGAGGGGGCGGGAAGCCAGGGACCCCCGCCCAGCCCCCCCCCCCCGGCTCCCAGCCCCCTGCCCCGCCCCGGCGCCCACCCACTGACCCGGACGAGGTTGTAGGCGGCGTCCCCGCTCCGGCACAGGGCGGCCATGCTGGCCTGCAGGGTGCGCCAGGTGACGGTCTTGCCGCTGCCCGTGGTGCCCACGATCATGGTGGAGTGCCGGGAGTTCTTGGTCTCGTACAGCTGGATGACCTTGGTGATGGTGAAGGGCGTCACCTGCAGCCCCATCGCCTTCAGCTCCAGCTCGATGGCTTCCTTCAGCTGCACAGACAGGGCCCGGCCTGGGGTGACGGGCCCCGGGCACGGAGCGGGGAGCGGCCCACTCTGAGCTCCCCGCCCAGACCAGGAGAGAACCCAGGAGTCCTGGCCCCCAGCCCGCCTGCTCTAACCCCTAGCCCCCGCTCCCCTCCCAGAGCCGGGGAGAGAACCCAGGAGTCCTGGCTCCCAGCCCCCCCTGCTCTAACCCCTAGCCCCCGCTCCCCTCCCAGAGCCGGGGAGAGAACCCAGGAGTCCTGGCTCCCAGCCCACCTGCTCTAACCCACCAGCCCCCACTGCCCTCCCAGAGCCGGGGAGAGAACCCAGGAGTCCTGGCTCCCAGCCCCCCCTGCTCTAACCACCAGCCCCCACTCCGCTCCCAGAGCCAGGGAGAGAACCCAGGAGTCCTGGCCCCCAGCCCCCCCCCCCCGCTCTAACCCACCAGCCCCCACTCTACTCCCAGAGCCAGGGAGAGAACCCAGGAGTCCTGGCTCCCGGCCCCGCCTGCTCTAACCCACCAGCCCCCCCACCCCTCGCAGAGCCGGGGAGAGAACCCAGGAGTCCTGGCCCCCAGCCCCGCCCCCCTGCTCTAACCCACCAGCCCCCACTCTGCTCCCAGAGCCAGGGAGAGAACCCAGGAGTCCTGGCTCCCAGCCCCCCTACTCTAACCCCTAGACCCCGCTCCCCTCCCAGAGCCGGGGAAAGAACCCAGGAGTCCTGGCTCCCAGCCCCCCTACCCTAACCTAACCCCTACACCCATCCCAGAGCCAGGGAGAGAACCCAGAAGTCCTGGCTCCCAGCCCCCCTGCTCTGACCCACCAGCCCCCCCTCCGCTCCCAGAGCCAGGGAGAGAACCCAGGAGTCCTGGCTTCCAGCCCCCCTGCTCCGACCCACCAGCCCCCACTCCCCTCCCAGAGCCAGGGAGAGAACCCAGGAGTCCTGGCCCCCAGCCCGCCTGCTCTAACCCCTAGCCCCCGCTCCCCTCCCAGAGCCAGGGAGAGAACCCAGGAGTCCTGGCCCCCAGCCCCCCCCCGCTCTAACCCACCAGCCCCCACTTCCCTCCCAGAGCCGGGGAGAGAACCCAGGAGTCCTGGCCCCCAGCGCCCCCTGCTCTAACCCACCAGCCCCCACTCCCCTCCCAGAGCCGGGGAGAGAACCCAGGAGTCCTGGCTCCCAGCCTCCCCGCTCTAACCCACCAGCCCCCGCTCCCCTCCCAGAGCCAGGGAGAGAACCCAGGAGTCCTGGCTCCCAGCCTCCCCGCTCTAACCACTACCCCCTGCTCCCGTCCCCGAGCTGGGAACAAAACCTAGGCGTCCCCTCGGCAGTGCAGCCCCTCGGCACTAGAGGGCGCGTGGCTCCAGCCCCGGGGGAAGGGGCCCAGCGGAGGGCCGGGCCGGCTCGCTGACCTTCCCGTAGTCAATGACGGGCGACTCGATGCCCGGGAAGAGGTCCTGGACGATGCCGTTGAAGAGGGGCACGTCGACGGAGGCGAGCTTGGCGATATTCATGTCCTTCATGGCCATGAGCAGGATCTGAAAGCCACCGGGAGAGCCGGGTGAGCCGGGCCCCTCGGGGCGCTGGGGATCCGGCGGGCACCCCGACGGCATCGCTCCCCACCCGGGGGCCCCTCACCTCTTCGTCGGTGATGTCGGGGTGCACCCGGCGCTTCTTCCCGGCGTAGCGGAGCAGCGAGGTCAGCGCCCGCAGCCCGAAGTCGTAGTGGTCCTGCTTGGAGAGCTGCTGCACGGCCAGCGAGTAGAGCGTGTAGACCTTCTTCGCCAGGAGCTGGGACGGAGGGGAGCCCGTCAGCGCGGGGCGGGGCGCGGCAGCCAGGGGCGCCATTGCGGGGGGCCAGGGCAGCAGACTTCGGAGAACCCCCAGCTCCCCCCGCCTGCCGTCCCCCGACCCCTGGAGCCATGCCACAGCCAGGACCCCCAAGAGCAGAAACTCCCCTCACCCTGGCCAGCTGGTCCCCCAACCTTGGGGCCAGATGGGAGCCCAGGCCACCCAGATGGGAAGGGCCCCGTGTCCCGTTCCCTGAGCCCGCTGGGCCTGGACCCACGAGCGCTCCCAGCCAGGGCGACTCCCTGAGCCCCGCGGCCCCAGGCCCGCGAGTACCTTACAGTTGCTGAACCCTTCTCCGAAGAGGATGATCTCTGCGATGAGCGTGGAGTCCGGCACCACCATGGAGATGGGGCGGAACATGGACTTGAGGTTGTCGGGCAGCTCCGTCCGTCCGGCGTAACCTGCCCCAGGGCACCCGGCAGCACGTTAGCCCCGGGCCCCCTGCCATCTCCGCCCCGCTCCCTTTACCCCAACCCTGAGCCGAGGCCCCTGCATAGGGACCGGCTGGTCTTGGGTTCTTCCCTAGTGGCCACGTGGTGCCCATCGGAGCTCCTGCCACGCCCGAGCCAGCGAGAGGGACCGTTCCGTGGGCACGGCCGGGTCTCCCACCTGGGTTCATGGTGATGAAGATGCCGCAGGACCACACCAGCTTGATCTTATGGCCTTCAAAGATGAAGGAGGTCATGTTGGCGGCCAAGGCCGAGAGGATGGAGAGGATCTGCTGGGCCACCACCGACAGCACCTCGATGTTGATGCGGTTGAACTCGTCAAAGCAGCCCCAGGCGCCTGTCTGCGGGGTGAGAGCAGAAAAGGGGGGGGTGGGGGCTGCCACCGACAGGTTCCTCCCATTCACACCCAACCGCCTCGGAGAGGGAGTGGGATCTAGTGGTTAGAACGTGGGGGGCCAGCAGCCAGGGCTCCCGGGTTCCATCCCCAGCTCTGGGAGGGGAGTGGGTCTGGGAGTCCCAGCTCTGGAGCCAGCGCAGTGGCCTGACCCCTTACCTGAGCCAGGCCCGAGTACATGCGCCCCATGGATTTATAGTCCAGGCCTTCGGAGCAGTTCACGACAATCACATACATGCCAAGGGCCTTCCCCAGGTCTTTCACCGTCTCCGTTTTCCCCGTGCCGGCAGGGCCCTTGGGAGACCCTCCCCGGTGGAGGTGCAGGGCGGTGGTCAGGGTTATATAGCACCTGGAAAGAGGGCGGGGAGCAGGAATCAATCTCCCTGCGTTCCCCAGCCCGCCCCCGGGCCGTCCTCTGTGGGGTCTCCTCTCTCCATCCCTCCGATGTCCACTCGGCTCTTCTGCCCACCCAGCCGCTCTGCCTCTGGGAACAGACCTCAGCTGACGTCCAAGCAAGGGGGCAGGGATGGTTTGAGCATTGGCCGGCTAAACCCAGGGTGGTGAGTTCAATCCCTGAGGGGGCCACTTAGGGATCTGGGGCAAAAATCTGTGTGGGGATTGGTCCTGCTTTGAGCAGGGGGTGGGACTAGATCCCTCCTGAGGCCCCTTCCCACCCTGCTCTATGATAAGCTCCTGTGGCACTTTCCTCAGGAGCGGTTTCACTGTCAGGGATCAAGCCATCACCTTAACGTAGCCAATGAGCTCTAGGTGCCTCCTGGGATCCCCGACCTCCCAGCGCGCCCCGGGGGGGCTGCCGACCGCACCGGGGCGGCAGGGGCTGGGCGCACCGCGCTGTACCTGTCGGTGAGCGGCGTGATGACCAAGCGGCCGGAGTTCCCCAGGTACTCGTAGCCGTAGGGGAACTGGGTGTTGGTCTGCCTGATGACACAGTCGTCCAGATCCTGCCGGGGGAAATAGAGCCATGCGGCAAGTGGAGGTGGGGCTGCAGAGTTCCCAGCTCCACATCCCGTGCTGAGCCCACTGGCGGAGACCCCGGGCATCGAGACCCAGAGCAGGCCTGGCTCCTCCAGCCCCCCAGGGCAGTCCTGTCCCATACAATCTAGTCCCGGGGACTCGGTCTCAAGCCACGGAGCTCCCCGCAGGTCCTGCCCGGTGAAGAAAAAGGCCCAAGTAGGCCCATGGAATCGTGGAGGTAAATGCGCGGCTCCGCAGGTGGTGCCGGAGAGACGGCTTTGGAGTCTCCGACCACGGGATGCTGTCCCAGGAAGAAGGACTGCTAGGAAGAGATGGGCTCCACCTAACGAAGAGCATCTAACCTAGTGAGCAGGACTTTCAACTCGGTTCACCAGGGATGGTGACCTAAGCCCAGAGGGAAGTGGGATACCAGGAGGAGGGTGCAACAAGGGAGGCCTCCTGATTCATACTGAGAAAGCAGGACAATCGGCGAGTTATCTTAGGTGCCTGTTCACGGGCGCAAGAGGCCTGGGAAACAAGAAGAATTGGACGTCCCGGCACAATCAAGGACTCTGATGCGACTGGAATAACAGACTTGGTGGGGTCACTCACAGGACTGGAGCACTGTCAGGGACGGGTATGAACTGTTCAGGAAGGACAAGGATTGCTCAGAGCTCCAGTGTGAAACTGGAGAAAAACCTGTTGAGAGTCTTTGGGTTCAGTTTAGAGGCGAGAGCAACAAGGGTGATGTCGTGGCGGGCGTCTGCTATAGACCACCAGACCAGGAGGAGGAGGTGGACCAGGCTTTCTTTGGACAACTCACTGAAGTTTCCAGATCACGGGCCCTGGTTCTCCTGGGGACTTCAATCCCCCTGACATCGGCTGGGAGAGCAATACAGCGGCGCACAGACAATCCAGGAAGTTTTTGGAGGGTGTTGGGGACAATTTCCTGGTGCAAGTGCTGGAGGAACCAACCATGGGCCGTGCTCCTCTTGACCTGCTCCTCACAAACAGGGAAGAATTGCTAGGGGAAGTAGAAGTGAGTGGCAACCTGGGCAGCAGTGACCATGAGATGGTCGAGTTCAGGATCCTGACAAAAGCAGCAGAATCCGGACCCTGGACTTCAGAAAAGCAGATTTTGACTCCCTCAGAGAGCTGATGGGCAGGATCCCCTGGGAGAATAACGTGAGGGGGAAGGAGTCCGGGAGAGCTGGCTGTATTTTAAAGAAGCCTTATCGAGGACACAGGAACAAATCATGCCGATGTGCAGAAAGAACAGCAAATATGGCAGGCGACCAGCTTGGCTTAACAGTGAAATCTTCGGTGAGCTTAAACACAAAAAAGGAAGCTTACAAGAAGTGGAAACTTGGCCACATGACTAGGGAGGAGTATAAAAATATTGCTCGAGCATCAGGAAGGCCAAAGCACATCTGGAGTTGCAGCTAGCCAGGGATGTGAAGAGTAACAAGAAGGGATTCTACAGGTACGTTAGCAACAAGAAGAAGGTCACGGAAAGTGTGGGCCCCTTGCCGAATCTTCTTCCAAACAGAAGATGTGGAAAAAGCTGAAGTGCTCAATGCTCTTTTGGCCTCGGTCTTCACAGACAAGGGCAGCTCCCAGACGGCTGCACTGGGCAGCACAATATGGGGAGGAGGTGAGCAGACCTTACTGGTGAAAGAACAGGTTAAGGACTATTTAGAAAAGCTGGACGTGCACAAGTCCATGGGGCCGGATGCGCTGCATCCGACGGTGCTGAGGGAGTTGGCCGATGTGATTGCAGAGCCACTGGCCATTAACTCTGAAAACTCCTGGCGATTGAGGGAGGTCCTAGATACTGGAAAAAGGCTAATGTGGTGCCCATGTTTAAAAAAGGGAAGAAGGAGAATCCAGGGAATTACAGGCCAGTCAGCCTCACCTCAGTCCCCGGAAAAATCATGGAGCAGGACCTCAAGGAATCCATTTTGAAGCACCTGAAGGAGAGGAAGGTGATCAGGAACAGTCAGCATGGATTCACCAAGGGCAAGTCATGCCTGACTAACCTAATTGCCTTCTATGAGGAGATAACCGGCTCTGTGGATGAGGGGAAAGCAGTGGACGTGTTATTCCTTGACTTTAGCAAAGCTTTTGATACAGTCTCCCACAGTATTCTTGCCGGCAAGTTAAAGAAGTCTGGGCTGGATGAATGGACTATAAGGTGGATAGAAAGCTGGCTAGATCGTCAGGCTCAATGGGTAGTGACCAACGGCTCCATGTCTAGTTGGCAGCCGGTATCAAGCGGAGTGCCCCAAGGGTCGGTCCTGGGGCCGGTTTTGTTCAACATCTTCATTAATAATCTGGATGATGAGATTAATTGTACCCTCAGCAAGTTTGCAGATGACACTAAACTGGGAGGAGTGGTAGATATGCTGGAGGGTAGGGATAGGATACTAGACAAATTGGAGGATTGGGCCAAAAGAAACCTGATGAGGTTCAACAAGGACAAGTGCAGAGTCCTGCACTTTGGATGGAAGAATCCCAGGCACTGACACAGGCTGGGGACCGACTGGCTGGGCAGTAGTTCTGCAGAAAAGGACCTGGGGGTTACAGTGGACGAGAAGCTGGATATGAGTCAGCAGGGTGCCCTTGTTGCCAAGAAGGCTAATGGCATATTGGGCTGCATTTGTAGGAGCGTTGCCGGCAGATTGAGGGACGTGATCGTTCCCCTCTATTCGGCACTGGTGAGGCCTCATCTGGAGTATTGAGTCCAGTTTTGGTTCCCCCACTACAGAAGGGATGTGGACAAATTGGAGAGAGTCCAGCGGAGGAAAACAAAAATGCTGAGGGGGCTGGAGCACATGACTTACGAGGAGAGGCTGAGGGAACTGGGCTTGTTTAGTCTGCAGAAGAGAAGAGTGAGGGGGGATTTGATAGCTGCCTTCAGCTACCTGCAGGGGGTTCCAAAGAGGATGGATCTAGACTGGTCTCAGTGGTGGCAGATGACAGAACAAGGAGTAATGGTCTCAGGTTGCAGTGGGGCAGGTCTAGGATGGATATTAGGAAACACTATTTCACGAGGCGGGTGGTGAAGCACTGGACTGGGTTCCCTAGGGAGGTGGTGGAATCTCCTTCCTTAGAGGTTTTTAAGGCCCGGCTTGACAAAGCCCTGGCTGGGATGATTCAGTTGGGGTTGGTCCTGCTCTGAGCAGGGGGTTGGACTAGAAGATACCTCCTGAGGTCCCTTCCAACCCTGATCTTCTCTGTTCCTATGATTGTATATTGGACCCTGTCCCTGGCAATGGACACCGGGGGCAGCCCATAGGGGAAGGGAGGGGGTGAAACAGAGCCGGGTGGCCGAGGCAGCTGGCGAGAGCAAGGAGGAGAGAGGTGGCTAACGGCCCAAGCAGGACGGCAAACTGCAGGGAATTACAGGTACGCTGGAGGCAACATCTTCCCCTCTGCTCAGCGCGGCTGCTGAGGCTGAACAGCAGGGGGCAGCGATGCGGACGCAGGCCTGTAGCTAGGACTGATTCTGCCCCGCAGGGGGCGGCAGAACTAGCCCCACATACACCCACTCTCCCCAGCAGGCGGAAATCCAGCCAGCAGGGGGCAGCGCGGGCCTCACGCGCCCAGAGGCCGGTCCATCCTCACCTTGTCCCAGTAGAGGCGGAGCTGACTCAGCCACTCGAAGGACGTCACGTCCATCAGGCTGGTCTTGTAGAGTTTTTCGATGACGTCCCGCGCGTGGATTTCCACCGTCACCAGCGCGACGATCTTCAGGCGCATGATCTTGGTCAGGCTGCCCCGGATGGCCTCCGAGTACTTGTTCAGCAGGGACACCTAGCGAGGAAACAGCCCGCGGTCAGACGCCCGCGAGGGCGTGTCGTAGTGAGCCGTGTGCGCACGGGGGGCGGGCCAGTGCCAGCGTGCACGGCTGCGCTGCGCTCTCCCCTTCACCTGCTTCTTCTTCATGACCTTGAGGAATTTCTTGTCCCCTCGCTCCTTGCAGTTGGCCAGGCACTTGGTGACGTCCGTCGTCCACTGGATCTGGCTGGCAGTGATCACCATCTGCAAGGGACGAGGAGTGGGGTGGAGGGAGGGGCACTGGCAAATCGCCTCTTCCCCGGCCCCCCCGAGCTCAGTTCTGGGGAGCCCCCTGCCCACAGACCTCCAACACCCTAATCCGAGAAATGACCATTCGTCCTGGGCCCCACGTCCCTCTTCCTCCGCCCGGCCTGATCCCTTCTGCACTTAGGAGCGTCGTCCCTCCAGCCTAGGGGCTCTGAGCACTTTACCCAGGGGGGTCAGGGGCACTGGGTCCCTTTTACGCGGGGGAACCCCGAGGCCCACGCCCGGAAAGTGACTTTCCCGGCTCTGGCAGAATGAAATCCAGGGTACGGAGCCCCGAGTTCTAATTCCCTAGTGCCTAGAGCCCACTCCCCAGAGCCGGGGAGAGAACCCAGGAGTCCTGGCTCCCAGCCCCACTGCTCTAACCACCAGCCCCCACTCCCCAGAGCCAGGGAGAGAACCCAGGAGTCCTGGCTCCCAGCCCCCCTGCTCTAACCCACCAGCCCCCACTCCCCAGAGCCAGTGAGAGAACCCAGGAGTCCTGGCTCCCAGCCCCCCTGCTCTAACCCACCAGCCCCCACTGCCCTCCCAGAGCCGGGGAGAGAACCCAGGAGTCCTGGCTCCCAGCCCCCCCTGCTCTAACCCACCAGCCCCCACTGCCCTCCCAGAGCCGGGGAGAGAACCCAGGAGTCCTGGCTCCCAGCCCCCCCCTGCTCTAACCCACCAGCCCCCACTCCCCAGAGCCGGGGAGAGAACCCAGGAGTCCTGGCTCCCAGCCCCCCCTGCTCTAACCCACCAGCCCCCACTCCCCAGAGCCAGTGAGAGAACCCAGGAGTCCTGGTTCCCAGCCCCCCTGCTCTAACCCACCAGCCCCCACTCCCCAGAGCCAGTGAGAGAACCCAGGAGTCCTGGCTCCCAGCCCCCCTGCTCTAACCCACCAGCCCCCACTGCCCTCCCAGAGCCGGGGAGAGAACCCAGGAGTCCTGGCTCCCAGCCCCCCCTGCTCTAACCCACCAGCCCCCACTGCCCTCCCAGAGCCGGGGAGAGAACCCAGGAGTCCTGGCTCCCAGCCCCCCTGCTCTAACCACCAGCCCCCACTGCCCTCCCGGAGCCAGGGAGAGAACCCAGGAGTCCTGGCTCCCAGGCCCCCTGCTCTAACCACCAGCCCCCACTGCCCTCCCAGAGCCAGGGAGAGAACCCAGGAGTCCTGGCTCCCAGCCCCCCCCGCTCTAACCCACCAGCCCCCACTGCCCTCCCAGAGCCAGGGAGAGAACCCAGGAGTCCTGGCTCCCAGCCCCCCTGCTCTAACCACCAGCCCCCACTGCCCTCCCAGAGCCGGGGAGAGAACCCAGGAGTCCTGGCTCCCAGCCCCCCTGCTCTAACCACCAGCCCCCACTGCCCTCCCGGAGCCAGGGAGAGAACCCAGGAGTCCTGGCTCCCAGGCCCCCTGCTCTAACCACCAGCCCCCACTGCCCTCCCAGAGCCAGGGAGAGAACCCAGGAGTCCTGGCTCCCAGCCCCCCCCGCTCTAACCCACCAGCCCCCACTCCCCTCCCAGAGCCAGGGAGAGAACCCAGGAGTCCTGGCTCCCAGCCCCCCTGCTCTAACCGCCAGCCCCCACTGCCCTCCCAGAGCCAGGGAGAGAACCCAGGAGTCCTGACACTCAATCCTCTGCTCTAAATTCTGAACCCTCCTCCCCGTGTTCCACGGAGTGGCTGGGCTGACGCTCACCAAACTCATTCCACGCATGACCTGAGCGTACCCAAGGCTGCTCCAACCCACCTCAATAGCAAGACTCCCACTGGCTGTAAGGCCAGTCCCTGTGGCCCAGAGACCCCCCCGAGCCGCGGCCCCCCCGTGCCCTGGGGGCGCAGTACTCACCTGTCCGGCCCACTCCTTCACCCACTTGTCCCTTTTCGTCAGCATCTTCTTCAGGGCCAGGCGGCAGTTCCTCAGCAGCTCCTTCAGGGTCCAGCGCATGGCGCGCTCCACGTCACACAGCCACTCCTGGGCGGCAGGCAGACGGGGGGCTGAGGGGACCTCTCGGGGGGGTCCCCCGGCCCCCTCTTCAGGACAGCGCAACGCGGGCGACACCCAGCCCGGGCCTGGCGCCGGGGGGCAGAGGGGGGCTGAACGGGGAGAGGGGCGGGAGTGATTGGGAATTGGATGGGACCGGAGCTGGGGAGCCAGCGGAGGTGCCCGAGGCCGGGTGGTGCATGGGGGGGGTCAGAGGAACCAGGATTGGGCTACCCAAAGCCCCAGCTCCCCCTGCCCAGAGCTGGGCCCCCTCACCTCCACAGGCCCTTCCAGCAGCACCGAGTGGGCGAACTCCACGTACTCCCCGTCCAAGGAGAACATGCCCACGGCTTCCGACTTGCTGCCCATTCCCACCTGGGAAATGAGGAGAAGACTCGTGCTCCGCCCACCTCCGGGTGCTCCGGGTGAGGTGGGCGTGAAGATCAGGGCCCGAGGGTGGGCCAAAGCGGGGGAAGGAGCTTGGGGGCTCAGATTCAGAGGGGCTGACAGTACCGGGGCAGAAGCTGTCCCCTTCTGCTGTAACCACAAGGTCACCCTCCGTTTAGACGGGTTCCCACCTCCGGGGGACTGGGGGTAGCTGTTTCTGCAGGGGTCCCTCGCTCAGCGCGGAGGCGGGTGGCGACTGCTACCAGCGCCCCCAAGGAGAGTCTCCTCTCCGGCTGAAAGGTCCGGGGGCTTTGGGGAAGCCGGATGGCACCACCCAGGCTGGGATTTAGCCAGGACCCCAGGGTTGAATGGGGAGAAGGCCCAGGGACTCAAAGCAGGAGGAGGCTACGCCCGGGGCTGGCTCTGGACCTTCTGGATTTTGAGGCACTTGATGTTGTCGAAGCACTTCTTGAGGTGGGGCTGGACGGCCTCGGGGTTGCGCGACTGGCCCAGGATCTCCAGCAGATCGTCGTTGGACAGGAAGTAGAAGCGGGGGAAGATGTGGCGCTTGGTCTCCAGGTACATGTCCAGGGATTTCTGGATCTCCTCCAGGGCGCTGTTCATCTCCACCAGCTTGTCCAGGAGGCCTGGGGGGGAACGGACCACGGGCCCCCTGACTCCTGCTGGCCCCACCCCAGCCAGGTCCCACGGTCCTCCCTTCACAAAGCTCCCTCCCCTGGCCTTCAGCAGCGAGGTCAAGTCCAGGGCCTCCCTCTCCCCGCCCCCCGCCCCCATGCGGCTCTGAGTCGCCCTGGCAGATCCTCAGGGTGGGAGCCCTGTTGTCTCCCGGCGTCAGCCCTAGGTGCAGTGAGTTCGCTCAGCCTCAGCCCCAGGCCTCGAGGTGCTGCCATCTTTCATCCTGCAAACAGTGGCCTCGCTTCCCGTTTGAACGAGAAACGGGGCCACAAGCAAGATCGAGCCTTTCAAGGGGGCTGCTTCCGCCAGGCGCTCTCCGGTTTCTCCGGCCACGGCCGCTCCTGAGCCCCACACCCTGCTCCTGCACCACAGGCTAAGCCCCACGCTAGGGACCTGGGCTCAGCCTCCTTTGGAGGCCTCCGAGCCAGTTACTCAGAGAATCATAGAAGATCAGGGCTGGAAGGGACCTCAGGAGGTGTCTGGTCCAACCCCCTGCTCAAAGCAGGACCAAACCCAACTAAGTCATCCCAGCCAGGGCTTTGTCTAAGGAAGGAGATCCCACCACCTCCCTAGGGAACCCATTCCAGGGCTTCACCACCCTCCTAGGGAAATAGCGTTTCCTGATATCCAACCTAGACCTGCCCCACTGCAACTTGAGCCCATTGCTCCTTGTTCTGTCATCTGCCACCACTGAGACCAGCCGAGCTCCATCCTCTTTGCAACCCCCTTCAGGTAGCTGAAGGCAGCTATCAAATCCCCCCTCACTCTTCTCTTCTGCAGGCTAAACAATCCCAGTTCCCTCAGCCTCTCCTCATAAGTCATGTGATCCAGCCCCCTCATCATTTTCGTTGCCCTCCGCTGGACTCTCTCCAATTTGTCCACATCCCTTCTGTAGTGGGGGAACCAAAACTGGACTCAATACTCCAGATGAGGCCTCACCAGTGCCGAATAGAGGGGAATGATCACATCCCTCGATCTGCTGGCAATGCCCCTACTTATACAGCCCAATATGCCGTTAGCCTTCTTGGTAACAAGGGCGCCCTGCTGACTCATATCCAGCTTCTCGTCCACTGTAACCCCCGGGTCCTTTTCTGCAGAACGGCCGCTTAGCCAGGCGGTCCCCAGCCTGTGTCAGAACCTGGGATTCTTCCGTCCTAAGTGCAGGACTCTGCTCTTGTCCTTGTTGAACCTCATCAGGTTTCTTTCGGCCCAATCCTCTAATTTGTCTAGGTCACTCTGGACCCTATCCCGACCCTCCAGCGTATCCACCTCTGCCCCCAGCTTCGTGTCACCTGCAAACTTGCTGAGGGTGCAATTACTCCCATCCTCCAGATCATTAATGAAGATATTGAACAAAACCGGCCCCAGGACCGACCCTTGGGGCACTTGGCTTGAAACCGGCTGCCAACTAGACATGGAGCCGTTGATCACTACCCGTTGAGCCCGACGATCTAGCCAGTTTTCTAGCCACCTTATAGTGAGCAGACTCCCCTGGGGAGCTAGAGACGAGAGGACATCACTGCTCTCGGAGGCGGCCCGGTGGCAGGTGTAGAGTGGGAAGAGGCAGCTGGCTTGTGGCTGGGGTCCGGAGGGAGCTACCTGGGTAATGCGTCCCGCGCAGCGCGTTGTTATCCTTGTTCAGTCTGTCCATGATCGTCTTCCAGCTGGCGTTGATCTGGTCGAAGGAGGCCGACTCCTGGGGCAGCTGCTTCCGGATGTCTTCTCCCAGGAAGATGTTCTGTGGGGGGTTGGCACCAGAGAGAGAGAATGGCCCTGCCCGTCATTAGAGGGGGAACCGGGCCCTGCGTGTGGGCCCCTCAGGGACGCCGGGCAGGGGGCTCCTCACCTCCAGGTACATCCACTGCCGCTGCACGGTCAGCACCATCTCGATCACCTCCAGGATGAGCGAGAGGCAGCGCTCCCAGCGGTCCACCTCCTTCTCAAAGGGCTTGACGAAGCGCGAGGCCTTCATGGTGGAGAGGGAGACCTGGTTATCCTCCAGCGCCTGGAACACCTCGTCCGTCCCCCTGCGGGAGCCGGGAGGGAGAGATCGGTGGGAGGCTGAGCCAGCCAGTCCCCCCGCCCCGGGGCCAGGTGGGAGCCAGCGCCCCCTAGTGGGGAAAGGCCCCGCGTCCCATTCCCTGAGCCAGCCAGTCCCCCCGCCCCGGGGCCAGGTGGGAGCCAGCAAACTCCCTCCCTGCTAATAAAAGCGGGTCAGTGAGAAAGACGGCGGGGAAATCCAAAGGCCACGGCCTGCCCTGCAACAATGTTCTGATCTTCGGGAACGAACGGAAGCCAGGCGAGTGCTGGGACTCAGGACTATTCCTGGCGGTGGCAGGGGAGCGGAGACTAGCAGTCAGAGCAAGCGAGCTGGGCTCTGTGAGGACCAGGGGAGCCTGGTCTGCTGGTCGGAACGGGAGCTGGGAGTCAGGAGCCCAGGGTTCTAGTCTCAGCTTTGGGAAGGGAAGGAGGTGGTCAAGGGAGGGTCTATCTACCTGTACTCAGACAGACAGAGAAACAATTAAATAAACCAGCTTTCCCCCCTGGCCACCATGGCGCCTCGTTAACGAGCAGGAGACCACACCCCGCCATGCTCAGCTGCTTGTCTACCCAGGAACCCTGCCCCCGCCCCGTCTCTCCTGGCGGTGCTGCAAGGCAGGTCTTCGGAAGCCCTACCTGAGTCGGTGGTGTCCCTTGTCCTTGTACGGCACAATATCCAGCAGCACCACATCCCAGGTCTTGGCGATGGCTTGCAGGGCCTGGCAGAAAGACAGGGACGGACAGCATGAAATACACAGGGAAACCTCACCACATTTGGATGATTTAGTTGGGGATTGGTCCTGCTTTGAGCAGGGGGTTGGACTAGATGCCTCCTGAGGTCCCTTCCAACCCTGATCTTCTATGATTCCATGACTGACTGGGGCTAAGGTCAGAAAGGAGAGGCCATGTGTCTAATGTCAGAACTGAGCCTGGGAGTCAGGAGGCCTGGGATCTATTCCTGGTTTGGGCAGGGGATGGAGTGGGTTAGAGCCAGGAGGTGGGGGGGTCAGGATTCCTGGGTTCCATTCCCAGATCTGAGATGGGAAGTTAAGAGAAGAGGAGGGGAGCTGAGACTCCTGGTTTCTACTCCAAGCTCCGAGCAGGAACATATCTAATAGTGACTGGGAGCCAGGACTCCTGGCTCCACATGATAGTTGGCAAATCGGTGCCAAATATGACAGTGGGTTTTGCGATGTGGACTCCTGTCCTGCTAAGATCTGGGCAGAGACATTCAACGTCTGCTCAAAAAGATGACTGAGGGAAGAGGGACAGACAGACAGACTCTACCAGCTCGATAGACAGCTCCTTGGAGGCCGACGCAGAGATCTCACTGATTTTCTCCACGTGTTGATCCAGGCCGAGCTCCACAATATTCTCCAGCCTGAAATCTTCAGCATCCTGGTCAAACGTCCTGAGGACCAAGTCCTTCACCTGATCCCAATGCCTGCAGGGAAGCCACCGACAGCATTAAACCGGGGAATGCTGATACACCAGGATCAGTCCTAACCCCTTCAGGACAGCCCCAAGAAAGGAAATCCGTACGCTCCCCAGCACGGCAATGGAGATGTTGAGATGGTCCAATGGCCGGACGCTCCGGGACGGGAAATGAAACGTGGTTGGAAGGGGCCTGATGTGGGTTGCTCCAACTGGAGAGAAGTTGAGGGAGTCGAGGCGACGCTGATATGGGCATATTCAGCGGCGCCCGGGGAGCGATATCACTGGGACGGCTCTTTCAATGACTGCGGATGGAAGAAAAGCAAGGGGGAACGCGAAGCCTTGGCGCATGGCCCGGGTATCAGAAGACCTCAGAAGATCAGTCTGCTCCGATGTACGATCACCCGCGTTGGAAGAAGGCTGTAAATGTGGCCAGCCCTGAACAGGGAAGTGGCAAGGAGGAAGGAAGAAGAGTCCGATACCCTTCAAGCCCAGAGATCTGTTCCCAGAGCATGCAGGGAACACCCCCCCCCCACAAGCACAGTGGGGCTGGACCCTACGTTTCTAGGTGCTTCAGCAGCACACAGAGAGGCAGGCCCAGGCGGAGCGACAGACCCAGCCCTGGGGCGCGAGGCTGGGAGGGACGGGGCGATCTCTGGGCACCAGAAGAGAACGCAGCGGGCTGCGCTGCCTGCAGGCGTCTGGAGCACCGCGCCGAGGGCTGGGCTGAAGGCGATGCAGCGGCCAATGGGTTATTAACCAGCGCTCATGCGTGGGCTTGTTTGAAGGGCGCCGCACGGCAGGACACTGGAAAAAATAAGCTCTTCCTCCCACTGGGGGCAGACGTGGTGTCGGGCAGTGAATCACCAGAGGAGTTCTCCCCCGCCAGCTCGCTAACGAGCATATGTTCGTGCGGGGCTGACGAACGAGGTCAGAGTCGAGCCCCTTTGCGTTTAACTCCCCGAGGAGGTGCAAAACCACGTGGTAACAAACCAGCTGTGCTGGCCGAGTCCTCCAAGGGAACAGACTTCATGTGTGAGCCGCACCACACCCAGAGCCGAGCACGGGGCTAGGACACAGGCACAGTCATTCGCAGTCTAGCAGCTAGAGCGCCGGGGTTCGAATCCCACTCTGGGAGGGGAGTGGGGGCTAGTGGTTAGAGCGGGGGGGCTGGGAGCCAGGACTCCTGGGTTCTCTCCCCGGCTCTGGGAGGGGAGTGGGGGCTGGTAGGTTAGAGGGGGGGGGCTGGGAGCCAGGACTCCTGGGTTCTCTCCCTGGCTCTGGGAGGGGAGTGGGGGCTAGTGGTTAGAGCAGCGGGGCTGGGAGCCAGGACTCCTGGGTTCTCTCCCTGGCTCTGGGATGGGAGTGGGGGCTGGTGGGTTAGAGCAGAGGGGTGCTGGGAGCCAGGACTCCTGGGTTCTCTCCCCAGCTCTGGGAGGGGAGTGGGGGCTGGTGGTTAAAGCAGCAGGTTAGGACTCCTGGGTTCTCTCCCCAGCTCTGGGAGGGCAGTGGGATCTGGTGGGTTAGAGCAGAGGGGGGGGGGAGCCAGGACTCCTGGGTTCTCTCCCCGGCTCTGGGAGGGGAGTGAGGGCTGGTGGGTTAGAGCAGGGGGGCGCTGGGAGCCAGGACTCCTGGGTTCTCTCCCCGGCTCTGGGAGGGGAGTGGGGGCTGGTGGGTTAGAGCAGGGGGGGTGGGAGCCAGGACTCCTGGGTTCTCTCCCCGGCTCTGGGAGGAGAGTGGGGGCTCGGGGGTTAGAGCGGGAGGGACTGGGAGCCAGGACTCCTGGGTTCTCTCCCCGGCTCTGGGAGGGGAGTGGGGGCTGGTAGGTTAGAGCGGGGGGGGCTGGGAACCAGGACTCCTGGGTTCTCTCCCTGGCTCTGGGAGGGGAGTGGGGGCTAGTGGTTAGAGCAGCGGGGCTGGAAGCCAGGACTCCTGGGTTCTCTCCCTGGCTCTGGGATGGGAGTGGGGGCTGGTGGGTTAGAGCAGAGGGGTGCTGGGAGCCAGGACTCCTGGGTTCTCTCCCCAGCTCTGGGAGGGGAGTGGGGGCTGGTGTTTAAAGCAGCAGGTTAGGACTCCTGGGTTCTCTCCCCAGCTCTGGGAGGGCAGTGGGATCTGGTGGGTTAGAGCAGAGGGGGTGGGAGCCAGGACTCCTGGGTTCTCTCCCCGGCTCTGGGAGGGGAGTGGGGACTGGTGGTTAAAGCAGCAGGTTAGGACTCCTGGGTTCTCTTTCCTATTGGAGCAGGGGAGTGTAGTCGGGCGGGGGGGTGCTCTCAGGACTCCCCAACCCTACCACTCACTCTCTGTGACCCTGGGCACATCCCTTCTCGTCTCTGGGCCTCCCGGGAACGGCGAATTTACCCAGGCCACAGAGGGGTTGGGAAACTTCTTTCTTAAAGGCGCGCGAGCTCCTCGGACGACAGGAGCTCCTCGGCCAGAGGACGATCCATTCCCTCAGCGGGCTCCCGCCCCACCACAGACAGACCCAGGGGCACAGTCTCCCGTCTATCCCTCCCCGGCGGAGCAGCTTTCAGCCGCTCTCCGGAGGGCCGGCAAACGGTGCCCTCGGACGAGCCGTACCCACCTCTCCCGCAAGGCCGGGTTCCTGAGGTCTGAGATCAGGGGCATCGTCCTCTTAAACTGCTCCACCTTCACCTTGGAAGTCTCGATGATTTCCCAGTTCCGATCCTGTGGTTGGAAAGGAAGCAGAGCACTAGGGAAGGCCCCCTTGTCTGCTGCCCCCCAAGAGCCCGTCCCGTACGCCACAAGGGGCCCGGCCGGCGGCGCCGGGCCAGGGGAGCCGCTCTCTTACCTTGAGCTCCCGGCTCAGCTTGTTGAGCTTGCGGAAGAGCCCGTAGGCCGTGGTCTCCATCACCTCCGTCTGCAGGGTCTTGAAGCTTCCTGTCTTCCACTCGCTCCAGTGGTCCTCCCACTCCTTGGCGATCTCCCACACCTGCTGCAGGTAGTCCAGCTCCTGCGGGGCACCGCACACAGAGCTGAGCCACCGCCGGAGAGAGACCCGGGCCCCCCTTCCTGCCCGTCCAGCTGGCTCCGCCCCCCACTGCGCCGACCCGGGGGGGGCTGGATGTGGGTTGGCTCGCGGGCAGCAGCGACGCGCGCATGGTCCCTCCAAGCTGCCCCCGGACTGAGCCTCTCACTGCCCCCCAAGGAGGAGAGGGGAGCTCAGGCCTGGGGGGTTCCCACCTTCTCGAGCTTCTGCAGGTCTTTGGAAGCAGGCTGCTCGATTTTGAAGATGCCCAGGTTGGAGCGCAGGGTGCTCTCCTCATCCTTCATGGTGGCCAGCAGCTGCCGCAGCGCCGCGATCTGCTCCAGGGCCGCCTCGCAGCTCACAGCGCAGGTGAATGGACCTAGGCAACGGACAGCTCAGCGGCCTCGGCCCACGCTGGATGGCTGGGCCATCGGCCAGGGACCCTTCTCCCGCGCTTGGAGAGGTCAAGGGAGGCTGAACGAGGACGCGATTAGAGCATGGAAGTGGGAGCCAGGACTCCTGGGTTCCAGCCCCGGCTCTGGGAGGGGAGCGGGGTCAGGTGGTTAGAGCCAGGACTCCTGGGTTCCAGCCCCGGCTCTGGGAGGGGAGTGGGGTCAGAGGGTTAGAGCAGGGGGGGCTGGGAGCCAGGACTCCTGGCTTCTCTCCCTGGCTCTGGGAGGGGAGTGGTGGCTGGTGGTTAGAGCAGGGGGAGCTGGGAGCCAGGACTCCTGGGTTCTCTCCCCGGCTCTGGGAGGGGAGCGGGGTCAGGTGGTTAGAGCCGGGGGGCTGGGAGCCAGGACTCCTGGGTTCCAGCCCCGGCTCTGGGAGGGGAGCGGGGTCAGGTGGTTAGAGCCAGGACTCCTGGGTTCCAGCCCCGGCTCTGGGAGGGGAGCGGGGTCAGGTGGTTAGAGCCAGGACTCCTGGGTTCCAGCCCCGGCTCTGGGAGGGGAGTGGGGACAGAGGGTTAGAGCAGGGGGGGCTGGGAGCCAGGACTCCTGGATTCTCCCCCCGCCTCTGGGAGCGGGGTCAAAGGGTTAGAGCAGGGGGGGCTGGGAGCCAGGACTCCTGGGTTCTCTCCCCGGCTCTGGGAGGGGAGCGGGGTCAAAGGGTTAGAGCAGGGGGGCTGGGAGCCAGGACTCCTGGGTTCTCTCCCCGGCGCTGGGAGGGGAGTGGGGGCTGGTGGGTTAGAGCAGGGGGGGCTGGGAGCCAGGATTCCTGAGTTCTCTCCCTGGCTCTGGGAGGGGAGCGGGGTCAGGTGGTTAGAGCCAGGGGGCTGGGAGCCAGGACTCCTGGGTTCTCTCCCCGGCTCTGGGAGGGGAGCGGGGTCAGGTGGTTAGAGCCGGGGGGCTGGGAGCCAGGACTCCTGGGTTCTCTCCCCGGCTCTGGGAGCGGGGTCAGAGGGTTAGAGCAGGGGGGCTGGGAGCCAGGACTCCTGGGTTTTATTCCCAAGCCTCCAGAGCATGGCGAAAGCTCAGCCGTGCTCAGTTTCCTGAAGGGTTGTTCGGTGCGGGAGGGTGAGGAGATACAGGACAGTGATTTACAAGAGAACTAGAAAAATTAAAGGATTTACTAGTAGGGAGGGACATGAGATTCAAACTCCCTAACTGCAAATAGCTCAATCTACTGAAGCAGTTTCTTCAAACCTGGCTTGTTCTTTAGGTCGCACTGAGATCTAGACAACAAGCCAAATATGGTGTTTCTAGCAGGAGCAATTTTTGAGTCCACCGAGGCCTCTGTTCTGTGCGTGGCACCACCGCTCACCTTTGGTGCCAAAATCCTGCAGCAGGACCTGGGCCTTTTTCTTGAAGTCGTCCGCAGAGTGGATCAGGCCCGTCTTGAATTTCTCCTTGTGTTTCTTTAGCATGACGTCGCTCTCCAGGATGCACTGCTGGAAGGACAGCCACTCCGAGTTGAGCCCTCCCAGCGTCTGCAGCACCTGGGACAGTCAAGGGAGAAAGATGAGAGACGTGGTCTCCCGCCAAGATTGCCGCGGCTCCGGGGAGACGGCTGGGCACGGCGGGTTCCAGAAACGTGGCTGGGATAAATAGGAACCTCCTCCACCCCCACGGCTCGGGGTGGGGCACAGGAGGGGGTGCAGGTCACAGGCTCTGGGAGGGAGTTTGGGTGCGGGAGGGGGCTCGGGGTGGGGCACAGGAGGGGGTGCAGGTCACAGGCTCTGGGAAGGAGTCTGGGTGCGGGAGGGGGCTCGGGGTGGGGCACAGGAGGGGGTGCAGGTCACAGGCTCTGGGAAGGAGTTTGGGTGCGGGAGGGGGCTCGGGGTGGGGCACAGGAGGGGGTGCAGGTCACAGGCTCTGGGAGGGAGTTTGGGTGCGGGAGGGGGCTCGGGGTGGGGCACAGGAGGGGGTGCAGGTCACAGGCTCTGGGAGGGAGTCTGGGTGCGGGAGGGGGCTCGGGGTAGGGGCACAGGAGGGGGTGCAGGTCACAGGCTCTGGGAAGGAGTTTGGGTGCGGGAGGGGGCTCGGGGTAGGGACACAGAAGGGGGTGCAGGTCACAGGCTCTGGGAGGGAGTTTGGGTGCGGGAGGAGGCTTGGGGCGGGGGGTTGGGTGTGGGAGGAGTTTCCGGGTGCCAAATCGGGGGGTGCTCACCCCGGGCAGCTCCCGCCAAGCAATGACCTGTCCCAGCTGCTCCTAGGCGGCGACGGCGCTGCGGGCGGCCCGGCGCACTGTCTCCACCTACAGCTCCTATTGGCTGCAGTTCCCGGCCAATGGGAGCGGCGGAGCCAGCGCTCAGGGCAGGACGGGGGCAGCGCAGAGCCGCCTAAATCCCTTTGGGGTCTGGGCCACGCAGGGTCTGCGTCCACACTCACCCCCTCGTCCACGGCCACTTCGTATTTCTCCAGGATGGCAAACTGCTCGTGGATGGGCGGGATCTGCCCCTCCAGCTTCGGCAGCTCGTGCTGCAGGGTGTCCAGGAGCTGCAGGCTCCGGCCCAGCTCCTCCAGCGTCTGCGGAGGCCGGCTGACCCTGGGGGCCAGAGCGGGGAGTGAGCCAGGCCTGGCTCAAATCTCTTGTGCCCGCGCAGCCGGGCGTGCCGCGCTCCCCACCGCTGCCGCTGGGCCTGGGTCCCTCGCTTTCCTGCCAGGGTGAAGCTGGAAGCCCAGAGGGCCGCCTAGAGGGGGCTTCGCAGGACTGGGGGGGCTCGGCCAGGGCCCCCCGAATCCCAGAGCTAGAAACAGTGACTAGACTCGACCCGGACCCAGCTGGCATGGAAGGCCCCAGAGACGGCGACGGGCCGGTTTGGAACAGGAGAACTCGCCTCGGTGGGGAGACGGGAAGGCCAGAGAGGAGGGCCTGGGCTGTCTCTGCCCCCGCCAGCAGGGGCGTGGGGGGCAGGCAATGGGGCAGGAAGGAAGGGGCCTCACTTCTCGGCGTTCTCCTGGAGGTAGGCGTACAGCTCCTGCAGCCGGGTGCTGGCCATCTCGTTCAGCAGGTTGGTGAGCTTGTTCTGCCACTCGTTGCAGTGCTGGACCACGGAGAACTTGAGGTGGGAGCAGTCGAGCAACACGAACTGGATGTTCAGCACCGTCTCCTCCTTCTGCACGTTGTTGGCCACCTCCATGTACCTGCCGTGCACAGACACAGAGCCGCCCTTCAGCCGGCTGCTCGGGGCAGAGCGGGAGGGCCGAGCTCTCCGGCGCACACCTCCACGTGGCAACGGAGGAGAAGCCCAGGGGTCCGAGCTCTCCGGCGCACACCTCCACGTGGCAACGGAGGAGAAGCCCAGGGGGCCGAGCTCTCCGGCGCACACCTCCACGTGGCAACGGAGGAGAAGCCCGGGGGGCCGAGCTCTCCGGCGCACACCTCCACGTGGCAACGGAGGAGAAGCCCGGGGGGCCGAGCTCTCCGGCGCACACCTCCACGTGGCAACGGAGGAGAAGCCCGGGGGGCCGAGCTCTCCGGCGCACACCTCCACGTGGCAACGGAGGAGAAGCCCGGGGGGCCGAGCTCTCCGGCGCACACCTCCACGTGGCAACGGAGGAGAAGCCCGGGTGGCCGAGCTCTCCGGCGCACACCTCCACGTGGCAACGGAGGAGAAGCCCGGGGGGCCGAGCTCTCCGGCGCACACCTCCACGTGGCAACGGAGGAGAAGCCCAGGGGGCCGAGCTCTCCGGCGCACACCTCCACGTGGCAACGGAGGAGAAGCCCGGGGGACCGAGCTCTCCGGCGCACACCTCCACGTGGCAACGGAGGAGAAGCCCGGGGGGCCGAGCTCTCCGGCGCACACCTCCACGTGGCAACAGAGAACCCCGAGGGGCCGAGCTCTCCGGCGCACACCTCCACGTGGCAACGGAGGAGAAGCCCTGGAGGTGGAGCTCAGGTGAGAAGGACCTGACGATCTCTCCTCTGATCCATTCTGTGTGAATTCCACTGTCTCCAGTGAAGGAAGCACTAGGGGGCGCTGTGCTGCAGGCAGCAGGTTGAATGGGCCCCAGGGGGTGCTGTTCCCTCAGAGGCAGCGCTGAGGCCAGTGCCCCAGCAGGGCACTAGGGGGCGCTGTGCTGCAGGCAGCAGGTTGAATGGGCCCCTAGGGGGTGCTGTTCCCTCAGAGGCAGCGCTGAGGCCAGTGCCCCAGCAGGGCACTAGGGGGCGCTGTGCTGCAGGCAGCAGGTTGAATGGGCCCCAGGGGGTGCTATACCCTCAGAGGCAGTGCTGAGGCCAGTGCCCCAGCAGGGCACTAGGGGGCGCTGTGCTGCAGGCAGCAGGTTGAATGGGCCCCTAGGGGGTGCTGTTCCCTCAGAGGCAGTGCTGAGGCCAGTGCCCCAGCAGGGCACTAGGGGGCGCTGTGCTGGAGGGAGCAGGTTGACTGGGCCCCTAGGGGGTGCTATACCCTCAGAGGCAGTGCTGAGGCCAGTGCCCCAGCAGGGCACTAGGGGGCGCTGTGCTGCAGGCAGCAGGTTGAATGGGCCCCAGGGGGTGCTGTTCCCTCAGAGGCAGTGCTGAGGCCAGTGCCCCAGCAGGGCACTAGGGGGCGCTGTGCTGCAGGCAGCAGGTTGAATGGGCCCCTAGGGGGTGCTGTTCCCTCAGAGGCAGCGCTGAGGCCAGTGCCCCAGCAGGGCACTAGGGGGCGCTGGGCTGCAGGCAGCAGTGTAGTTAACCCAGTAGCCAAGTTTGTTTTCAGTCAGTACGCCCCCCCCCCCCCAAACTCCTGCCCATGATACATTAAAGACCACCCGGGCTTATTGAGAAATCAATAGCCTTGGTAGCTCCTGAGTGAGCAGGGTGGGGCCAGGGCGCTGGTTGGGGGGGGCACCGTGAGGTTTACAGCTGCTATGTGGGGGTTTCACCAGCACAGCTCCACGCCCCGCCGCAAGGTGTCCCAGTCTCCTGATACGCCAAGGGGCCTCCGGTTCGCACCCCAAATCCTCCCGCCTCCTGAAGGAATGGCGTCTCCCGCATGAAGCGGCACCCGTCGACGCCAAACTCCAAAACTCAGCTACCTTACCCAGGACCGCCTGCGTCAGCCTAGGCCACGGAGCGGGCACCCGACCGTGGCCTGGCCAAACCCCAGCGGAGCTGTGGCTCTGTGCCGGGGAAGGCGACGACCCAGAATGCATCTGACCAATTGTGCAACGCCATCCCCAGCCGGCCGGCCTCCTGCCGGGAGCCGTTGATGCCCTGATCCGAAGTGACCACTAGAGTTACCGACTAGATTAGATTTTAGCCTTGGTGAGCGATGAGTGGATGATAATCTCAGCCAGCATCCGGATGCGGGAGAGAGAACATTTGGATGGAGAAAGCCTAAATGCCACCGGGAGCGGCCCCCTGGCACTCCAGGTGGGATTCTGACGTTGCCTCGGTCAGGCAAAAGGAGCATTTCATTAAGGAGCAGGGAGTGTCTCATGGCCATGCAACAGGAGCAGCCGCCGTTAGGAAGGAGAAATCCGCTCCCTCCTAACGATTTGTTAATTGAAACGTGTTTTGATGGCTTTGCTCCTGACTCAGCCAAGCGAGGCCAGCAGGTGGAGGACACTTCCAGCCCCGAGGGATCGTATGAAATCTTCCCGACTATTCCATTAATTAATTCCCTGTCTCCAGGTCACTGGAAACACGAGGCCGAACTTTAGTAAACAAGGAAACCAAGAACGGCCCCAGAAGAGACAGCCGAGGGGCAGCGGCAGAGAGGGGCACCCGGCTCTGGAGAACAGGCAGAGATGGGTGGGGAGGCAGCGTCCCTCCCACCTCTCGCTAGTCACGGATCCAAATTTACCTCCGGCCTGAAAACCGTGCGTGTCAAACGCTGAGTCAGCACAGCACCCGGCCCGGGAAAATGCTGCTTGTGCTGACGCAACGAATGCTGCATCCCTCCTTTGAGCAGCTGGTTTTCAAGTGTGCCTCGTTCGGGGGCTTTGTTCCACCTTCCGGCTCACAACTGGGCCATGCCGAGGCGGGAGGCTCGGCTCCCGCTGTGGAATCGCTCCTCCTGGTGCTGCTATGAACGGCCCTCAAAAGGCTTTCGGGGCTTTAATGCGGAGTTTTTCTCCGCGCCGTTGAAACGCAGTTGAGGAAGTGGAGGATAGAAAGCCCATAAGTGGCCTTGTAAACTAAAGTATCCCACGGGCAAAACTGCAATTGGTTTAGGGAGCGGTTGCACTGTAATAACAACCGACTCCAGGGCCCGGCTCACAGCACGGCTCCCTCCTGACCTGCTTACGGCACGACTCCATTGCTAGTCGTCCGTTCTCTTCCTTCGCAGACCGAGGAAAGCCAACCGGATCTGCGGAAGGGCCTGATCTCACGGCTGGAACGGCTCCCCACCCGCACACCATCAGCGCTTTTCCTTTAGCCTCGTTTTCCAGATGGGGAAACCGAGGCAGAGAGGTGCCCGGCCTTGCCTAAGGGCGCCCAGAAGGCTAGTACCCAGGTCTGGTGAGTGCCAAGCCGGCGCGCTAGGCGCCAGAGAAGAAAGGCTTCTAAGCCAGCTACTTGTCGCGAACAGAGCCCTCACCGCGCCGCCTGCAGGGAAGCTATAAAAAGGAGCTGATTGTCTGCGTTTCTCTGACTCTTAACCAAAAAAAACCCAAAATTGCTTGCGACATTTGCATGTAAACAGAATTTTGCTTTCTTAAGGATTCAGCTGCTCCTGCTGCTTCCTCTCCACGCCGCGCGGAAAGCGAGCCCCCGCCGGGGGGGCCGGCCCCGCTGCACCGGCACACACCACGGTGGGCCGCAGCACTTCCCAACAGGAAGCGCAGGAGCGAGTTAGGGAGGCAGGAGAGAGCCGCTGGAGCTGGGGTCCGGCCATGCGCTCACTGCTGGGAACGGGACCAGGGAGTCTGTAATGGCCACGAGCCGTCAGAGCATTAGAGCTGAGCTGAGATCGCACCTCCCGCACCACGCGGCCCTAGCACTGGGCGGGGGCACTGGGGGCAGTGCGGATTTGTAGGGGGAACGGCCACGCTGCTCCCTGCAACACTGCACCCCCGGCACCTCCCGGGGATCGGCGGGGTCTGTGGGGAGAGCGCCCCCTATCGACCCACCCACACTGCTCCCTGCAACACTGCACCCCCGGCACTTCCCGGGGATCGGCGGGGTCTGCGGGAAGAGCGCCCCCTATCGACCCACCCACGCTGCTCCCTGCAACACTGCACCCCCGGCACCTCCCGGGGATCAGCGGGGTCTGTGGGGAGAGCGCCCCCTACTGACCCACCCACGCTGCTCCCTGCAACACTGCACCCCCGGCACCTCCCGGGGATCAGCGGGGTCTGTGGGGAGAGCGCCCCCTACTGACCCACCCACGCTGCTCCCCGGCCCCTCCCGGGGATTGGTGGGGTCTGTGGGGAGAGCGCCCCCTATCGACCCACCCACGCTGCTCCCTGCAACACTGCACCCCCGGCACTTCCCGGGGATCGGCGGGGTCTGTGGGGAGAGCGCCCCCTACGGACCCACCCACGCTGCTCCCTGCAACACTGCACCCCCGGCACCTCCCGGGGATCAGTGGGGTCTGTGGGGAGAGCGCCTCCTATCGACCCACCCACGCTGCTCCCTGCAACACTGCACCCCCGGCACCTCCCGGGGATCGGCGGGGTCTGCGGGAAGAGCGCCCCCTACTGACCCACCCACGCTGCTCCCTGCAACACTGCACCCCCGGCACCTCCCGGGGATAGGCGGGGTCTGTGGGGAGAGCGCCCCCTATCGACCCACCCACGCTGCTCCCTGCAACACTGCACCCCCGGGGATCAGCGCTGTCTGCGGGAAGAGCGCCCCCTATCG
Source organism: Mauremys mutica (assembly GCF_020497125.1). Lineage (NCBI taxonomy): Eukaryota > Metazoa > Chordata > Testudines > Geoemydidae > Mauremys > Mauremys mutica. The sequence goes on along the minus strand of NW_025423355.1, from coordinate 362,765 downwards.
ACCCACCCACGCTGCTCCCTGCAACACTGCTCCCCGGCACCTCCCGGGGATCGGCGGGGTCTGTGGGGAGAGCGCCCCCTATCGACCCACCCACGCTGCTCCCTGCAACACTGCTCCCCGGCACCTCCCGGGGATCGGCGGGGTCTGCGGGGAGAGCGCCCCCTATCGACCCACCCACGCTGCTCCCTGCAACACTGCACCCCCGGCACCTCCCGGGGATCGGCGGGGTCTGTGGGGAGAGCACCCCCTACTGACCCACCCACAGTGCTCCCTGCAACACTGCACCCCCGGCACCTCCCGGGGATCGGTGGGGTCTGCGGGAAGAGCGCCCCCTACTGACCCACCCACACTGCTCCCTGCAACACTGCACCCCCGGCACCTCCCGGGGATCGGCGGGGTCTGTGGGGAGAGCGCCCCCTACTGACCCACCCACGCTGCTCCCTGCAACACTGCACCCCCGGCACCTCCCGGGGATCGGCGGGGTCTGTGGGGAGAGCGCCCCCTATCGACCCACCCATGCTGCTCCCTGCAACACATCACCCCTGGCACCTCCGGGGATCGGCGGGGTCTGTGGGGAGAGCACCCCCTACTGACCCACCCACACTGCTCCCTGGCACCTCCTGGGGATCAGCGCTGTCTGTGGGGAGAGCGCCCCCTATCGACCCACCCACACTGCTCCCTGCAACACTGCACCCCCGGCACCTCCCGGGGATCGGCGGGGTCTGTGGGGAGAGCGCCCCCTACTGACCCACCCACACTGCTCCCTGCAACACTGCACCCCCGGCACCTCCCGGGGATCGGTGGGGTCTGTGGGGAGAGCGCCCCCTACTGACCCACCCACGCTGCTCCCCGGCCCCTCCCGGGGATTGGCGCCGTCTGTGGGGAGAGCGCCCCCTACCGACCCACCCACACTGCTCCCTGGCACACAGGTCCCCCCTTACCGAGCAGTGTCTGCATCGAAGGAAGACACGAGCGGGTTGAGGTGCCGGTAGCGGTTAATGAAGGAGTCCTTGTTGACCTCCCAGATCTCCCGGTACACGTCCCAGGTCTTCAGGTAGGCCTGGAGGTACGTGGCGTTCGCTTGCATGCCCCCACTGATCAGGGCCTGGATTTTCTTGATATCCTCATCACGCTCTGAGGGCGGAGGGGGGACAAACAGGCCAGTGACCAGCTGTTTCCGTGCCCAAACAGCCAGTCCTGGTCCATCAGAACCCGCTGCTTCTCTTCCACGCTGGTTCTGCCAAGCCTCACCGGCCCTTGGGAAATGCTGTCCCAATGTTAGAAGGGGAGGAAACTGAGGCACAGAAATGACTCCTAGGGGATTGGGTGTGCGCAGGCAGGAACTGGTTCCGTGACAGATGGAGGCTGTATTCAGGCAATGTCTGTCTAGACTCAATCTGTGACTCTCAGGAGCTGCTACCACGTGCCACGGAGAGAAAATAAATCAAAATCAAGTGTTAGCGGCAAGGAAACGGAGCTAAGGGGAAATGTCCGGCTGGGGAACCGTCTCCTCCAGGGACAGGGTGGGAGCTGAACCCAGAGGGCTTTTCAAACCCACAGCGGCGAGTCTCGGTGCCTGAACACGGGAACAAGCCAGTTCGGCAAGGCAAGCGCGCGAGTGCAGGGGGAGGGCTCCTTACCCACGAGGACCGAGATGGGATCGCGGTGGAATCTGCGTTTGGTCAGGATCTCCGGCAGGTGGCGGAAGACAGAGATGCTGGCGATGAGGTGGCTGCTGATGTCATTCACCATAGTCGCGAGCTGGGCCAGAGTTGGGGAAAACTCCACCTGGAAAGACAAAGCAGCAGGTCCGGCGGAGAGAGGAAGAGAGGCAACGGCGGCTCAGCGAACCCACGGCGACCCACGGGATCGATTCCATTCCCACGGCCGCACAAGCCCCTGCAGATCCCGGACCTGAAAATCCCGCTCTAGCTAGCCCTGGTAACAGCAGTGAAGCTGTGACAGCACGGGCAGCTGGCGCCTGTGGATGTACCCACGGGCCGGGGCGGGGACACTAATTCAGGACTGACCTCCCCCCCCGGCAGGGACCTTGGGGCGGGGCTCAGCTGGGTGGGCTCACCTGTGCGGACGGTGCCGGGTAGTTGTCCTGAAGGATCACCTTGACCCTGAACAGGGGGTTAGGCGTGGTCTTGCCATCTCCATTGATGGCCTTGGAGAGTTCCAGCAGGGACCATTTGACGTTGAGCCTGAAGGCCTCTTCCATCATTCTGTTCATCTTGACGGTGTAGGCCACCCAGTACTGCTGCACCTGAGGGGAGAAACAAGCCGGCTGAGAAAGGCGGCGTAGCCATGGCCACCAGAGCGAGGAGGGGCAGCCCGGGTGAATGACAGCCAGGGCTGCAGAACTGGGCTCCCGGCTCTGGCTGCCGAGGTGACCTTCGCCGTGCGACCCAAGGAGCTCCTCGGTCTGCCCACCTTGGAGAGACTGAACTACTTCACTGGGTAGACGCGACCAGGGAATGTCCTGCTCTGTTGCCGGAAGTAGTGCCAGATGCCGGGGCACGGGGGCAGGGTAAAATGGAGCAGCCGGATGCTGGCACGATTTGCTGGGCGCAACTCAACCTCCTCCTCCCTAATCTAATGTCGCCTCCCTGACCCCAAGATGGACTTGACTTAGGGGTCCAGTTTCTGTACCTACAAGCTCTGGTTTGGACTGTGTTCCTGTCGTCTAATAAACCTTCTGTTTTACTGGCTGGCTGAGAGTCAACGTCTGGCTGTGGAGTTGGGGGGCAGGGCCCTCTGGCTTCCCCAGGACCCCGCCTGGGCAGACTCGCTGCAGGAAGCACACGGTGTGGAAGGAGATGCTGGATGCCCCGAGGTCAGACCCAGGAAGGTGGAAGCTGGGGAAGCTCCTTGCCCTGGAGCCAGTCTGCTCACAGAGTCCTGCCTGGCTCCGTAGGGAGCAGTGCCAGAGCATCGCCCGGGGACTCCGGGGCACAGGGAGAAAACGGGCAAGACCGACGAGCCAGCCGTGTCCAAAGCCCCTGCGACGACAGGGACCTGACTAGGTGAGGCAGGCCCAGATGATCTCAGCAGGCAACCCGTGCCCCATCCTGCAGAGGATGCTAAAAACGCCATGGTCCGTGCCGATCTGACCTGGGGGGAGGAATTCCTTCCTGACCCCAAATCTGGTGACTGGTTGGACACTGAGCACGTGAGTTAGACCCACTGGCCAGGCAGCTAGAGAGAGGATTCTCTGGACCCACCGCGTCCGGTGTCCCAGCTCTGGCTGTGGTCGAGCTCGGACGCTTCGGAGGAAGAACCCAGAGTAACCTCGCTAAGCTGGGCCTGACCCTTAGGGGGGTGGTGCTGGAGGGAGTCGGGCAGGTAGGTGGGTGGGCAGGGACAGCCGTTGGAGACGAGGCAGAAGGTCTCTGCCACAGGGTCCTTACACACAGATCTCCTGACGGAATCGAAACGAAGCACGGCATGCTGGGAGCCGCGCCCAGCGCACTGCCCGCTGGGAGCTGCCTGGCCCGGGACCGGCCTTACCTCGGCGCTGTCGTGTTTGAAGACTTCGTAGGTTTGCCGCATGATGCTGACGACCTCCGCGTGGATCCCCATCAGCTTCTGCTGCACCCAGGCCCGGTGCTCCTTCTGGTCCTCCTCGAACTCCAGGTCGTCGTAGACCCGCCTGCCGGTGATGCGCACCAGCAGCGCCTCGCTGATCTGCTGGGCACTGCGCGCGATGCTCAGGGTGGCTGCCTTGTACTCGTTGACAATGGTCTGCACCTGAGGGCCGGCGGCGGCAAGGGGGGCTCAGGGCAGGGCGCACGCCCATCGGGCACCTTAGGGCCCAGGGTTTGAGGGAGGTGAAACCTGACCCGCTACTGGGTTCCCTGCTCCCTGTTCTGCGTTTCTCCCACTCCTAGGCAGGCTGAGCAGAGCATGGAGCACTGGGATGCCGCCCGCCGGAGGCCCCTGAAGCAGATCTCGGTGGAGGAAGGATGGCGCTTTGGGGGGGGCCACGGGAAAGCTCACCTTGCTGGCGTGCAGTCGGCACTCGCTGATGAAGGCCGCGCTGGCCCCTTTCAGCGACCAGTGCAGCTTCTTCAAGCCGGGCTGGATCTTCTTGTCCAGGTAGCGGATCCGCTCCTTGAACAAGGCCCGCTCCTCCGGGGACAGCATCGCGATGATCCTACGGGGGGGGGGGGGCGAGATCCAGCCCCATCAGCAAGGCAGAGCTATGGAGGGCAGTCCTCCCCCCAGCCCACCGAAGGGGCCTGGCCCCAGACGGGTCCCTGGTGAGTCCCCCTGTCTTTCCGACCGCCTCCCAGACCGGGCCGGCTGCATCTTGGGGCTTGTTAACTTCCTGGCCTGGCCGGGTGACCTTGGGCAAGCCACTCGCCCGCGCCGGGCCTCGGTTTCCCCGTCTGTAAAACCCCCCTTTGGAAAGCAGCGGTGAAAAGCGCCAGGGATTAGTATCGTTACAGGTCTGCTGAAAGGAGGCTCCAACGGGGCCGTCGCTCTCCTCAGTCACGAGGGCCAGGCCAGGCGATCGGAAAGTCGGATCGGGCCGGGCTGAGACCAGACGCCAGGCTGACCAGGACGGTTGGGGGGGGGGAATTCCCCTACCGCCGTCCCAGGGGATCACCCAGTCACATCTGTTCCAAGCCGGCTGCGTGCCACAAACACTCCCTCTTTGGTCATGTTAAAAATACACTTGCCAACACGAACCTGTTTCAAGCAACACTTTCTCCGCAGAGAACCACCCCCATTCACACTTTGAAAAATACCGGAGCAAAGCAAATCGAAACCCTCCCCCTCCCCCTACCCCCCGACCGTTTAGTCATGAGGCAGCTCCCAACGGATGGGGGTACCAGACCGGTAGCGGTGAAGCCTGACTCACGGTGCGACCCCCACGCAACCGCCCCCCAACACACACCCACTCCCCCAACCGATGGGCCTCGGCTCTTCTCCAGCAGGGAGGGGGAGTTCTGGCTGCCAACACGGGGGCCAATCAGCGTCAATTATCCTGGGGGGGGTTGCGATGGGGACATCTGTTCTGCTAAGAACCAGATTCAGATCCCATCCCCCTGCAATTCATTTACACGGGGACCAGCAAATGGGCATCGCCTGGGGATGACGTTCAGCCACTGCTGAAACAGAGACTAGAGCAGAGGCCTGAGGGCCACATCGGGTTTCCGAAAATGTATGGAGGGCAGGTTAGGGGAGGCCGTGCCCGGCCCCCGCCCCATCCGACCCCCCCTGCTTCTCACCCCCTGACGGGCCCCCTGGGACTCCTGTCCTATCCACCCCTCCCTGTCCCCTGATGCCCCCGGAACTCCTGCCCCAACTGCCCCCCACCGCCCCATCCAACCCCTCCTCTCATTCCTGACTGCCCCCCGGGGACCCCTGCCCCATCCAACCACCCCTTCTTCCTCACCACCCCCACCACCGCGCAGCACAGAGCCCCGGGTCAGGCAGCCGCCCGGGCAATTGTGAACAGAGTGGGGGGCTGGCTGGAGCTGTGGGGGCGAGGGGCCCGGCTGAGGCAGGGCTAGCCAGAGTGGGGCGAACCGCCCACTAACCCTCACCCTGAGGTCACTGCCTCGCTCCCGTATCCAGAATGACTCTGCTCCCCTCACCCTTGTATCTTGAGTGAAAGCTGAAATCAGTGGGGTCCTGCCCCCTGGTGCCCAGAGCAACAGGCAGGCGCCAGGGTCTGCGTCCCACCCCCAAGCGCCGGTGCCCTCCAGGGCTCAGGAAAGCCGAGAGGGATCCGCCCGGGCAGCGGAAGGGCAGGGGCGGCCAACCTGTTATAGTCCCGGGCAACCAGGAGCAGGTTCTCCCGGAGGTTGCGCAGATCCTCCTTCCGGTCGTACACTTCCACCACGTAGTGCGGGATCTCGAAGAGCAGCCGCTCCCAGTAACGGATTTCCACAAAGAGTTTCAGCAGGTCCCTGCAGAAGGAAGCAGAGGCAGGGCCAGGTGTCGCGAACGGCCTGTCCCGGCCGCCGCCGAGCCTGCCCTGCCCGGTCCCGCTTACTTGTCGAAGTTGATGTCCAGCATGCCGCTCTTCTCGGCGCTGGGGATCAGGAGCGGGCTGTCCAGGCGCCTCAGGCTGTCTTTGTCCAGGGTCTGCGTCCACACCTGGAAGGTTTTCCTCTCAATCTCGTCCATGGCCTGGACGAGCAGCTGGTAGGCCTGAAAGCTCTCCTCCCCGGTCCCGATGTGGGGCAAGAAGTGGGCGTTGGAGAGACACTGCGAGGCAGACGGAGAACCCCAGCCAGTGGTTTGACTTCCACTGGGGGGGGGCAGCTCCGGCACGGGAGGGACCCAGGACATTAGCGAGGAAGCGGGTGAATGGGGGGCAGGTTCTGACTCCTCCCCCGGCTATTCCAGCCCTGAAACCCACTCAGCTCTGCTGATGTCCTGGCGTCAGCCCCCCCGGCTGTGGCAACACACAGACGCACACACAGACGCACACACCTCCCTCTCCTCCGTCCCCAGCCCCGCACGCCCCAAACCCGGCTAGGGCGTCAGCTGACTGCTCGGCGAACGAGCGAAATCCGAAGGTCCGATTCCCACCGGACGTTCAGCGCGATCAAGAAACCAACGTCCTGCCAACGGCGTCAGAGCCACTGACGAGCGAGCGGCCAGGCTGCGTCGAGCCTCCCGGCGCGCTCCCTCTTTCAGCCCGCCCCCTTCTCCAGCCCTGGACTCTCAAGGGGGTAACAGGAGAAACTGAGGAAGAGGGAGGCTCCATGACCCCCTATATAACTAGGGAATATGCGGAGGGCACCGGGTGGAAAAGTGGTGCCCTGGCCAACTTGGGCGACTCCTCCAGCCGGCCACGGGCTTCTCCTTTGCGTCCTGTTTTGAGCCGCTGAGCAGCAAAACTGTTAAACAGCAGCTGTGTCCCGCACCAGAGGCAGCTGCATTTCAGGGCCGGGTTAGCGACCCCGGGGCAACCCTGGCAGGTGGCCGGCAAACTCCCGCCAAGCTCCACCCCACGGCGCGTTAAGCGATCGCAAAGCGCTTTGAGATCCCTCACGCTGAGAACTAGGAGCAGGAGGTGTTTCGGCAATCGGCTCCTGCGTTCCAACGAGAGCTACGTTCCGGGGCTGACGCAGCCCACGACCGTCTGACTAACGCCTCCTGCCGCGCAGAGAAACGTGAGCCCCGAGGCGGTTGCCAGACAGAGGAGAGGTGAGCCCCACAAGGCCGAGCCCTGCGCTGTGCAGGTAGGAGAGGCAGAGGTGATTTTCACACCCAGATCTGGCCGTCTCCAGCCTGCGCGTACCGGAGGGTTTGTGACGGGTGCTGGAAATGCGGTTCCGTTGTTACACAACGTATGATTAAACCTGTCAAAGGAACTCGCTGCCAGAGAATGTTATTGAGGCAAATAGTCAAAAACAGATGAGGTAGTTCGATGAATAAAAACAACATCTGCCATGGCGAGGGCTTGGGCGGAAATTCCAGGCTTTCAAGATACAGGGAGGAAGGGGGTCCCCGGCTGGGCGGCAGGAGGCTTCAGACATACATACGCTGCCCCAAGCCTGGCCTGGAACGGGGTGGCGTGGGACACCTGGAAGCAGTGGGGTTGGCCCCGATCGGAGGCAGGGATGTCAGGCGAGATGAACCATCCATCTGGGTCGGTGCTGTGTGAAGGCAGGGGAGTGTGTGGGGTGTGATGGGGGTGTAATTCTGCTGTGACGGGGTGTGATTGGGTTGTGAAGGGTGTGATTGGGGTGACTGGGTGTGATTAGGGTGTGACGGGGTGTGATTGGGGTGTGATTGGGGTGACTGGGTGTGACTGGGTTGTAATTGGGGTGATTGGGGTGTGACGGGGTGTGATTGGGGCATGACTGGGTGTGATTGGGGTGTGACAGGGGCAGGAGACGGGGAGAGACGGCTGCTGGAACGGGGGTCTGGCCATGGCCGTGGGATACTCACCTTCAGGGGTCTGTCGATGCGCCGGCGCAGCGCCCGCAGCCAGTGCGCCAGGCCCGAATAATGGCACATGTGCGGCGGCAGGAACGGCAGCTTCTTGCTCAGCTCCCGGTTGACCAGGGAGAGCTCTCGGTTGAACAGCATGTAGACGTCCACGGCTTTCTTGTCGAAGGTGCGCTTGATGGCCTGCGACGGAGCCCCAGAGGGGTGTGAGGCACCGGGCCGAAGCCCACGCGATGCCGCACCCCACTCCCCATCCAGGGGCTGGTCCCCCCACCTCGTTGGCATCGCCTGTCAATACCCCCGTACTCCCGCCTGGGAGCAGCCCTCCCACAGCCGGCACCCCCTGGCTGCCATGTCTGAGAACTGCCCCCACTCAGAACCACCAGCTCCAGAGGCTGTTCCCCACGGACACCCCGATCTCCCCCATTCCAGGAGCTTCCAAACTTCCCAGCTAGCCGGTCAACCGCTGCCTAGGAGTCTGGCCTCTGCGTCTGGAAAGGTTCCTTGTCTTCGGGACACAGTGCTCTGCCAGGGTCCCGCCCCGCCGCCCCGGCACCGGCCCCGTACCTCTCGGGCGGAGAGGTGGTGGAAGATGTCCTGGATCTCCACGCCATGCTCCACGTCCCGCACCGTCTCGAAGGCCGAGGTGATCAGGTTTTGGGTCATCACCTCCAGGTCTTTGACGCCGGAGCGGAACCTAGCGTGTCAGGGCGGCGGGGGATCCGCAGCGGGAAGGGACACAGCAAACAGAGGACACACATTCAGCACCGCCTTGCGGGGACAACACCCCCGCCTCAACGGGCCACGTCTCCGCTTTTCCCAGCATGCCTCACACTCTCGCCTCCACCCAGGAGTCGGCGACCTCGCCACTCATTCACCATCCCTTGCTCTGTGTCGGTAACCTCCTCTAGCCGACAATACGGCGGGAGGGCCCCCGGGACACTGCACGGCCCCGCTCTTCCACTGCTGGCCACGGGGGTGGGAAATGGGGCCAATCCGTCCCTGCCAGCTCAGGTCCCTGCCAGTGCTCTTAGCCCAGGCCTGACCCATGCAGTCTTGGCAGAGGAGGGGAGCACACAGGGCTGACCCCCATGCCCGCTGCGAGAGCTCTCAGACTGCGAGCCGAGGGCCCCCTCTCACCGGTTAAAATCCTCGTGCCAGAAGGTGTTCTTCACATCCAGGATCCCACCCTTCATGTTCCGCAGGGTGTGCAGGTGCTTCTGAAAGGTCTCCTCTATCTCCAGCAGGTTGCGGGTCATCTGGGGGCCCCGGTGCCCAAAGAAACAGGGCAGTGGGGTCTGCTTCCCGTCCTCCCAGCGGGCAAAGTGCTGCTGGCAGTCGCAAACCTGTCGGCAAGCGCGCCGCGGCGTCATCGGGTTTGCCGTCCCATTGCTCGGCACGAATCCCACCCTCTCCCCCGTTAACCGGCTGGACACATTGCCACGCTGTGGGAGCACCTAGTGGCTGCTGGGCGATGTAGTCCAACCCCACCCCATCTTGGCAGGGCAGCCACCCACCGTATTATCATCGTTAGCTATAGACGAAGACTCCAGGGTTGTCACCCGTCTGTGTGTCACTCTGGAGCCTTGAATGTCCGTTGAGTCAGCAAGGAGGGAGGGAAATACCTACATGCCTGCTTGGGAGCTCCTTCTGTTCAGAATATCACCAGGTTCAACCATCACCGGGTGGAGATAGAGGAGACCTTTCAGAACCCGCCCAGTTTTTAAGGTCCCAGCTATTCTGACTTTACCAACGACACCCGTGCAAAGCAAGGCGTGTATCTGCCACGCCCAGAGTCCGTGGTATCAACCAAACATCTGCCAGAGAAGGTCGGGTTATCATGTAGTCCCGCCTTGAGTGCAGGGGGCCGGACTAGAGGACCTCTCCAGGTCCCTTCCAGTCCTACCGCCCAGAGGATTCAGGGGGCCTGGGGCAATGCAATGAAAAATCCACACCGCTGAGCACCGGAATTAGACCGACCTAACCCCCGTGTAGACAGAAGTCTCCCTTCAAGCTAGCTACCGCCTCTCGGTGAGGGGGAGTGCCTGCGCCGACTGGAGAACCCTTCCCATCGGCATAGGTAGCGTCTTCACTGTCATGAAATCTACCTGGAGCGGCAGGGAGGATCAGACACTCTGCAAACTCCAGCTGATGCAGAAGGCTACGTTTCCACCACCACCCGGGGCTGGCTACCTCCTGGGTGGGGCTCCCCGCTGTGACACAGGGCTGGGTACCCCCCGCGCAGCTCCCCACATCCCGTCGGGCTGAACGCTCTTGTGCTTTCGGTGTGGGGAGTGCTTGATGCCAGAGCGATCACTCCCCGGCACCTGCTACTTGTCTCAGGCACTGCACGAAACGCTGAGCGCCAAACTGCTCTGTCATGGAAACAGATGGGTTTGTCCTGCTGCACCGGAGAGCAGCCGCTGGCTCCGAGTAAATGGAACCCCGGTAATTGTCAGGCTGAGATGCACAACGCCTCTCAGGGTGCCAATGCTGCCGTGAGACTCTCATCCCGCACGGCAACGCCAGGCCACGGGCCCTAGTCCTGTCGCCGCGGGGGGGGGGATCACGGGCCACGGGCCACGTACCTCCAGGAGGTCTTTGCAGCGCTGAACGAAGGCGTCCACTTGGGCAAAGATGCTAGTCTGATCCAGGACCCAGCCTTTCCCGGAAAGCCTGTTAGACGTGCGGAAGGAGAAAAGGTTTGTCGTGCCCAACGGCCGCCTCGGAGGCAGGCCCCGAGATGGGGCCTTTGGGGATGGGGTTTAGAAAGTTGGCGCCTGTGCACCCAAGAGTGTCCTCGCTCACAGACCTGGCATGCGAATCCCAGGGCAGGATTTTGCAAAGGGGGGTGGGGGGAGATAGCTCAGGGGTTGGAGCATTGGCCTGCTAAACCCAGGGTGGTGAGTTCAGCCCTTGAGGGGGCGATTTGGGGATTTGGTGGGGGACTGGTCCTGCTTCGAGCAGGGGGTTGGACTAGAGGAGGTCCCATCCAACCCCAATCGTCTATGAAATGCATCTTATTTGAATGGCGAATCCACCCCCCAAGGGCACATCAAGCCGGCAGACCCTCTCAAGAGCACCCCAGGAAAGAATGGCGATGCCCCAGGATCTCTCCCCACAGACAGGGCTGTAGGAAAACCCAGGGGGATTATCCTACCCAGGAGACCGCAAAGCTCGAGTGCCTAATCCCCACTCCGCTGTATTTGCCTGGCTCGTGCGTTAACGGCTTTGATCTTATAAAATAATTGATCCCGCTCGACGAATCTGAAGCTGACGCCGACCAGTAACGCTTAGATTTAATTGTCAAGGGCCAGGCGCCCACTTAAACCCGACATCCCTAATCATAGTGATCGATTCTGGTTTCTGCCGCTCAGGAGAACCAGGGGAGGGAGGCTGGGGACTGGGACAGGGCTCGCTGGTTCCACTCATCCCCATCTCCCAGCCACCCGGCGGGTTTCGGTTGCATGTCTCTGGCAGCCTGGGCAAGGTACCAAGAACTGCACAGGCCACACAGAGGGGTGTGACAGCAGGGCTGCAGCGGGGAGGGGGACGATCGTCCTGCCAATGCCCAGGCCGTCCCCACTCGGGGGACATCCAGAGGCGCAGCTAATCTGGGCTCTTTCACCAGCTGCGGCATTCCCCTTCCATCCTCCCGCTGCCCACCTGTTGTGCAGCTGAGCTGCGTACAGGTAACAATCCTTCCAGGAGTTCATACACGAGATACAGTCGTGGAGCGACTGTCTGCTGGATACCACGTAACCCTCAAAGATCCGGTCCAGGGAAATGTCTTGGCAACACATCAGGATAATTTTATTGCTCATCTAAGGAGAAACGATTCAGCACAGCTCTGCCTCGGCCTCTTCCCGGGCCAAGAGCCCAGCGCTCCACGAGGTTCAGTGGCAACACACCTCAGAGCGACAGGAGGAAATGATTTGGGGCAGAGGATAATTAACCTGAGGAACGCGACGCCACCAGGTAGAACCGAGGCGGGAAGCTTGGTAAAGTTCAAAGCCAGATGAGACTAAGAATAGTCCCGAGGTGGGATCTAGCGCATCACCGCTCTAACCACTAAATCCCACTCCCCTCCCGGAGCCGGGGAGAGAACTCAGGAGTCCTGGCTCCCAGCCCACCATGCTCTAACCCACCAGCCCCCACTGCCCTCCCAGAGCCAGGGAGAGAACCCAGGAGTCCTGGCTCCCAGCCCCCCCTGCTCTAACCACTAGCCCACACTCCCCTCCCAGAGCCGGGGAGAGAACCCAGGAGTCCTGGCTCCCAGCCCCCCTGCTCTAACCCACCAGCCCCCACTGGCCTCCCAGAGCCAGGGAGAGAACCCAGGAGTCCTGGCTCCCAGCCCCCCATGCTCTGACCCACCAGCCCCCACTGCCCTCCCAGAGCCGGGGAGAGAACCCAGGAGTCCTGGCTCCCAGCCCCCCCCCCCCCCCTTGCTCTAACCCACTAGCCCCCCACCTTTCGGAAGAGGGCGGTGATTCTCTCTCTGGTGTTGTAGTACGGGGAGTTGACCCATATGATGCGGACGAGGCTGATGAGGTGGGGGAGCTTGTCGGGGATGTCTCTGGGCCGCAGCGCGGACAGCTCCTGGAACGGCTCTTTCAGGATGGAAAGGAAGTGGAGGTTCGACTGCGCTTGCTCAGAGCCATTCTGCAAAGCAATCACCGGGCGGGAGAGGAAAAACTCAGAGGGCAGAGTGAAAAGCCAAAGGCTCCCCCCCCTCCGGGTTTCTAGCCCAAGGTCGTGTAGGCGCCGAGGGAAAGCAGGACCCTCTGCCTGCAGGGCTCCAAGGCCCAGCTCAGACTCTCGAGGCCTTTTCGGCTCCGGCGCCGCAGTAAACCCGCATTGCCTCTCCAGCTGTGCGCGCCCAGAGCCCCGGACTGGACCGGTAGCGGGGCACGTCCAGACTGGGGTACTGTAGGGATCCCCTCCCTTTCCGGAGCCAACGGTCGGCCCACGGGTCTACACCAGGGTGGCCAAAGCGGGACCCGGCTCTGGGGCACTGCTCCCCGTCTCCAGCCCCACCTGGATCTGTCTGGCGAGCCTTTGGAAGGGGGCCACGTAGGAGGACTTGGAGAGCATCAGGATGGACTCGATGTGGGTCACTCCCTGCCGGCAGAGCTGTTTGCTGATCTCAGACAGGTCGGTGCAGCGGTTCCTCCAGAACTCGATCTCCTCCAGCGGCCCCGTGCTCTCCCTGCTCTCCACCGCCTCCTGCGCTCTCAGCACCTCCTTGATCTGCCGAGTCCAGTGGATCATGGAAGCTGGAACAAAAAGTCAGACAAGGCCAAAGGCGTTAGGGGTTTAGACGGCGCTGATTTTAATGGGCGCCAAATACCTCCCAGGCTCTGGGCTTTAGCGCCCAGTCCTGCCTGACAGGGTGTGAGGAGCGTTAAGGTTACCGGCTGCCCCGGCATGACAGGGACATTCCGCTGCAGAGCATGTGGTGCTGAATAATGGACCCCGGTGGGATGTGGTTTGAGCAAAGGAACGGGGCGTCTGGACGCCGGGGTCTGGGAGGGGAACGCGGCCTGGCGATTAGAAACGGGGGCTAAAATTCAGGACGACTGCGTTCTAATCCGCGTCAGCTCTCCGGCCTCCTGCTTCCCACTCTGCGAACTGCAGGCGCTGAGATCGCCCTACTTCAGAGGCGGGGTGGGAAGCTACATTTTCCATTAGTGTCAAGAATGTGGTAAAGTTCAGCCAGATGAGACTAAGAATCGTCCCTAGGTGGGCTCTAGCGCATCCCTGTTCTAACCACTAAACCTAACTCCCCTCCCAGAGCTGGGGAGAGAACCCAGGAGTCCTGGCTCCCAGCCCCCCCCCGCTCTAACCCACCAGCCCCCACTCCCCTCCCAGAGCCAGGGATAGAACCCAGGAGTCCTGGCTCCCAGCCGCCCCTGCTCTAACCCACCAACCCCCACTCCCCTCCCAGAGCTGGGGAGAGAACCCAGGAGTCCTGGCTCCCAGCCACCCGTGCTCTGACCCACCAGCCCCTGCTCCCCTCCCAGAGCCGGGGAGAGAACCCAGGAGTCCTGGCTCCCAGCCACCCGTGCTCTGACCCACCAGCCCCCGCTCCCCTCCCAGAGCCGGGGATAGAACCCAGGAGTCCTGGCTCCCAGCCCAGGGAGCAAAGCTGGGGTGGGGGGTGGGGTGCTATTCTAGTATCTCTGTTGTGATCAAACACACACTGTAAGACAGATAGAAGCTGCCGCGACGAGCTCCTCTTCACCCCAGGTGCAGCTGCGGAAAGCTGAGCGGAGCGGTTTGCACTCCGGTTGGTCCCAAATTTCCCTTTGTAAGGTGCTGCTCTGCTGGCTCCTCGATGCCTCCCCATCCCTGCTCTTTACGAGGAGACTTTGGCTTTTTAACGACATTGTTACCTGCGTCTGTTACTACCCGAGTACATCACGGCAAAGCGTGTTCCGGGCCATCGCAAAGACGAGGTGACCCCTAGAGGAGACTCGCCGCACCCCGGGCACAGAGCCGCAACTTGCCGGATACCCGAGTGCACTGAACTAGGAAGTAACCCAAGTAACTGACCGGATGGCGGCAGAAGGAAAACGTTATTTGAACTCAATGAACTACGCTTGCGGCTTCCAGAGTGGAAGCTGCTAATAGTCCCAGCGCGCCAATCTACGAGTTAGGGGCCCAGCGTGAGAGCAGCAATCTCGCCACCAAATTACAGGGGTAAGACGATCGTGCAGCCCGGCCATTAGAATAGCCAGGCATCGCTAAGTACTTGGGAACAGCTAAGCCGCAGTCATAATGGAAACCGCCCCAAGGTGTCCAATTGGATGTTTCACCCAGACACATACTGCCGGGCGTAACCGCTGGCCCTGCAAGGATTTTAGTGGGGACAGCGCTGGGGTTTTGTGGCACACACAGTCCTTCTCGTTATGGGCCATTCATGTCCACCGCACACCCGCCGCGCCTCCTCAGCAGCGGGAGTCTGTTCATGGTTGAAAAGCAACACGGGCAGGGGACACTTTTCAGGGACATATTTAACTCTTGTAAAAGGTTCTGTACAATCGCAGGCCAAACGTTTGCTTGGGTTTTATAACATCAGCACTGAGATGGAATCAACGCGAAATTGGCTCCCTCTCCCCGAACTCAATTCTTTTGACAGAAAGAAACACGCGGGGTATCTCGGGACGCACGTTTCTGCAAACGGAGCCCACCTCGCCCAGACAAGCAGTCCTGTTCACGTCACTGGCACCACTCGCATTAGGGAATTTAGCCACTGACGAGTCAAATCCTAGCATGGTTTTCGCTTTGCTACTTATTATCAAGACATATTGCATAAATAATTCAATCTACAGCTTTTTACTTGTCCTGAGCGATCCAGTCCACTGAATTTGCGTATACGGTAACAGAAGAATCACACCAAGTCCCTCGAGCCCGGTATCCTGTCTCCGACAAGTGGCCAAGATCGGATGCTACAAAGGAAGGTGCAAAAATCCCTCTAAATGGGCAATTATGGAATAATCTCCCCGCAGAGGACGGTTCGGTGTCCTGAAACATGAGACTGTACAGCTCTTCTACATTTTTTATGCTGTTTAGTGTAACTGTAGAGGGTCTCATTAGCCACAGAAAAAACCGGTTACTCGACTTTGTAACTGTTGTCCTTTGAGATGTGTTGCTCATATCCATTCCAAATAGGTGTGCGCGCGCTGCGTGCACGATCGTCGGAGAATTTTTACCCCAGCAACACCCGGAGGGTCGGCTGTGTGGCACCTTAATGGCGTTGGATCTATACCCCAGCCGACTCAGCGCCCCCTCAGTTCCTTCTTGCCGGCTACTCCGACAGAGGGGAAGGAGGGCGGGTTTGGAATGGATATAAGCAACACATCTCGAAGAACAACAATTACAAAGGTGAGCAACCGTTTTTTCTTCTGCGAGTGCTTGCTCGTATCGATTCCAATCAGGTGACTCCCAAGCCTTACCTAGGCGGTGGGGTCGGGGTGAGACATCGCTGAGTGCAGAACCGCTGAACCAAATGCGGCATCGTCTCTAGACTGCTGAACTAACGCGTGGTGAGCGGCAAAGGTATGTACCGATGACCAAACCGCAGCTCTACCGATCTCGTGAACTGGAACCTGGGCCAGGAAAGCGGCCGATGAGGCTTGAGCCCTCGTGGAGTGGGCGGTGAGGCGTGGGCCGGGACACCGGCCAAGTCGTAGCAAGCACAGATACAGGCCATGATCCAAGAGGAGATGAGTTGCGAGGAGACTGGTAGGCCTTTCATCCAGTTGGCCACTGCAACGAAGAGCTGGGTCGTTTTCCTAAATGGCTTTGTACCAGTTTGGTTTTTTTGGATGGTGCGGATGATGGGCAATGCTACTCGGGATGGGGCCTCCGCCGAAAGGATGTTTGGAGGTCCATATTACATGCCAACCTACGTAAAAGGTCTTGGTGGGCACGAACGTCTATCGGGGGAGGACCCGAGGCTGCCGTCCCCGCCACTGCCTCGTCTGGAGAAGATGACCAAGATGCCAAGGGTCCAGGGGGTCCTGTGGTGGATCGTGTAGCGAGGAGTCCTGTTGCCCAGGATCCATTACACCGGGGCCTGGGACCTGCGTTGGGGTAGGTGCAGCCGCTTCCATACCCCCTGGAGGGGGATGACTTATGGTGGCTTCTGGTACCCAGGGTTCTGAATGGGCTCAGCGGGAGGCCCCTGACGGAACCCCTTGGGCTTGGTGCTACGCCCACGGTGTCCAGAAGCACCATTGTACAGGATCCTGATTAGGGTCTTGGCCTTCGTCGTGCCATTGACCCACGTTACCTTCGCCCTGGCCTGAAGCTGGGTAGGCCGAGCGCAAGGCACCCTCAGACTGCGATGACCATGAGGCGGAGCGCGAGGGCCAAGGCGGTGTGGAGCGCGTCCGTGTAGACTCTCCGGGGTGCGGTGCAGACCGGTACCGGGTCGCTGGAGAGCGGTGCCAGCGAGGCGTCAGGAAGCAGTACCGGGATCAAGATCGATGTTGATGACCGACCCGGTACCAGGATCCAGACCTGGATCGCGACGATGAACGTCTGCGGGAGCGGTGCCAGGACTGACTCCGGGAAGGTGATCGGCGCTGCGATCGGTGCCGGGAGCGACGGGAGTCCAAACGGTACCACGGCCCGAGTCATGCCAAGAGGTGGACCGGTGCCGCGAGTACGACCGGCGCCGTGAGAGGGAACGGCGTCGGGATTGCAAACGGCACCAGGATCGGGAGTGGTGCCGTGTCTCCACGCTAGGAGATGGCGAACGTATTAGGGTAGGCTTGCTCCTAGACTGCATAACAGAAGTTGGAGGCGGTGCCACAGTCTGTGCCGGTGCCGGCTCTGTGAGGGCAATGAGGTCTCTCACTGTCGCGAATGTCTCCAGCGTCGACGGAAGCTGGGGCTCAACCATGGTCCGGGTCGGGGAGCCAGTGTCCACTGGACTCAATGGCTCCTCCCTCGGTGCCGGAGTCAACAGTGCCGATATCGGCGCTTGTACCCTCGGTCGCTCCAGTGCCGGACGCGACTCCGAGGTTAGCAAAGGAGGTGCCAGCGCCTGTTGCGGCAAAACAGTCACCTCCGGCTTGCGCAATCTCTTCTGTCCTGGAGACAGGGAACGGCGCCGAGCCACTTGCACTGGACACGGTGCTGGAGAGATCCGGTGCTGCGGGCCTCTATCTGAGTCTCCCCACGGTGCCGTACCTGAAGCCGCCGCCGGGGCACTGCGCACCGACGCGCTCCGGGCTGGAACTTGGCGGGCCGATAGGGGATCCGAGCTAAGGGCCGCCTCCATAAGGAGTTGCTTGAGCCTGGGGCTGTGAGTTCCACAGTTGAATTACATGTTGTGGACGTACAGTGCCCAATGGGTTACTGCTCAGTGTCACTGGACGTCTCGTCCCTCAGCACTACAGTGCCGCAAGGCTACAGATACGTTACACAGGCCAGGTAAAGCACTACAGATGATGTACTTGCGGAAAGCTACACCCACCCTAGATTGAGCAGCAAAACACACGTAGCTATAGAATAAACGAGCCTGGCTGGCGTTACGGCTCATGCGTGTTGCTCGGGATAAGGGTGGAGGGACATGGGCTGTGGGAGGGAGGGAGATCAGGGCGAGGTGAGAGCCGTGCCGATGGGGAGCTGACTCATTTAACTGCTTTCTACGGTTTGCATTGGTGGGATACGCAGTCGAGCAGCCAGTGCTGAGAGAGAACGGGTTTTTGTGTGGGATAGAGGGTGGACGTGCTCGCTTTATGCAGCAGCTGCACCATTCTAATTAACTTGAAGTTATTAATTATTATGAATTATTTCAATTAGAGTAGTGCCTACAGGCCCGCACCGGGGATCAGGGTTCCATTGTCCCAGCTGCTGTATTTTCTTTGTGTCGGGTGCAGCACTTGAGCCTGCAAATATTCACACGGGAAGTAAGTATCCGAACTAAATAAATGGACCACGCGTGTGAATGAAGTGACGCGTGTCAAACTGAACACCCATGGATTGGGGGCTTAGACTGTCATTTCCCGGCCTTCCTCTAAGGGCCTGAGCCAGCAATCTGAGCCGTGCAGAGACCTCTGCACTTGGGGTGGGGGGACCATGTTCTTCAAGTGAAGATCAGAAGGTCTGGTTTAGTACAAAATGGGTGCAGATTAACCCCCCACTGAACAAGTAAACTAACCGTGGGTTTACTTCAGGAGGCTTGGCTGAAAATTGTAGGAAGAGGGCTTGGGGTAAGCCACCCTCTAGGAAACACGGGAATTGTGATAAAGTGGGACTGTTCTTAACGTTCTCTCTGAATACTATGTGAGTGCCTCAGGGTACGTCCAGACTACCCGCCGTATCAGCAGGGAGCGATCGATTTTTCGGGGATCGGTATATCGCGTCTCATCTAGACGCGATATACCGATCCCCGAACGCGCTCCTGTCGACTCCAGAACTCCACCGGAGCGAGCGGCGGTAGTGGAGTCGACACGGGGAGCCGCGGACATCAATCCCGCACTGTGAGGACCCGAGGTAAATTGATCTAAGATACTTCGACTTCAGCTACGCTATTCACATAGCTGAAGTTTCATATCTTAGATCGATACCCCCGCCTCAGTGTAGACCAGCCCTCAGTTTCCCCTATGCAGTTCTTAAGTATCTAGGTGGTGGGATAAGGGGGTGTGATTGTTTATATAAATCGATGGTACGCCCACATCTGGAATACTCATCTCAAAAAAGATATACTGGCCCTAGAAAAGGTTCAGAGAAGGGCAACTAAAATGATTAGGGCTTTGGAACGGGTCCCACGTGAGGAGAGATTAAAGAGGCTGGGACTTTTCAGCTTGGAAAAGAGGAGACTAAGGGGGGATATGACAGAGGTCTATAAAATCATGAGTGATGTGGAGAAAGTAGATAAGGAAAAGTTATTTACTTATTCCCATAATACAAGAACTAGGGGCCACCAAATGGAATTAATGGGCAACAGGTTTTAAACAAATAAAAGGAAGTCCTTCTTCACGCAGCGCACAGTCAACTTGTGGAACTCCTTACCTGAGGAGGTGGTGAAGGCCAGGACTAGAACAGCGTTCAAAAGGGAACTGGATAAATTCATGGAGGTTAAGTCCATTAATGGCTATTAGCCAGGATGGGTAAGAATGGTGTCCCTAGCCTCTGTTTGTCAGAGGGTGGAGATGGATGGCAGGAGAGAGATCACTTGATCATTGCCTGTTAGGTTCACTCCCTCTGGGGCACCTGGCATTGGCCACTGTCGGTAGACAGGACATTGGGCTGGATGGACCTTTGGTCTGACCCAGTACGGCCATTCTGATGTTCAGTTCAGAGCCCGAGAGGGCCAGTGTGATGCTGTCGGCCTGGGCCCCTCCTCTGCAAAGGTGCCAACTGAAGGTGTTGGAGAACAAAGAGACCAGGTGACCTCCTGGCCCGGGAAAGAGACCAAGGCAGAGGAGGGGCTGGAGAGTTTCAGTCTGGAGCTGGCTGGGGAAGGGGCGGGAAGCCCCCTGACCCCCAAGATGGACCTGTTGTCTGTACCTACAAGCTCTGGTTTGGACTGTGTTCCTGTCAGCTAATAACCCTTCTGCCTTACTGGCTGGCTGAGAGTCCTGGTGAATCGCAGGAAGCCGGGGGGCAGGGCTTTGTCTCCCCCACACTTCTTGGCAGGAATATCTCGGGAGTTAAAGGTATGCACTAAAACCTGTGTTATGGCTTTGCTGTATATGTAACCATTTGTTTCCAGCATTCTTACTTTCTCTCATTTGCATCTCTGGTCTTTGATCGTAAACTCATTCTTGCTTTCACTATAAACATATCGACGTGGGGTAGGTGAAGCAGCTGGCGATCCAACGTTGAATCTCCCAGACTGGTCTTAGGCGTAGCACACCTGACAGCTCGGTGAGCGTTCGGTGAGCGGGTGCTGGGCACTCCACGGGGACGCTCGGCTCCCGTGCGCCTACTGCTAAGCGGTGCGGAGAGACCGAGGCCGGCGGGGGCCCGGAAGGTGGAAGAGCAAAGGCATTTGATGGCCTGTCTCCTGCTCTCTTTGGGTGATCTCTTTAGAGTGCTCCCCAATTCTTCTAGCTTTACTAACCCTTCCCCCGCCCCCAAAGCTCTGGCTGGGGACTAGGCAGGCATCCCTTTGCCACGAGTCAATACCAGCAAAGTTATTTTCACCGCCCAGGTTGTGAATAAACAGAGCGCTTTCCCCTCCCGCTCGGAACCCGTCTCTCCCGCATGGCCGGCCCTGGACTGACCCTGCCCAACCTCACGTCCTCCAAGGTCAGGAAATCACGGCCCGGATCCCCCGGAGAGGCACCCGAGGACAGAGCAGGGAGTCTGTCCCCAGGTTCTGGGGAATGCAGAGTCCCGCCACTGAGCCGCCCCAGCTGGTCTCGCCTCTGCTTCAAAGTTTGTACTGCCTGGTGGCTGCCGGCTCCTTGAAGGATATCTAAAGTGAAAGCAATAACCCTGCCCAAGGATCCTCCGTGCGCCGCCAAGCCGCTCAGAGATTGGGAATGATGGATGCAGCTCATATGCTGCTGGAGGTTCATTCACTTAGACGCCGCGCGCTGCGGTTCTCACCAGCTCCTCTTGTCGAGTTTATCCCCCGACGGCCCCCCGAGAGCCAGGCTCCGGAGTTACTCACTTTCCAGCCTCTGAACCAGCGCTTTGTCCTTCACTACCACTTCGGGCTTCATGCTCAGGGCTTCGATGGGGATGTAGAGGACCGTGCGGCCCTTCATTTTCGAACGTGTATCTGGAGAAGGGAGAGACAGATGGAGCTGCTGGGCCACAATCCAACCCTCTCTCCGGGTCCTCTCTCCTGCACTGGCTTTGGGGCTGGGGGGCAGAAGAGGCGTCTTTTTTCTCTGGTTTTATTTTCTCAGAGGCATCGGAGACTGGCACACGGGGCCTTTCACCTCTAGGGACCAGCTCCAATCAGGGAACACTGGCTGGCCCAAAGAGGGTCAGTGACTGGGATACGAAGCCTTTCACCACTGAGGACCAATTCCACCCTGGCCCTCGCTCAGTGGTGACAAAGACGAAGCTGGTGTGGTGCTACCTTCGGCTCTGTGGAGCTCAAAGGCTTCTCTCTTTCCCCAACAAAAGATATTACTTCACCCACCTGTGTCTCTCCTATGCTGGGACCAACACACCCTGCAAACAACAGTGGTGCCAAACTCATTCTCCTCTGAAGGCCGGAAATCACAGAATCAGAGAAGATCAGGGTTGGAAGGGACCTCAGGAGGTATCTAGTCCAACCCCCTGCTCAAAGCAAGACCAATCCCCAACTAAATCATGAATGGCGCTGTGCAAAATCCAGCCGAGCATCCCGTTTCGTACTGGGGACATGGTCGGAGTCTCCGGAATAGGAGAGCCCAGAGCAGGCCAACAAGTGTGTAACAAGAAACTGGCCAGGTACCTGGTGGAGAGAACCAGATGAGGGCAGCACTGCGAGGCAGCTCAGAGGGAGAGGGCATCGCTCACTCTACCTGTGAGAGAGGTCATGAAGTGGTAGATCTCCGAGAAGAATTCATTCTTGATGCTCTCGGGCCAACTGGTGTTGTGGAAGAGGCGGGGGAGGAAGACGCTGTTGAGAATTCGCATGAGGGAATCAATGTAGGGTCTCCGGACGGTGCCAAACTGCACTGTCTTCTGGAAATTCTCAGCGGTGATCTCGGCATTCTCATGGCGGATGAAGTACGTGAGCTGTTTCTGCTCCTGCGAGGGACCGCCAATGACAGGGGGAGGTTAATTAGCAGTGGGCTTTACTCCCTCATCGTATCTATGGGGAATGCGTCTTGTCCCCACACCCAACACGCGGAGTTAAAGCATAATCAGAACAACGAAATGATAGCCATGAACAAGATACGACAGGGATGAGCTGCCCTGGCTTCTGCACCTCTCTTACCGGTTAGAACTCCCTGAGCATCTCGGCCAAAGAGTGAATAAAGGAGAACGGGCTGACATCATGTATTTAGCATTTCAAAAAGCTTTAGGCAAAATCCGTCCCAAAAGGCGTTTAAGGAAACTAAGGCCCGGAGCCTGCAAACATTTATGCGCGTGCTTAATTTTATGAATGTGATGAGCCTGCCATGAAAGGCACCATGCTGAACCACCAGGGTCCCTTCCCCCTCAACATCCCCTGCAGCACAGCGCCCCCTAGTGCTGGGGCATTAGGATCAGCAAGAACTCATAGGAGAGAATGTCCCCAAGCAACTAGTCCCAAACCTGGTTAGCTCAGGAGGCCAATAGGATGGCAGCACAAACTGATACAACTGCAGCCCCGCCACGGGAACTCTTGTAGGATCTTGCCAAACAAACCTGATGTGGCATGGTCTGCTCAACCTTCAGTCCGGCAAACTCATCTATGTAGATGACGAGCAATTGCTTGCTGACGTCCTTCAGAAAGAGATCCAGGGTGGCAGCGTGCTCTTCTGTCCACATGTCATCCCTTAGGCCACTCAGGACCACCCGGCTTCGGAGGCAGGGTTTCTGGGGAAAGAGGACAGGACAGCGACAGCTTTAGCAAAGCCAAGGAGAGACGGGGCAGTGGTTTCTGTGAGGTGGACACCTGCTTCTCTCCGAACTGGACTGAAACATACAGGCACGGCCTTCCCATTTCACAGAGCGGGCCTGAGAATGGCCATCAAATGGGAGTGGATTCTCCTCCGCACCAACCTGCGCTGCACTGGGATTGGATAGCAGAAAGTGAAAGCCTCCTGATCTCAATGCAAATCCTCGTTAGCCAATCGCGGTCCCCGAGGCCCCTCAGGAATGTATAGGAGAGGCTAATTTGTCAAAGTAGTTGAAAGACAATCAAAGCTTCCATAGCTTTCTGGGCCAGGCTGTTCGGCAACCTGATCCCTGCTGGAGAGGAGACGGTAAGAGACGACAAAGAGCCGAAATGTAAGGAATGAAAGAAGCAAATTCTGAGCTGGGCAGAGCAGCTGTTTGGGTTTGGAAGGGTTTTTTTAGAACAGACATTAAGCTTTGTCTCCATTTCTCATTCTCAGGAGCGTCTAAAGAAAACCTGGGAATTAGGATCAAATTAAGGTAACGTCTGGCATGAAAGTTTAGAGCCAGATGTTACCTGCATTAATGTGACAAAACTCGACACTGTGCCATGCAAGCACCCTCCTTCCTTCTCTCCTTTCTGGTCGAGGCTCTGAGCGAGGAGGCGCCTGATGGCGGGTTAGAACACAGTTCAGACACGGCATCCCATCCCCTCCGTGTGACTGATCGGAGAGGGGAGGATGGATTAATGTTCATTGCCAGTAATCATCATCAGAATCACTTACAGTGCCATCGAATCTGCAAGTGCTGTGCAGCGTGAAATGCAACCCTCGGAAGGGGGAACGAGGCAGCCATTTCACCGTTCCACAGGGAGTTTAAGACAGAAAATGAAGGTGGATTCCACATCCAACTGCAGTGGCAGCGGGGAATTTAGAGAGGTAAAATGGGATCACCCGAGCTGGAAGCTGGCCAGGACATCGAGATAACATATTAGTCGTTCCATGTATAGGAAAGTCTTGTATTTGATGGCCGTCCTTTCTCACCCCAGCCCCGTCATGGAGGCTGCGTCATCCTTTCGTGATATTACGGAAAGGGAATGTCATATCCTCAAGCACAGCATGGGTGACACAATGGCCCACAAAGGACATCGGGGCCCTCTGACCTACCAGATCCACCTCTTTTTCCTCTGGGATGGTGACTGCACCCACGTCTGCCTCACCTTCTCCCTCGCCATCGCAAGGTCCGAGAGGACTGACTCCTTGGAGAAGACAAAATGTAAAGAGACAAAAAATAAGGGGCTCTTCTCTGAGCCGTGACACTTTCCCCCTCCTTTAATGACTAGTGAGTTTAGCACGGGTGGAAGGTGTCAGCTCGACAGCCCCTGGAGAATGAATCATAGAAATGTAGGACTGGAAGAGACCTCAGTAGGTCATCTAAGTCCAGTCCTCTGCATTATTCTAGACCACCCTGACAGGTGGTTGTCTAACCTGTCCTTAAAAACCTCCAGTGACAGAGATTCCACAACCTCCCTAGGCAATTTGTTTCAGTGCTTAATTAGGAAAAATTTCCTAGCTGGAAGGGTAATTTCCCTTGCTACAATTTAAGCCCATTACTTCTTGTCCTGTCCTCAGTGGATAAGAACAATTTATCACCCTCGCCTTTATAACCACCCTTGACGTAGGTGAAGACCCCTCTCAGTCTTCTCTTCTCCAGACTAAACAAACCCAATTTTTTCACTCTTTCCTCATAGGTAATGTTTTCTAGACCTTTCATCATTCTTGTTGCTCTCCTCTGGACTTTCTCCAATCTGTCCACATCTTTCCCGAAGTCTGGACACCGAACTATAGCTGAGGCCTTATCAGTGCTGACTGCCGTGGCAGAATTACTTCTCACCCCTTGCTTACAATACTCCTGCTAATACAGCCCAGAATGAGGTTTGCTTTTTTTTTGCAACAGCGTTACCTGGCTGACTCCACCACCTCCCTAGGGAACCCATTCCAGTGCTTCACCACCCTCCTCGTGAAAAAGATTTTCCTAATATCCAACCTAAACCTCCCCCACTGCAACTTGAGACCATTGCTTCTTGTTCTGTCATCTGGTACCACTGAGAACAGCCTAGATCCAGACCTAGATCCAGAATGGCTGCCAGACGGGAGCATTCAGTCACCACTGAGCCACCTTGGAAGTGGTGCCTTTGAGCTGAAAGCCTCTATATCCTATTCCCCGATTTTGTGAAGCAACCCATCCGCCCTGACCTGAGGCCAGACTGGACCCAGTGCCCTCGATACGAAAGGCCCAGTGTCCCATTCCCTGAGCCAGCCAGCCAGTCCCCATCAACCGGAAGCCAAACTGGAACTGGATATGAAAGTCCCCGTTATCCCATTCCCCAAACCCTCGAGCGAACAGTAAACCCTGAGCACAACAAAACAGCTTCATTAGTAACCGACTATTCCATTGTCGCGGCACATGGAAAGAGAGCCGAGGAAAAGGAAACAGGGCTGTAAGAAGAGATGAAGGCTCATGGATTTTGGAGCACTTAGCGATGCAGGTTCCTAAAGCACCGTGAGCCTCCCTCGAGCCGAGTGACAAGGCCGCCTCATGAGCCTTTCTAACACATTAGGTTACGGAAGCGTGACGTACAGCTAAATGTTTCTGTTCCTGAACGTCGGCACTACAAACGCGACACCCTGTAAACCCAGCAGAGAGGGACCTCGGGGACCCTTACAATGTTGTCTCGAAGCGTGACAAATTAACCGTCAAGCTGAAACAGAAACTTTCTAATATCAACTCTTTAAATTACCTGTCCCCCACCCCTTGCTCCTCAAATCAAATGCAGTGGGACACTCCACTGCCCATAACGAGCCATCACTTGTGTTTCAATTACACCAGAATCCAGAGTGAGGCACCCTCTGCTCAGAGCGAGACACTGAAGAACAGTCGCCTTCTGATTGGCCACAAATACTTTTCCTTAATATGAAACTGTTAACAAGCGAATGTATGGGCTGGTGAAAGGTGCCAGCCTGGCCTTCCCCAGACATGGAGTCCTTCATTTATCACCAAAGCGGGTACAGCTGGGCAGCGGCAGAGGAACCCACCCCCCCCCGTTCATACACATATGCCGCAGCCGGGGGAATCCCTTGTAGGGGAAGACAAGAGTTTAGTCTACCTGGGCTAGATTTTAAAGGTATTTGGGTGCCTAACTCCCACTGATTTAAAATCGGTGCCTATAGCCCATTTGGCCTTTGCGTCTCCGCCGAGGCTGCCAGCACCGGAGCAGACGGTGGTGACAATCGTAATGTGAAACTGGCCTGAATTCATTTCACAAGTGGCAATCGAATGGCATCAGGTGGGTATGAACTGCAGCCACTCCTGACCCACGCCAATTCTAGACCTGTGACCCAGAGGTGGAAGAGACCAATCTCCATCTCAGTCCCGCCATGAGCTAGCGATCCCCACCCTTTAGCATTCTGCGATCATGTTTAAAAGCTGCTTTGGGATTTCTCTCAATCTGAATTCACGGCTAAACAACCAGCAGGCTAGAATCTCACCGAGCGACGTCGCAATCTGCTCACTCAAACAGACCCACCTGAGGTTCTGCATTTCTAGGGGGGAGGGATAGCTCAGTGGTTTGAGCATTGGCCTACTAAACCCAGGGTTGTGAGTTCAATCCTTGAGGAGGCCACTTAGGGATCTGGGGCAAAAATTGGTCCTACTAGTGAAGGCAGGGGGCTGGACTTGATGACCTTTCAAGGTCCCTTCCAGTTCTAGGAGATTGGTATATCTCCAATTATTACCTTTAGCATGAGCCCTAGTCACAGAATCAGGGAAGGGAGAGATGGAAATGTATCTTGCCCAGGTTCAGCATAGAGCACCCCAAAACTCGGGCATTTCAGGTCTCGTCTAGGAGACCCCCACACCAGGTGTCCCTGTAGCAAACCTCCCTGTAATCATCTACATAGCAGGTCTGAAATCTCTAGAGGCTCAAATCCTAGGAATGTTGTTTGCTCCTTCCACATCTCTGAGCCCAGGCAAGGTCTGGTTTCTTCCCATGAAAGAGCCTCTGGGGTGCTTTTTGTCAGGATTTGCTCTGGTATCCTCAGCTAAAACGTCCTTTCCTCCCACTCTTCTCTGCTGCGCTCTACTTAAGTGACTGCATTTCACGGGTGAAATTAAATCCAAAGGGGAAGCAAGAGCCACACCGAGACATCATCACTCCCAGTGCTAATTAACAACTTCCAGGGGCATAACTACCCCACCCAGCGCAGAAAAAAAGCCAAGACTAGAGGAAACCTGAGAACACCCCTGGAGAGAGCCAAAACAATGAGTTAGACTAACACACTAGCAGATACTTCACTACCGTAACAGCTGAGGCTGGTTCTCACCAAATACAGAATCGGTGACCACAAACTAGATGTGGAAAGCAGGAGACACGGTTCCAAGCTAGAGAGAAGTGACACAGGAGGAGCGACTGAGACAGAGAGACTTCCTCCTGCGGCGTCTGGAGCAGGAGGAACTATGAGCCAGGGCGGGATTGTCCGCCGCCAGCTGGCCCATCCTGCTGCAACTACACTGCTACTCTTCGCAGGCCAGCTCAACTAAAGCTCGCTTGGATATGCCACCACGTGCCGCCATCCTCGAGTTCCAGATCTGCCTCTGCTGTGCGGCTCTGAGCCACCACCGTGCCCAGCGCAGGACCTCCTGGCTACCACTAGCCATCACCTGTTCAAATCCAGGCCCCTCTAATACTCACGCCCCCATTTTAGAAATCGGACCCCGATCTTCAGAGGGGCTGAGAATCCCCAGCTCCTAACGGCACCCGCGGGTGCTGGGGGTGCTCTGCGGCTCGGAAAATCAGGCCCAGGGTGTTCCAATATAAGAACCCCAAAAACCGAGAGGCCACCTCTAAAGGGATTTGTTACCGTGAACGGCGAGCTAGACAAGGTGGGTGAGGCAATACCGGACCAACTTCCGTTGGTGGGAGCGACCGGGGACAGACAGGGCTACAAAAACGGCCAGGGAGACAGCTGCCCACAGGGGAGGTCTGATGACTCAGGGTATGTCAAGGGGGACCAGCAGGCGGTCAGGCCATGCCTGGGTGCTGGTGTTACAGACCTAATCTTTGCTCCCTTTCCTCTTGTCTTCTGTTTCACGCTCCCTTGTCCCTAATCAAACCCTCTGCACCGGCTGACTAAAACCCTCCCGCGGCTTCATCTCCCAGGGAGCCCGCCCGTGGAAGCGCTTCCCAATTCAGCCGGCGTTCAGCTGCCTGACAGGGGATGTCATTTCACTGTCTGTCGCGGCAGACTGGATTGGGGCAGAAGCTCGGAGCGGAGCCGGCTTCGTGCACGTTACATTAGGCAGCGATGATCACTGGAACGTAAGAGCTAGCGTGAGCTCTGAAGAGCTGCTGCTGGAAATCCGGGTGGGTTACTGTGGTAACACACTGAAGGGAAACAATTTGAGGGGGAGCGGGGGGTGGGGGGGGGGCTCACAGACCTGGTTAAGATAAACATCTCCCGCTAGGAGTTTTTAAATGATAAGTCTGAAGAAGGGAATGATTGAAAAGACAGCACAGATCGGGGGTCCGACACTGAGAGACAGAGCTCATCAGTTCCAGTATTGCCTCTCACGTGGGGGGACCAGCTGGATTAGGGGGGCAAGGAATGGGATAGAGGGCCTTTCACCTTCAGCTCGCCTGTATCTGGAATAGGGTGAAGGGTGGGGCTGCACTTCACTCCCTATACCAGGAGGCCATGAAGGTAACACGGGGTTTGATTTAACAAGGTGAGGCCTACGCCGGACATTTTCCTGTCCGGTGTAACGTCCCACCCTCACAGCTCCAGCAGTGGAGACAGGACCCACATTGCTGCCTGGGGTTTAGCCAGCATCCCCTGTGGACCTGTCGTTACCCCCCGGCACTAGGACCCGCGAGTCCCGGCGTCTATTCCCGGCTCTGCCCGAGATGCGCTGCATCGCCGCGGGCGAGCTCCCGTGCCTGTGTTTCATTCTCACCCTTTGTCTAGCGAGACTGTGAGCGCTGCGACAGAGACTATCCCTCACCGGGTGTTTGTGCGATGCAGCCCTGCAGGTGCTACTGGCATCAGAATAGACTTGCTGAGAGCAGGTCAGATCAGCCGTTTGCCACCTTTTTTCATTTGCGGGCCCCTGAACATTTTGGTATGGAGGTGCGGCCCCCCTTTGGAAATGAGAGACAGTCTGCAGACCCCCCCCGGACCACAGGTTGGAAACCACTGTTCTATGGGAACAACCACCTTTCGCAGACCCCTTAGATATAGTCTGCGGACCCCCAGGGATCCGTGGACCACAGCTTGAAAGCCACTGGGTGAGATGAATTTTATGGTGACTAAAATGCCCAAACCGTGTCCAGGACAACGTTGGCACAAGAATAAAAGGGAGAAAGAAAGAAATCTAGGCCGGAAATGAGGTTTCTAACTCGAACCCGACCTTCCTCCCGTGGTTTCCTCATCTGGAGCGGGGCGGATTGGAAAGATCTGTCTCCTAGTGGGGTCTAGGTGCCTGGGCTTAGAGGGTCTCACGGTGCCGGGAGGTTTAGAGAGAGGTTCTGGACCAGCCCCGCAATAGGAAGAGTGGGGGCAGACAACTAGTTTGAAGCTGGAGCTTGATACGTTTAAACGGGCTGTGACCGGGTGACCTGGGACTGGACTCCATGAGGACCTTGTCAGTCCTGTGTACAATGGCGGAGCTGCAACAGTCAAAACAACGGCGGGGAAGTTGAAGGGCCTGCAGCTCTCACCACTTGCAAACCAGGCCCTAAGAGAGTAGTGTAACGAGGCCCAAGAGGCCAGATGGCTAGTTACTGACATGGCCTTTGCACCCGGGTTTGGTCCAAAATAGGGTGTGCAGAGCTAGTGGCCGGATTTGCCGAGGTGCTGAGCACTTGTGACCCCCAGGAAGCCGCGGGGCGCCCAGAGGGTTGGATCACGTGCGCAGCAGGCAGCGCTAGCGAAGGGTTTGGGGAAATACCAGTCTCCTCCGGGGGCGGTGCCGGCAGACCCACTTCACTTTCCGATACCGAGGAGGGTCCCCGCGCAGCACTTTTGCGCTGCTTTTTGTCCCCGGGCGTGCCGCGGCGGCGAGCACTCATTGTTCACCACCGGCTCTGTGGAAAAACCAAACCGGTATTTAGGAAACCGACCGCACAACCGGAAGGAAAAACAGGCTCACAGAGCAGGTGGGACAGTCGAGGTCCTATTCCCAGCTCTGGGAGGGGAGTGGGATCTAGGGGGTTAGAGCGGGGGTTGGGGGCTGGGAGCCAGGACTCCTGGGTTCTCTCCCCAGTTCTAGGAGGGGAGTGGGGGCTGGTGGGTTAGAGCGGGGGAGGCTGGGAGCCAGGACTCCTGAGTTCTCTCCCCAGTTCTGGGAGGGGAGTGGGGGCTGGTGGGTTAGAGCAGGGGGAGCTGGGAGCCAGGACTCCTGGGTTCTCTCCCCGGTTCTGGGAGGGGAGTGGGGGCTGGTGGGTTAGAGCAGGGGGAGCTGAGAGCCAGGACTCCTGGGTTCTCTCCCCGGCTATGGGAGGGGAGTGACGGCTAGTGATTACAGCAGGTGGGGCTGGGACTTAGGACTCCTGGGTTCTCTCCCTGATTCTAGGAGAGGAGTGGGGTTCCCCTCCCCCACAGCTGCCCTTCCCACCTGCCTCCTCCCACTTCTCTGCCCCTCCCCTCACCTGCCCACCTCTCCCCCAGCTGCCCTTTCCACCTGTCCCTTCCCCCACCTACTCCCTCCCTCTGCAGCCTACCGCCTCCCCTCACTTGCCCTCTCCCTCACACCTACCTCTCCTTCTGCAACCTGCCCCTCACCTCACCTCCACACCCACCCCTCCCACTTCCCACCTGCCCCTTCCTTCCCCTGCCCTCTCCCCCAGCTACCCTCTCCTTCAACCTGCCCCTCCCCTCACTCCTCCACCAGGCCTCTCCCACCCCTTCACATCTGTCCCTTCCCTCACTTGCCCCCTCCCCTACAGCTTCCCCTCCCACCTGCTCCCTCCTCCAGGTACGCCCTCCTTCAACCTGCCCCTCCCCTCACTCCTCCACCATGCCTCCCCACCCCTTCACATCTGTCCCTTCCCTCACTTGCCCCCTCCCCTACAGCTTCCCCTCCCACCTGCTCCCTCCTCCAGCTGCCCCTTCCTTCAACCTGCCCCCTCCCTCACACACTTCCCCCTCCTCCCCTCACTCCCCCACACACTTCTCCCACCCCTTCACAGCTGTCCCTCACAGCTTCCCCTCCCACCTGCCCCTCCCCTCCCCTTGCTCCCTCCCCCACAGCTATCCCCTCACTCCTCCCCACACTTCCCCCTCCCCTTCACAGCTGCCCCTCCCCTCACCTGCCCCCTCCCCCCCAGCTATCCCCTCCTTCAACCTGCCCCTCCCCCACACACTTCCCCCTCCTCTTCACAGCTGCCCCTCCCCTCACCTGCCCACTCCCCCACAGCTTACCTTCCAACCTGCCCCTCCCCTCCCCTGCTCCCTCCCCCAGCTGCCCCCTCCTTCAACCTGCCCCCTCCCCCACACACTTCCCCCTCCCCTTCACATCTGCCCCTCCCCTCCCCTGTCCCCTCCCCCACAGCTACCCCTCCTTCAACCTGCCCCTCCCCCACACACTTCCCCCTAACCTTCACATCTGCCCCTCCCCTCACCTGCCCCCTCCCCCACAGCTACCCCTCCTTCAACCTGCCCCCTCCCCCACACACTTCCCCCTCCCCTTCACATCTGCCCCTCCCCTCCCCTGTCCCCTCCCCCACAGCTACCCCTCCTTCAACCTGCCCCCTCCCCCACACACTTCCCCCTCCCCTTCACATCTGCCCCTCCCCTCCCCTGCCCCCTCCCCCACAGCTACCCCTCCTTCAACCTGCCCCCTCCCCCACACACTTCCCCCTCCCCTTCACATCTGCCCCTCCCCTCCCCTGCCCCCTCCCCCACAGCTTCCCTTCCAACCTGCCCCTCCCCCCCCCACTTCCCCCTCACCTTCACATCTGCCCCTCCCCTCCCCGGGCCCCTCCCCCACAGCTACCCCCTCCTTCAACCAGCCCCTCCCCCACACACTTCCCCCTCAACTTCACATCTGCCCCTCCCCTCACCTGCCCCCTCCCCCACAGCTACCCCTCCTTCAACCTGCCCCCTCCCCCACACACTTCCCCCTCCCCTTCACATCTGCCCCTCCCCTCCCCTGCCCCCTCCCCCACAGCTACCCCCTCCCCTCACCTGCCCCCTCCCCCCCAGCTGCCCCCTCCCCTTCCCTCCCCTCCTCCCACACCTGACTCCTACCCCACCTCACCCCTGCCCCGCACGCGCTGCTCCAACTCGCCTCTCCGGCCCCGCCCACCCGCAGCGTCTCCCCGGGCAACCGAGCAACGGACGCTGCGGGGAGGAGCGCGAGCCGGGGCGGGAGCCAATCAGGAGAGGGCCGGGGGGGAGGAGCGCGCGCCGCTTGAGTGGCGGTTGGGGAGGAGGAGCGGCTGGGATGGGAGGCCGCCCTGTCAATCCTACCGAGAGAGGCGCCTGATTGGAGAACCGGCGGGAGCAGAAGGGATAGGTGGGACTAGGAAAAACTGTCAATCTTGCCCAGGGAGGAAGCTGATTGGAGGATGGCGGGAAAGGGGTGGGAAGAAGGAGAGTGTCCCCCTCAAATTCCCTGAGGAGGAATTCAATCCTACCCCCCGCCCGCCCCGCAAGGTCTGGATAACAGGTCCCATCATGCAGCGGGAGGGGGGTGCCTGTGAGAGCTTAGCATCAGTCCCAGAATGCATTGCACCGACCAAACAGGAGCAGAGCTCCCCCAGTACATTGCTGTATCCCAATGTGAGCGAAGGTCCCAGAATGCTTTGCGCCACACAGTATGAGCCGCAGGCCCTGAGCGGAGCTCCCAGAATGCATTGCTCCACACAGTATGAGCCGCAGGCCCTGAGCGGAGCTCCCAGAATGCATTGCTCCACACAGTATGAACCATAGGCCTGGAGCGGAGCTCCCAGAATGCATTGCTCCACACAGTATGAACCATAGGCCTGGAGCGGAGCTCCCAGAATGCATTGCTCCACCCAGTATGAGCCACAGGCCCGGAGCAGCGCTCCCAGAATGCATTGCTCCACACACTATGAACCATAGGCCTGGAGCGGAGCTCCCAGAATGCATTGCTCCACCCAGTATGAGCCGCAGGCCTGGAGCGGAGCTCCCAGAATGCATTGCTACACACGCACTATGAGCTGCCAGCCTGGAGCGGAGCTCCCAGAATGCATTGCTACACACACTATGAGCCACAGACCCAGAGCAAAGGTCCCAGAATGCATTGCTGCACACCCTACGAGCCGCAGACCCAGAGCAAAGGTCCCAGAATTCATTGCTCCACACACTATGAGTGCAGGCCCTGAGCGGAGGTCCCAGAATGCATTGCTCCACACCCTACGAGCCGCAGACCCGGAGCAAAGGTCCCAGAATGCATTGCTGCACACCCTACGAGCCGCAGACCCGGAGCAAAGGTCCCAGAATGCATTGCTGCACACCCTATGAGCCGCAGACCCATGGAATGGGAACACTTTATGTTCCCCGTTTCTCGAGAACCTGGAGCCAGCCGGTTCCCCGATTGGACCTAGCCCCAGCACTCACTCGTTCCCTAGCTGTGTCTGGTCCCCACCCCACAGAGTCAGACGCGCTTTGTGCCAGAAGCCAGCTGGGGGACTGGGGTGGCAGTGGGGCAGCCGCCTCCCCACCCTCCTCCCGGACAGATGCAAACCCTCCTAAGGGGATGGTGCTTGCTGGAGGCTGGTGGGCTCCCCCCAGGAACACTAGCCGGCACCTGCTTGGCCTATGAGATGTCACCTTCTTCAGTCCTGGAGCAGAGCCCAGCTGGCGACACCCCTGGCTGCCAAGGTGCGCAGCGGACGACGGTGCCTTTCCCGGCACACTGACGTCTGCTGCTCTCTGGTCAGCCTGGGGAGCCCACGGCAGTCCCAGATGATTGGCCTGTTCCCGACAAGCCTTGGTATGAAACCCCAGCCCCTCCCCTGGCTGCCTGATTGGTGGGAGTGGACGAGGAAAAGTCCCACGATAGCAGAGCCAGGAGGATGGGGGAATAAAGGGCCTTTCCCTTCTCTTTTATTGCTCCCCAGTCACTTACTGCAAGAAGTGCCATTCACGGGGTGCAGTACATCCCACCGCTGCCACCAGTTGTCATGGAGTCCCCGGGCGATGCTCTGGCACTGCTCTCTACGAAGCCAGGCAGGACTCTGGGGGACCCTCCTCTCTGTCAGCTTAACGTCACCAGGGCAAGAAGCTTCAACGGCTTCCACCTTCCTGGATGTGACCTCGGAGCATCCAGCATCCCCTGCCCCACAGTGCACTTCCCGCAGTGAGTCCGCACAGGCAGGGTCCTGGGGAAGCCAGAGGGCCCTGCCCCCAAACTCCGCAGCCAGACGTGACTCTCAGCCAGCCGGTAAAACAGAAAGTTTATTAGACAACAGGAACATGGTCTAAAACAGCTTGTAGGTACAGACAACAGGACCCCTCAGTCAGGTCCATCTTGGGGCACGGAGGCCAGAGACCCTCTGCCCTCCCTCCATTTCCCCAGCCAGCTCCAAACTGAAACTCTCCAGCCCCTCCTCTGCCTTGGTCTCTTTCCCGGGCCAGGAGGCCACCTGATCTCTTTGTTCTCCAACACCTTCAGTTGGCACCTTGCAGGGGAGGGGCCCAGGCCATCAGGAGACAGGGCGTTGGCCATTCTCTGTGCAGACACAATCGCACTGGCCCTCTAAGGCTCTGCACCAATCACACACCCTTATACCACCACCTAGATACCTAAGAACTGCATAGGGGAAACTGAAGCACCCACACAGTATTCAGAGAAAACATTGAGAACATTCCCACTTCGTCACACCATCCCCGTACACGCCATCCATCCACCCATCCATCCCCGTATACCCCATCCATCCATCCATCCA
This sequence comes from Mauremys mutica, assembly GCF_020497125.1. NCBI lineage: Eukaryota > Metazoa > Chordata > Testudines > Geoemydidae > Mauremys > Mauremys mutica. The sequence continues at coordinate 327,865 of NW_025423355.1, read as the reverse complement.
TCCTCATACATGCCATCCATCCATCCATCCCCATACACAGCTATCCATCCATCCATCCATCCCCATACACGCCATCTATCCACCCACCCATCTGTCCCCGTACACGCCATCCACCCACCCATCCCCATACACAGCTATCCATCCATCCATCCGTCCGTCCCCATACACGCCATCTATCCACCCACCCATCTGTCCCCGTACACGCCATCCACCCACCCATCCCCATACACAGCTATCCATCCATCCATCCGTCCGTCCCCATACACGCCATCTATCCATCCCCATACACACTATCCCTCCATCCCCATACACACTATCCATCCATCCATCCCTCCATCCCCATACACAGCTATCCATCCATCCCTCCATCCCTCCATCCCCATACACAGCTATCCATCCATCCCCGTACACACTATCCATCCCTCCATCCCTCCATCCCCATACACAGCTATCCATCCGTCCATCCATCCATCCCCATACACAGCTATCCATCCATCCATCCCTCCATCCCCATACACAGCTATCCATCCATCCCCGTACACACTATCCATCCATCCATCCCTCCATCCCCATACACAGCTATCCATCCATCCATCCATCCATCCCCATACACAGCTATCCATCCATCCATCCATCCATCCCCATACACAGCTATCCATCCATCCCCGTACACACTATCCATCCATCCATCCCTCCATCCCCATACACAGCTATCCATCCATCCATCCGTCCATCCCCATACACGCCATCTATCCACCCATCCATCCCCGTACACACCATCCATCCATCCCCATACACACTATCCATCCATCCATCCCTCCATCCCCATACACAGCTCTCCATCCATCCCCATACACAGCTATCCATCCATCCCCGTACACACTATCCATCCATCCATCCCTCCATCGGCATACATAGCCATCCATCCGTCTGTCTGGCCATCCATTTCCATCCATCCATCCATCCCTCCATCCCCATACACAGCTATCCATCCATCCATCCATCCATCCATCCCTCCCCATACACAGCTATCCATCCATCCAGCCATCCCTCCATCCCCATACACAGCTATCCATCTATCCACCCATCTGTCCCCGTACACACCATCCATCCATCCATCCTGGATTCTCCCAGCTCCCTCCCCCTCCCAACTCCAGTGATCCTGCTCCCACCCTTGTCCCCCCCGCTGCCCCCCCAGTGCTGACCTCACTCCCATTCCAGCCAATGGGGCGGCAGAACAGCTCCTGCGCGGAAGGCGCCACTGTGACATCGCCCGTTTACGTACGGTTTGCAGCAGTCGGTTACCGCCCCCCCGCCCGGTGCCGGCGACAGGATCCCGGCCTCCGGGTCCCTCCCTCCCGCTCGCACCGTGAGCAGAGCCGGGGGGCGGGGGCGCTCCGGGCCGGGGGTAACCCTGGCGATAGGGGCAGTCGGGTGGGGAGACCACCCCAGATCCAGCGCCCCCCAGAGGGGACGGGCCCCTGCCCCATTCCCCGCCCCCCTGAGCCAGCCAGTCCCCGCCCTGGGGCCGGGTGGGAGCCGGCGCCCCCCAGAGGGGACGGGCCCCTGCCCCATTCCCCACCCCCCTGAGCCAGCCAGTCCCCGCCCTGGGGCCGGGTGGGAGCCGGCGCCCCCTAGAGGGGACAGGCCCCTGCCCCATTCCCTGCCCCCCTGAGCCAGCCAGTCCCCGCCCTGGGGCCGGGTGGGAGCCAGCACCCCCTAGAGGGGCCAGACCCCTGCCCCATTCCCCGCCCCCCTGCCCCAGCCAGTCCCCGCCCTGGGGCCGGGGGGGAGCCGGCGCCCCCTAGAGGGGACAGGCCCCTGCCCCATTCCCCGCCCCCCTGCCCCAGCCAGTCGTAACGTAGCCGTTGGGCGTCTCTCTCTCTCTCCTCAGGCCATGGCCGCCCACGTGCCGCTGCCCCCTGGCCTGCCCCAGCTGCTCAAAGCCGGGACCAGGTGCTTCTCCGGCCTGCAGGAGTCGCTCTTCAGCCACATCACGGCCTGCCGGGCCCTGGCCCTCTGCCTGCGCACCTCCTACGGGCCCCAGGGCCGCACCAAACTGGTGGTCACCCCCCTGGGCAAGACCCTGTGCACGGCCCACGCCGGCACCATCCTGCGGGCGCTGGAGCTGGAGAACCCGGTGGCCCGGATGCTGGGCGCGGCCAGCCAGGCCCAGGAGGAGGAGACGGGCGACGGGGCCAACGCCGTGGTGCTGCTGGCCGGGGCGCTGCTGGAGAACGCCGAGCAGCTGCTGCGCGCCGGCCTGCCCGTGGCCGCCGTGCGGGACGGCTACCACGCGGCCTGCAAGGAAGCCGTGCGGCTGCTGCCGGGCCTGGCCTGCCACGCGCCGGCGGATCTCCGGGACCCGGACGGGGTGGCCTGGGCCCTGCGCGCCGCCGTGGGCAGCAAGCTCTTCGGCTACCAGGATTTCCTGGCCGGGCTGGTGGCCCGGTACTGCGTGGCCGCGCTGAGCCCGGACGGCGCCTTCGAGCCCGACAACGTGCGCCTCTGCAAGGTGCCGGGGGGCGGCGTCACCGACTCCTGCCTGCTGGAGGGGATGGTCTTCTGCACGGAGGCCGAGAGCCGGGCCCACCAGGCGCACGAGGCCCGGATCGCCGTCTACCGCTGCCCCTTCGCCCTGGCCCGCGGCGAGGCCAAGGGCACGGCGCTGTTCCAGGGGGCGGCGGAGCTGCGGGCGTACGGCGACGCCGAGGAGGAGCTGCTGGGGCAGCGCGTCCGGGCCATTGCCGAGGAGGGGGCCGGCGTGGTGGTGGTGGGCGGGCGGGTGGACCCGCTGGCCCTGCAGTACGCCGACCAGCTGGGGCTGATGGTGGTGCGGCTCGGCTCCCGGCTGGAGCTGCAGCGCCTGTGCCGGGCCGTGGGCGCCCTCCCGCTGGCCAGCCTGGTGCCCCCGCCGCCCGGCGCCATGGGGCACTGCCGGCGCGTCTACCTGAGCGAGATCGGGGGCACGGCCGTGGTGGTTTTCCGCCAGGACGGCGGCGCCTGCCCCGTGGCCACCGTCCTGCTGCGGGGGCCCACCGACGAGCTGCTCTGCAGCCTGGAGGAGGCGGTGACGGACGGGCTGAACACCTACAAGGCCCTGGTGAGCGACCGCCGGCTGCTGCCCGGGGCAGGGGCCGCGGAGATGGCCCTGGCCGTGCGGCTGGCCACGCTCGGCACCTACCTCCCCGGCCCGGAGCACTACGGCGTCCTGGAGTTCGCCCAGGCGCTGAAGACCCTGCCGGCGGCGCTGGCCGAGAACGCCGGGCTGCCGGTCAACGAGACCATGGCGGCCCTGGAGGCCCTGCACCAGCTGGGGACGGCCACCGCCGGCGTCCGGCCGGGCGAGGGGGGGGCTCCCACCATGGACGCCGCCCGGGAGGGGGTGCTGGACTCCCTGCTGGTGAAGGAGCGGGTCCTCCGCCTGGCGGCCCACACGGCCACCACCCTGCTGGGCGTCAGCCACATCCTGGTGGCCAAGAAGAGCGGGGGGCCCAGGGTCCGGGGGGAGAACCCCAACTGGGACCTGGAACCCGACGCCCTGGAGTGAGCCGCTGGCGACCCGCGGCCACGTGGAAACGGGCCCCCGCCGGCCCTCCGGGCCCTGCCCCCCACCCGCCCGTTGGCACCCCAATAAACAGCTTCTCACCACGTTACACAGACTCCGCCCTCAGTCCTGCGCCGGGTGCTGCACAGACCCCCTAGTACCTTCCAGAGGAGAGTGTCCCCGGCTGAGCCCCCCGCCCTGCAACCTGCCCCACAGCGCCCCCTAGCGCCGCCCTGGGGCCAGCCCTGCCTGCCAGGGGAGAGCGCCCCCTGCTGCCCCTGCCCCACAGCGCCCCCTAGTGCCCTGGGGCCAGCCCCGCCTGCCAGGGGAGAGCGCCCCCTGCTGAGCCCCTGCCCCACAGCGCCCCCTAGTGCCCTGGGGCCAGCCCCGCCTGCCAGGGGAGAGCGCCCCCTGCTGACCCTGCCCCACAGCGCCCCCTGGGGCCAGCCCCCTGCCAGGGGAGAGCGCCCCCTGCTGAACCCCCTGCTCCCTGCCCCACAGCGCCCCCTAGTGCCCTGGGGCCAGCCCTGCCTGCCAGGGGAGAGCGCCCCCTGCTGGCCCTGCCCCACAGCGCCCCCTAGTGCCCTGGGGCCAGCCCCACCTGCCAGGGGAGAGCGCCCCCTGCTGAGCACCCCTGCCCCGCTCCCTGCCCCCCAGTGCCCCCAGCGCTGCATTAGGTGTAGGGTCGCTCTCCCCTCACTGTCTGTGCAGGGACCTGGTTCTCACTCCAGTTTCCAGACCCAGTGACTCCACTCGGCCTCCCCGCAGCCCCCACCAGACGGGCTGGTCCTGCTCCGCTCGCCTGCCGGCAGCGCAGGAGGCCAACGACCCGGGCCGTGCCGCTGGGCCAGGATCTCCATGCGGGCATCCACCGCGGGCCCAGCGGCCAGAGCCCGAGCGTCCCCAAGCTACCGTGCCAGCCCCCTCCCCCGTCGCGTCTGCCAGCACAGCTTGTGCACCCCACCGCTGCACACAGGGCAGAACCAGCTCCATGTCAGAGATGGGGAAACTGAGGCACAGAAAGGGTACTAGAGAGGGCCAGGGAGAGAACCCAGGAGTCCTGGCTCCCAGCCCCCCGACCCGTTCTAACCACCAGCCCCCACTCCCCTCCCGGCACCGGGGAGAGAACCCAGGAGTCCTGGATACCAGCCCCCCCTGCTCTAACCACCAGCCCCCACTCCCCTCCCAGAGCAGGGGAGAGAACCCAGGAGTCCTGGCTCCGAGCCCCACTGCTGTAACCCACCAGCCCCCACTCCCCTCCCAGAGCAGGGGAGAGAACCCAGGACTCCTGGCTCCCAGACCCCCCCTGCTCTGACCCACCAGCCCCCACTCCCCTCCCAGAGCCGGGGAGAGAACCCAGGAGTCCTGGCTCCCAGACCCCCCCTGCTCTAATCCCCAGCCCCCACTCCCCTCCCACAGCCGGGGAGGGAACCCAGGAGTCCTGGCTCCCAGCCCCCCCTGCTCTAACCCACCAGCCCCCGCTCCCCTCCCAGAGCCGGGGAGAGAACCCAGGAGTCCTGGCTCCCAGCCCCCCCTGCTCTAACCACCAGCCCCCACTCCCCTCCCAGAGCCGGGGAGAGAACCCAGGAGTCCTGGCTCCCAGCCCCCAGCACATTCTACCCCGATGGGGAGGGGACACTTTGCTCCTGGGGGGCTGATGGGGGTGGGGGAGGAGGGGCTGAGCAGATTCTCCGGGGGCCGTAATTAAGCCCCGGCGGGAGAAGTGCCCTTGATTGCATTTCCATCGAAACCAGCGCTAATGACACCTCCCCTAGGCCCAGCCCCCCCTCCCGCCGCAGCTAAGAGTGGGGGGGGGCCAGTGACACCCCGTCTCTATCCCCACACGCACCCATCCCCCCCATGCCCCCCTCCTGCCCCAAATCCCGGGGGGTTTCCCTTCCCCAGCCCCGGCACCGTAACTATAACAACGCGGCCCGGGGGGGCCGCCGGGGGCGGGGGGGGAGGCTGGGGCTGGCCGGGGCGGGGGGCCGGGACGGGCCCGGCGCAGAAGTTAAACATTGACGGCTGGGAAAGGTCAGGTCCCCGCGGGGGCAGATGCCAGGGTGGCCCTGCCCGGCTACGCGCCATGGGGGGGCCCTGGGAGCCGGCCTGTGCCAGCCCCCCGCCCCCTCGGGGAGTGGGGGGGGCTCAGCGGGGAGGGGGGGCGGCAAAGACATGAATCCCCCACATCTTGCCTGAGACTGAACACTGGGGTCAGTGCCAATGGCTGCCGGTGCCCCTCACTCCCGACCCGCAGCCCCCTGCCCCCCCCAGCCCTGCCGGTGCCCCTCACTCCCGACCCGCAGCCCCTGCCCCCCCAGCCCTGCCGGTGCCCCTCACTCCCGACCCGCAGCCCCCTTGCACCTCAGCCCTGCCCCCACTCCCAGCTCTGCCGGTGCCCCTCACTCCCGACCCGCAGCCCCTGCCCCCCCCAGCCCTGCCGGTGCCCCTCACTCCCGACCCGCAGCCCCTGCCCCCCAGCCCTTCCGGTGCCCCTCACTCCCGACGCGCAGCCCCTGCCCCCCCCAGCCCTGCCGGTGACCCTCACTCCCGACCCGCAGCCCCCTTGCACCTCAGCCCTGACCCCCCCAGTCCTGCCGGTGCCCCTCACTCCCGACCCGCAGCCCCTGCCCCCCAGCCCTACCGGTGCCCCTCACTCCCGACGCGCAGCCCCTGCCCCCCCCAGCCCTGCCGGTGCCCCTCACTCCCGACCCGCAGCCCCTGCCCTGCCGGTGCCCCTCACTCCTGACCTGCAGCCCCCTGCCCCCCCCAGCTCTGCCGGTGCCCCTCACTCCCGACCCGCAGCCCCTGCCCCCCCCAGCCCTGCCGGTGCCCCTCACTCCCGACCCGCAGCCCCCTGCCAGCCCAGCTCTGCCGGTGCCCCTCACTCCCGACCCGCAGCCCCTCCCAGCCCAGCCCTGGGCTCCCCGAATGGCTCTGTCTCTCCCCCACAGTTCAGCTCAGGATCGGCCGGGACATATCGGGGTGGCTGGAACCGGCTGGCTCACAGGAGGGGGCCTGTCTGTGGGGCTGTTTGGGGCCGGGGGGGGAGGCGCTGCTCTCTCACTCCTTTCCCACCAGCAGGGAGGGAACCCAGGAGTCCTGGCTCCCAGCGCAGGCAGGCCCAGTGGCGGGGGCGGGTTGGGCCGGTCTCTGGTTTCCAGTTGATTTATCCCCTTGTTAATGAAGCTGGATTCCAGCCGTCGCCTGGGATCTCACCACGATGGGGGGCGGCGGGGGGGGGGCTGTCAAGGAGCGACCCCCCCAGACCCCCCACAGCCCCCTCCAACCTCCCCCTCGTCCGCCAGCCCCCCCAGGCCCCTCCGGCTGCCTCTTGTTCACACTCGCTGGGTTCTGCATCGCGTTGTGACACCTCTCCTGACGCCTTCAGAGACACCCCCAGCCCCCCGCCTCCACCTGCTCCCTTCCCCACCCCCTGCTGCCCCCATATCCCCCACCCCTCGTCTTTTCAGCAGCCCCCTCCCCACTGCCCCCCTCCCTGCGCAGTCATCCCCTTCCCCCCCGTTACCCTGTGGGATCCCCCCAGCTCTGCCGGTGCCCCTCACTCCCGACCCGCAGCCCCTGCTAGTCTGGCTCTGCTGGTGCCCCTCACTCCCGATCCACAGCCCCTGCCAGACCAGCCCTGCCCCCACAGCCCTGCCGGTGCCTCTCACTCCCGACCCGCAGCCCCTGCCCCCCCAGCACTGCTGGTGCCCCTCACTCCCGACCCGCAGCCCCTGCTAGTCTGGCTCTGCCGGGGCCCCCCACTCCCGACCCGCAGCCCCTGCCCCCCCAGCCCTGCTGGTGCCCCTCACTCCCGACTCGGAGCCCCCTGCCAGCCCAGCCCTGCCCCCCCCCCAGCCCTGCCGGTGCCCCTCACTCCCGACCCGCAGCCCCTGCCCCCCCAGCCCTGCCAGTGCCCCTCACTCCCGACCCGCAGCCCCTGCCAGCCCAGCTCTGCCGGTGCCCCTCACTCCTGACCCACAGCCCCTGCCCCCCCCAGCCCTGCCGGTGCCCCTCACTCCCGACCCGCAGCCCCTGCCCCCCCCCGCCCTGCCGGTGCCCCTCACTCCCGACCCGCAGCCCCTGCCCCCCCCAGCCCTGCTGGTGCCCTTCACTCCCGACCCGCAGCCCCCTCCTACCCCCATCCCCGTCTCTCCCAGCCCCCCGCCCTGGTGCCGGGCTGGCCTGGGAGTGTGGGAAGCCGGGGACATTTGCAGCCAGCCCCCGCCCCCCCCCCACCCGCGCGTGATTGATGGGGATTTTTAATTAAAACTCGATATTTTCTCTCCTCTATTAAATGTCTGTTTCTAGGGAACCCCCCCCCCCCACCCTCCGCAGCCTGACAGAGCCGGGCCTGGCGTCTCTCGCCCTGTTTGCTGAGAGCACAGCTGGGGCCAATGTCCCCCCCGCCCCGCCCCCCGGCCCCGGCTGCAGCTGGGACGCTACAGAGACCACATGGGGCCTGGCCCCTCTAGGGGGCACCGGCTCCCCCCCAGCCCCAGGGCAGGGACTGGCTGGCTCAGGGGGGGCGGGGAATGGGGCAGGGGCCTGTCCCCTCTGGGGGGCGCTGGCTCCCCCCCGGCCCCAGGGCGGGGACTGGCTGGCTCAGGGGGGCGGGGAATGGGGCAGGGGCCTGTCCCCTCTAGGGGGCGCCGGCTCCCACCCGGCCCCAGGGCGGGGACTGGCTGGCTCAGGGGGGCGGGGAATGGGGCAGGGGCCTGTCCCCTCTAGGGGGTGCCGGCTCCCACCCGGCCCCAGGGCGGGGACTGGCTGGCTCAGGGGGGCGGGGAATGGGGCAGGGGCCTGTCCCCTCTAGGGGGTGCCGGCTCCCCCCCGGCCCCAGGGCGGGGACTGGCTGGCTCAGGGGGGCGGGGAATGGGGCAGGGGCCTGTCCCCTCTAGGGGGCGCCGGCTCCCCCCCCCCGGCCCCAGGGCGGGGACTGGCTGGCTCAGGGGGGCGGGGAATGGGGCAGGGGCCTGTCCCCTCTAGGGGGCGCCGGCTCCCCCCCGGCCCCAGGGCAGGGACTGGCTGGCTCAGGGGGGCGGGGAATGGGGCAGGGGCCTGTCCCCTCTGGGGGGCGCCGGCTCCCACCCGGCCCCTTCTCGGCGGAGGAGTACGAGTATCACAAGCTGCACCTGGTGGCGGGCGATCAGGCCCGGGCGTGCGAGATCCTGCAGGCCCCCAACCTGCTGCTGACGTGCGACCGGCCCGAGCACGACGTGCGATTCACCATCAGGTCCCAGGCGTTCAGCCCCCACCTGTGGGGCCACAACCCGACCCCCAATTTCTAACCCTGACCTCTGACCCCCCCAACCGTAACCTCTGACCCCCCCAACCCCTGACCTCTAACCCTGCCCCAACCCATCACCTCTGACCCTATCTGTAACCCTGACCCCTAACCTCTGACCCTCAACCCTGAACCCGAGCCCCTCCCCCAACCCCAACCCTGCCCCGAACCCCCCACCTCCCCCCATCCCCAGTGTGAGACCCTCGTCCCCCAGCCCCCGCCTGGGGCAGCCCAGAGCCCACCCCCCAACTCCATGAGCTCCCCACCTGGCTGCCCCCCCAGGCCCCACCGGAGATCACAGCTCACTCCTGCCCCCACCCCCCCCGCGCTGCACCCCACTGAGCACCGGGACACAACCGGCCCCCCAGCGGGCCCAGCCCCTCGCCCAGTGTGCAGCCAATCCCTGGGGAGCTCCAGTGGCAGGGGGGTGCTGTCCCCCGGCAGCCAGTGCCAGCCCCAGGGCAGCCCCATACGCCCCTCCCAGAGCCGGGAGAGAACCCAGGAGTCCTGGCTCCCAGCCCCCCCTGCTCTAACCCACCAGCCCCCACTCCCCTCCCAGCGCCGGGGAGAGAACCCAGGAGTCCTGGCTCCCAGCCCCCCCTGCTCTAACCACCAGCCCCCACTCCCCTCCCAGAGCCGGGGAGAGAACCCAGGAGTCCTGGCTCCCAGCCCCCGCTGCTCTAACCACCAGCCCCCACTCCCCTCCCAGAGCCGGGGAGAGAACCCAGGAGTCCTGGCTCCCAGCCCCCCTGCTCTAACCCACCAGCCCCCACTCCCCTCCCAGCGCCGGGGAGAGAACCCAGGAGTCCTGGCTCCCAGCCCCCCCTGCTCTAACCACCAGCCCCCACTGCCTTTCCAGAGCCGGGGAGAGAACCCAGGAGTCCTGGCTCCCAGCCCCCCTGCTCTAACCACCAGCCCCCACTCCCCTCCCAGAGCCGGGGAGAGAACCCAGGAGTCCTGGCTCCCAGCCCCCCCTGCTCTAACCACCAGCCCCCACTCCCCTCCCAGAGCCGGGGAGAGAACCCAGGAGTCCGGGCTTTCTGCACAGAGCGGGGGGGATGGTGCCCACAGGCCGCTTTACTTGGCAGTAGACAAACATGACCTAATTGGGGACTGACCCCAGGCGACCCCCAGCTGGCAGTGCAGCCCTGGGGCTTGATGAGCTAATAGCCCCTCCCGTCCGTCCCTCGTTAGCTGCACACACACACCCCACTCTGGGCCCCCCACATCGCTCCTGTGAGGGTTGGCAGGGGGTGGGCGGGAACGTGTGGAGGGACAGCTAAGTGCCAGGACTCCTGGGTTCTCTCCCCAGCTCTGGGATGGGAGTGGGGGCTGGTGGGTCAGAGCAGGGGGGGCTGGGAGCCAGGACTCCTGGGTTCTCTCCCCGGCTCTGGGAGGGGAGTGGGGGCTGGTGGGTTAGAGCGGGGGGGCTGGGAGCCAGGACTCCTGGGTTCTCTCCCCAGCTCTGGGTGGTGAATGGGGCCTGGTGATTGGGGGCAGGAGTCAGGACTCCTGGGTTCTCTCCCCGGCGCCGGGAGGGGAGTGGGGGCTGGGAGCCAGGACTCCTGGGTTCTCTCCCCAGCTCCGGGAGGGGAGTGGGGGCTGGTGGGTCAGAGCAGGGGGGGGCTGGGAGCCAGGACTCCTGGGTTCTCTCCCTGGCTCTGGGAGGGGAGTGGGGGCTGGTGGGTCAGAGGAGGCGGGGCTGGGAGCCAGGACTCCTGGGTTCTCTCCCCAGCTCCGGGAGGGGAGTGGGGGCTGGTGGGTTAGAGCAGGTGGCGGGCTGGGAGCCAGGACTCCTGGGTTCTCTCCCCGGGTCTGGGTGGTGAATGGGGCCTGGTGATTGGGGGCAGGAGCCAGGACACCTGGGTTCTGTTCCAAGTCACTCCCCACCCCCCCAGCCCCGACCTGAGGCCTGATCTTAACCACGCCCCCTCAAGGGGAAACACCCCACCCCACCCCCACGAGCTGCCCGGCCCCCCCACCCCCACCGTCGCTTCTGCCGCTAACCACGTTGCGTGAGGCCGTTATGTGAACGGATCTGACAGCAGCCGGCGCGGCCCCCCCCACCCCTCCTACCCCCCCCAGGGCAGAGTCTGTCCCATGCACCATGGATCTAATGAGGTTTCTCACCCCACCCCCACCCCGCATGCAGCCCCTCTGGTGTTGGCAAAGGCCTGGATTTCGGCTGCTGCTCGGCCTGGCTTAGATCAGCTGGGAACAGAGACAGCCCCCCCCCCCGCCCTCTGTCACATCCAGGGCCCTTGTCAGGGTGAGGCAGGGACAGGGACATGGGAGGTTATTTCGGGGGAGAGAGACACCAGGAAAAATGCACCAAGAAAGGCAGAGTGAGGGGGAGAAATGGGGCAGGGGCCCGTCCCCTCTAGGGGGCGCCGGCTCCCACCCGGCCCCAGGGCGGGGACTGGCTGGCTCAGGGGGGCGGGGAATGGGGCAGGGGCCCGTCCCCTCTAGGGGGCGCCGGCTCCCACCCGGCCCCAGGGCGGGGACTGGCTGGCTCAGGGGGGCGGGAATGGGGCAGGGGCCTGTCCCCTATAGGGGGCGCCGGCTCCCACCCGGCCGCAGGGCGGGGACTGGCTGGCTCAGGGGGGCGGGAATGGGGCAGGGGCCTGTCCCCTCTGGGGGGCGCCGGCTCCCCCCCGGCCCCACGGCGAGGACTGGCTGGCTCAGGGGGGCGGGGGGCAGGGAATGGGACATAACTTTCCTCCCTCGGGGGCACCAGCAGTGATCCGGCCCCAGGTGCCCCCCAAACTAGGGATATGAATCCCCCGTGAATATTCCCCCCACGCTGAGAGAAAGGGGGGCAGCGTGTGGGGATCGAGAGAGAGAGCAACGGGAACAGATAGGGAGACAGAGAGAGGGTGCTTATAGGAATAGACAGACAGAATATGAACGGGAATAGACAGACAGGCAGACAGACAGACAGGCAGGCAGGGTGCAAACGGGAATAGATCGGCAGACAGGCAGAGGGTGCAAACAGGAATAGATAGACAGGCAGACAGACAGGCAGAGGTTACAAACGGGAATGGACAGACAGCCAGAGGGTGCGAACGGGAATAGACCGGCAGACAGGCAGAGGGTGCGAACGGGAATAGACCGGCAGACAGGCAGAGGGTGCGAACGGGAATAGACCGGCAGACAGGCAGAGGGTGCGAACGGGAATAGACCGGCAGACAGACAGACAGAGGGTGCGAACGGGAATAGACCGGCAGACAGGCGGAGGGTGCGAACGGGAATAGACCGGCAGACAGACAGAGGGTGCGAACGGGAATAGACCGGCAGACAGGCAGAGGGTGCGAACGGGAATAGACCGGCAGACAGGCAGAGGGTGCGAACGGGAATAGACCGGCAGACAGGCAGAGGGTGCGAACGGGAATAGACCGGCAGACAGGCAGAGGGTGCGAACGGGAATAGACCGGCAGACAGGCAGAGGGTGCGAACGGGAATAGACCGGCAGACAGGCAGAGGTTACAAACGGGAATGGACAGACAGGCAGAGGGTGCGAACGGGAATAGACCGGCAGACAGGCAGAGGGTGCGAACGGGAATAGACCGGCAGACAGACAGAGGGTGCGAACGGGAATTGACCGAGAGGCAGAGGGTGTGAATGCAAATAGACCGACAGACAGACACGGAGATAACTGAGCAGGAGGGACGTATTTTTATATATTTCCCCGGAGTGAAATTCCAGGCTTAGCAGGTCCCAGGCGAGGGTCGATCGATATAACACGTCTTTGCCCCCCCAACGCCCCCGACCCAAGTGCCCCGGGCTGCCCCGCGCCTGGTCTCTGCAGCCGATGCCTCTCGATTCCCTGCTGGGTTCTCCGGAGGTGCAGACTGAGCCCAGCAGGGTCCCTTACGTTATCCCGGGGACCGGCTCCTGGCGAGGCCAGTTCATCCCACCTGCCCCCGCCCCAGGCTCCAACGTCCCCTCGAGCCGGCCCGGCCGTGGTTCCACTGCTTCGCCGTCGAAACGTTGTGCCTGTTTTCTAGTGTGAACGCGTCCGGCTTCAGTTTCCAGCCGGAGCTCCGCCAGGCTCGCGACCGCTGTCCGCCAGGGCGTGGGCCGGACCCCTCTCCGCCATCCCCTCTCCAATGGGAGGCCGCAAAATTCAGTGTGTGTTGCGGGGGGGTTGCGTTCACATAGACCCACCGAACCCCAGAAACTTCCCGCCGCCTGCCGGGAGATGCCGGAGGTGGAACATGCCGGGGGATCGGCCCTGAACTCTTAAGAAAATAGATCCACAGCCGGGCCCCCGTCACCATCTCATCTAACCCCGGCTGGACGGCAGCAGATCTGTCCCACGACGGCCCAGCTTGATGGAAAGTATCGCCAGAACCGGACCCAGGAGCCCAGCAGCCCCCCCCCCCCCAAAAAAAATCACACTGCTTTCCCAGGAGACGAGGCCTCTGGTGAAATCTCTCTCACGCATCACCCACCAAGGCCAGGGAGCAGGATCACAAGTGTAACACCCCCCACCCCGGGGCTCCCTCGTGAACTCACGAGGGAAAAGGAGGCGGGGGAGAGACGGGTAGGAAATAACCAACGGCGTCCAGACGGCTGCACAAGAACGTCTATAATGCACGTGATCGGACAGTAAATTCCACCAACAAACGCTAAGAAATTCCCAGGTCAAAAAACGTCGTTAAAGCCTGCAAAGATCCGCACCCCCCACCCCGCCCCCTTTGAAGTCATTTCCGGGCCCGAAACAGGAAGGCCCGCCCGAAACAGGAAGGCCCCGTCCCAAAAGAGGAAGTCCCGCCCTCGCCCGTGTCTCTTCCTCCGCCACGTTTCCCGGCGGGCGAAATGTCACTTCCTGTGGCTTAAAGTTCGCGGCTTGCTGAATGGCGATGGAGGGGGCAGGGGGGTGGTGTGAAAAACGACAAGCCCACTCCCATACCTCCATGCCTGGCCCCCCCCCGGTGAAAACGTCCCTCTGATAAAGGGGGGGGGGCGCGTGCGGCTGGCGGCCATTTTTGTGGTCACATTTTCAAAACAGAGACGCGGAAAAGGTCCCAATGGTTGAAATGACCAAACCTCGAATCCCACCCCCACTCCACGTGAACAGGGACTGGGGGGGTGGGCGTGTAAAACTGCCCCCACCAGTGCTTAGGAGAGGGGGGGAAATCTCCTGAACAGGGCTGATCTCCCCTCACCCCACCCCGAGACATAACACAGCTGCTCCTGGCCTCCCCCCGGCCCCAAAGACCCCCATCCCTGGTGGAGCTGGGGGGGGGAGGCAGGATCTGGCCTGGGAGGAGCGGAGCTGGGGGCGGGGGTCTGGGGAAGGGACCCGCTCTGAGCCCTCCCCCACATCAGTGCCAGAGTACAAGCCCCCCCCCCATCTCTGCTTTAATGCTGTCCGTGCCGGGGGCCGTTCGCACGAGGAAGAATCGGGAGCGGGGGGCGTCCGTCTCCGTCAGCGCCGGGGGGGCGCTGTCCGTATTTGGGGGGGGTCGCCGTCCTGGCTCCGCGTGAACCCCGTCGGCGCCGGGAGGGGGCGTCCGTCTCAGGGGGGGGTCGCCGTCCTGGCTCCGCGTGAACCCCGTCGGCGCCGGGAGGGGGCGTCCGTCTCCGGGGGGGGGGGTCGCCGTCCTGGCTCCGCGTGAACCCCGTCGGCGCCGGGAGGGGGCGTCCGTCTCCGGGGGGGGGGTCGCCGTCCTGGCTCCCCGTGAACCCCGTCGGCGCCGGGAGGGGGCGTCCGTCTCCGGGGGGGGGGTCGCCGTCCTGGCTCCGCGTGAACCCCGTCGGCGCCGGGAGGGGGCGTCCGTCTCGGGGGGGGGGTCGCCGTCCTGGCTCCGCGTGAACCCCGTCGGCGCCGGGAGGGGGCGTCCGTCTCCGGGGGGGGGAGAGGCACGAGTCCGTAGCCGGCGCCGGGGTGGGCCCGGGCCCCCCTTCCCCCCCCCGCTCACACCTTGTAGTAGATGTTGGCGGGGCTCTGGGGGGGCATCTCCTGGACGATGTAGACGGGGTGCCCGTAGTCCCCGCTCACTTTCTCGTAGTGGGGGCAGAAGGCCCCGTCCGACGTCCGGAGCGGGACGATGATGTCGCTGGGCTCCGACCCGTTGTTGTTCCCGGCCCCGCCGGCCCCGCCCCGCTTGGGGCTGGCCAGGCCGCCGAGCGAGAGGGGCGGCAGGTGGGTGTCGCTCGGCTTGGCCCGGCGCCGGCGCCAGCACACGGCCCCCGTCACGCCCGCCGCCAGCAGGGCCACGAAGGCGGCGCCCCCCGCCGCCCCGGCCACCGCGGGCACGTTGGGCTGGGGCAGGGGCCCGTTCGCGCCCCCGGCCGGGCCGGTGGCGTTCCCAGTGCCTGTGGGGGGGGGGAGAGAGAGAGAGAGAAAGGGCTCAGCGGAGAGAACCCAGGAGTCCTGGCTCCCAGCCCCCCCTGCTCTAACCACCAGCCCCTGCTCCCCTCCCAGAGCCGGGGAGAGAACCCAGGAGTCCTGGCTCCCAGCCCCCCCTGCTCTAACCACCAGCCCGCGCTCCCCTCCCAGAGCCGGAGAGAGAACCCAGGAGTCCTGGCTCCCAGCCCCCCCTGCTCTAACCACCAGCCCCCCTCCCCTCCCAGAGCCATCAGGAGAACCCAGGAGTCCTGCCCCCCTCGCTCTAACCCACCAGCCCCCACTCCCCTCCCGGAGCCGGGGAGAGAACCCAGGAGTCCTGGCTCCCAGCCCCCACACACACACTCTAACCCACCAGCCCCCACTCCTTGCACAGGAGCCCAGGGCCGGGCTGGCAGGGGCTGCGGGTCGGGAGTGACCTCGGGGGGGGGGGGGGAGGGAATGGCACATGGGCCTCTCCCCTGTAGGGGGCACTGCCCGGGCTGCTCCCCCTCTGCGATCGGGGGTGGGGCTATCGAGCCAGCCTGCGCCCCCCCCCTTGCTGGGTGTGAAGGGGTTAATGGCCTGTCGCCCTCAGCCGGGGAGGGAGAGGCTGGTGGATGCTGATGCCTGTAGAGGACCCAGGTGTCCTGGGCTGGGGGACCCGTCACAGAGACAATTAGCTTCCTTAACCGGCTTTGACAGACAGGAAGGGCTCAGCCACCCCCCTGGGCTCAGCCAGCTGCCACCACGAGCCAGGACGCCTGGGTTCCCGCCCCGGCTCTGGGAGGGGAGTGGGGGCTGGTGGGTTAGAGCAGGGGGGGCTGGGAGCCAGGACTCCTGGGTTCTCTCCCTGGCTCTGGGAGGGGAGTGGGGGCTGGTGGGTTAGAGCAGGGGGGGCTGGGAGCCAGGACTCCTGGGTTCTCTCCCCGGCTCTGGGAGGGCAGTGGGGGGCTGGTGGGTTAGAGCAGGGGGGGCTGGGAGCCAGGACTCCTGGGTTCTCTCCCCGGCTCTGGGAGGGGAGTGGGGGCTGGTGGGTTAGAGCAGGGGGGGCTGGGAGCCAGGACTCCTGGGTTCTCTCCCTGGCTCTGGGAGGGGAGTGGGGGCTGGTGGGTTGGAGCAGGGGGGCCGGGAGCCAGGACTCCTGGGTTCCCGCCCCGGCTCTGGTAGGGGAGTGGGGGCTCGGGGGTCAGAGCAGGGGGGCTGGGAGCCAGGACTCCTGGGTTCTCTCCCCGGGTCTGGGAGGGGAGTGGGGGCTGGTGGGTTAGAGCAGGGGGGCTGGGAGCCAGGACTCCTGGGTTCTCTCCCCGGCTCTGGGAGGGGATTGGGGGCTGGTAGTTGGGGGCGGGAGCCAGGACACCTGGGTTCTGTTCCAAGACACCCCCCCCCATCTCCAATCTGGGGCCTGACCTAACCATGCCCCTCAAGGGGAAACACCCCACCCCACCTCGCCCCACCCCCAGTCTCCGGACACGCGGGGTCGAGGGGAGGGATCTGGTGCTGACGGGGCAGACAGAGCAGGCTGGGGGAGGGGCAGGGACCCCCAGTGCTGGGTGGGGAACGGGACGGGGGGGGGGACAGCTCCGTACCCGCTCCGCTTTCCTTGCCAGCGTCTGCCCCGCCCAGCGTCCCGCGCTCCTTCTCGGGCGGCGTCTCCGGCCTCGATTTCTGGGACTTGGAGCCCGTGCCGGGATCTGGGGGGGCAGCGAGAGAGACGTGGGCGGGGGGAGTGACAGGTGCTCACAGACCAGGGTCCCCCCCCACACGCTTCCCCCTGGGTGGGTGCAAGGCCCCCTGTACCCCACTTCTCCCAGCCCCCTTCCCCCCTGCCTGCTGCAGTACCTGGCCTGGCCAGCAGGGGGCGTCATTCACCATTAGCGTCTCTGGAACACAGGACCAACCCCCTCACCCCCCAGCTCGGCCGGTGCCCCTCACTCCCGACCCGCAGCCCCTGCCAGCCCAGCCCTGCCCCCCAGCCCTGCCAGTGCCCCTCACTCCCGACCCGCAGCCCCTGCCAGCCCAGCCCTGCCGGTGCCCCTCACTCCCGACCCGCAGCCCCCTGCCCCCCCCAGCTCTGCCTTGTGCGGGGGTGGTAGGGAGAGCTGAGCAGAGGCTGTGGGTCATTCACCCCAGTTCGGGGTCCAGGGGGGAGGGGGAGGGGAGCTGGAGCCACTTTTAGATGCTGTCAATCACAGAGAAAGCTCCTCCCCTTTCCCCTCCCCCAGCTGCAATCATGCAGCGCTAATTAGCTCGTTGGAGGGGCTCCCTGGCAATCAGCCAGATCAACCCAGATGGGAGAAAGGCAGCGCCAGGGAGAGAACCCAGGAGTCCTGGCTCCCAGCCCCCCCTGCTCCAACCCACCAGCCCCCACTCCCCTCCCAGAGCCGGGGAGAGAACCCAGGAGTCCTGGCTCCCAGCCCCCCCTGCTCCAACCCACCAGCCCCCACTCCCCTCCCAGAGCCGGGGAGAGAACCCAGGAGTCCTGGCTCCCAGCCCCCCCTGCTCTAACCCACCAGCCCCCACTCCCCTCCCAGAGCCAGGGAGAGAACCCAGGAGTCCTGGCTCCCAGTCCTCCAATTCATGCTCCCTGCCCCATAGCGCCCCCTAGCGCCGCCCTGGGGCCAGCCCCGCCTGCCAGGGGAGAGCGCCCCCTGCTGAGCCCCCCACCCCGACACTGAATTCTCCCCGCCCCACAGCAGGTTGGTGACTTACGCTGCCCCACTTTCAAGACGACTTTCATCCCCTTCGAGAGGCAGGCGCCGCCCTTCAGGTTCTCCAGCCCCTCCCTGGTGCCGTCCGACGTGGCTGTGGGGAGAGACAGGGACATCAGAGCAGGGCGGGGGGCTCAGCAGGGGGCGCTCTCCCCTGGCAGGCGGGGCTGGCCCCAGGGCGGTGCTAGGGGGCGCTGTGGGGCAGGGAGCAGGGCGGGGGCTCAGCAGGGGGCGCTCTCCCCTGGCAGGCAGGGCTGGCCCCAGGGTGGCGCTAGGGGGCGCTGTGGGGCAGGGAGCGGGGCAGGGGGGCTCAGCAGGGGGCGCTCTCCCCTGGCAGGGGGCTGGCCCCAGGGCGGCACTAGGGGGCGCTGCGGGGCAGGGAGCGGGGCGGGGGGCTCAGCAGGGGGCGCTCTCCCCTGGCAGGGGGCTGGCCCCAGGGCAGGGCTAGGGGGCGCCGTGGGGCAGGGAGCGGGGCAGGGCGGCTCAGCAGGGGGCGCTCTCCCCTGGCAGGCGGGGCTGGCCCCAGGGCGGCACTAGGGGGCGCTGTGGGGCAGGGAGCAGGGCACGGGGCTCAGCAGGGGGCGCTCTCCCCTGGCAGGGGGCTGGCCCCAGGGCGGCACTAGGGGGCGCTGTGGGGCAGGGAGCGGGGGCTCAGCAGGGGCGGTTGGGGGGCAGGATGGTTCTGCGGACGGACGCTGTATGTGACGTGTGTTGGCTGGTGGCGTGTGTGCGATCTCCCGGCCGTGTGCGTGTGGATCTCTGACCGCGGCGTGTGTTGGGTGCGTGTGGGGGGAGGCTGTGTGAGACACACACACACACACAGGCCTAGTTCTCTCGCTCTCTCTCTCTCTCTCACACACACCCACACCCTGGGCTGTGTTACTAGGTCACTGTTGTGCTGCTCTCAGCAATTCGCCTCTCGACCCGCAGGGACAGCGCAGCCTCCAGCCTGGAAAATCCCCCTCAGGACCCAGGAGTCCGGGCTCCCGGCACGGCTCTGGGAGGGGAGTGGGGGCTGGTGGGTTAGAGCAGGGGGGGCTGGGAGCCAGGACTCCTGGGTTCTCTCCCTGGCTCTGGGAGGGCAGTGGGGGCTGGTGGTTAGAGCAGGGGGGCTGGGAGCCAGGACTCCTGGGTTCTCTCCCCGGCTCTGGGAGGGCAGTGGGGGCTGGTGGGTTAGAGCAGGGGGGGCTGGGAGCCAGGACTCCTGGGTTCTCTCCCTGGCTCTGGGAGGGGAGTGGGGGCTGGGGGGTTGGAGCAGGGGGGCCTGGGAGCCAGGACTCCTGGGTTCTCTCCCCGGCTCTGGGAGGGGAGCGGGGGCTGGTGGGTTAGAGCAGGGGGGGCTGGGAGCCAGGACTCCTGGGTTCTCTCCCCGGCTCTGGGAGGGCAGTGGGGGCTGGGGGGTTAGAGCAGAGGGGCTGGGAGCCCATTGGGAGGTCGGTGCTGAAGCCGAGCGGGGGGGGGGCGGGTGGCCCGGATGCCGGGGTCCCCGAGGGAGCAGTGTGTCTCGGGGGGGCGGGGGAGGTTGCATGCGTGCGGTGGCAGCAGGTGCTGGGGGTGCCGGCAGGCCGGGCTGTCACATCGCGTTAGCTGCACATGGCCGGGTCCTTTCACCGCCCAACATGGCGGGGTCCGTGCTCAAAGACGCCGGCTCCCCAGGCCAGCCCCCCCGCAGCCAGCCTGCCCCACATCCGCTCCATGGCTCCCTGCCCCCCAGGCGCCTCCTACACAGCTCCCCCCCGGGCAGAGACAGGCCCCCCATCGCCTGCCCCACCCCCACACATTCAGCCCCCCAACACTCCCCATCTCATCGGCTCCTGGCACACACAGAGCCACAGCCCAACAACCCCCCCCCCCGCACTGCTCCGTGCCCCACCTGAAAACCACCAGCCCCCAGCCACTGGCCTGGTCTGGTCTGTCCCCGCCCCCACCCTGCACTGGACCCAGGAGTCCTGATGTGTATAAAGAGCTGGAACAAACATTTGTGTATTAGATGCGACCAGCTCTGGGGCGGGGCGGCCGGTTACCCAGGGACCCCTCGCCCGGCGCTGAGATGCGCCCACCTCTGGGGCGGGGCGGCCGGTTACCCAGGGACCCCTCGCCCGGCGCTGAGATGCGGCCACCTCTGGGGCGGGGCGGCCGGTTACCCAGGGACCCCTCGCCCGGCGCTGAGATGCGGCCACCTCTGGGGTGGGGCGGCCAGTGACCCAGGGACCCCTCGCCCGGTGCTGAGATGCGGCCACCTCTGGGGCGGGGCGGCCGGTTACCCAGGGACCCCTCGCCCGGCGCTGAGATGCAGCCACCTCTGGGGCGGGGCGGCCGGTTACCCAGGGACCCCTCGCCCGGCGCTGAGATGCAGCCACCTCTGGGGCGGGGCGGCCGGTTACCCAGGGACCCCTCGCCCGGCGCGGAGATGCAGCCACCTCTGGGGTGGGGCAGCCAGTTACCCGGGGACCCCTCGCCCGGCGCTGAGATGCGGCCACCTCTGGGGCGGGGCGGCCGGTGACCCAGGGACCCCTCGCCCGGCGCTGAGATGCGGCCACCTCTGGGGCGACGCGGCCGGTGACCCAGGGACCCCTCGCCCGGCGCTGAGATGCAGCCACCTCTGGGGCGGGGCGGCCGGTGACCCAGGGACCCCTCGCCCGGTGCTGAGATGCGGCCACCTCTGGGGCGGGGCGGCCGGTGACCCGGGGATTTTTTACCGGGGGGGGGGGCGGTGTTTCCGGTTCTGTCACTTCCTGCCCTACTTGGCACCTGACCACCCCTCCGCTCCCGCCCTCATGTCTGGTTGGGCAGAACCATCATCTGACAAGAATCTGGGTCAGCTCCTCCCCCCCCCAGGCTCCTGCCCCCCTCCCCCCTCCATGTCCCCCCCCTGCCATCTCCCTTCCCTGCTTCTCCTGGCCTCTCTCTCTCCCCCCTAGGGCCACCCCAGGGATCCCTTCCAGGCACCTTCGCCCCCCACACCCACCCCAGGAAAAACCCCAACACCCCCCAGAAGATGCTGGGGGAGCAAGGGGGGAGGGGAGGGAGGGGCAGGGTGGGAGGAGGAGGGGTGGGAATGGGGGTGGGGAGGGGCAGCGAGGGAGGGGGAGGGGTGGGAATGGGGGTGGGGAGGGAGGGGGAGGGGCAGCGAGGGAGGGGGAGGGGTGGGAATGGGGGTGGGGAGGGAGGGGGAGGGGCAGCGAGGGAGGGGAGGGGTGGGAATGGGGAGTGGGGAGGGGCAGGGAGGGAGGGGGAGGGGTGGGAATGGGGGGTGGGGAGGGGCAGGGGGAGGGGGAGGGGTGGGAATGGGGGGTGGGGAGGGGCAGGGAGGGAGGGGGAGGGGTGGGAATGGGGGGTGGGGGCCTGAGCCCCCCCTTCCCCGCGGGTGTGTGGGGGGAGCCTCTCTGGGGTGGGGTCGGGGGGGGGCGGTTGCCGTGGCGCGGTTGCCAGGGTGCCCGGAAGGCCCTGGTTTGTCGGGAGGCAGTTGCCATAGCGATGGGGGAAAGACCACCAGGGCCTGTGATGGGAACCACGGGGGGGCGGGAAATGGACACGCAGCCCCCCCCTCCCCCCCAGGGGCAACGATTGCCCCCACGTGGGGCCCTGCTGCTTCCAACCGGCCCCTCCCCCCCTGCTCCCCTCCCCCTCTTCCTTCCCCTCCCCCGTCCTATCCCCTCCGTGCTGCTCCCCCCCCCGCCCCCCCGCCCCGTGACCCAGATGTCAGGAAGCGTCAGCGCCTGGATTTCAAAAGGGAAAATGTCCCGGAGCAGCCGCCAGGCTCCGGGTTGGGGGGGGTGGACTGCTCAGCCCATCCCCCCCCCGCCCCGTCTCGCACACGCCCTGTCTCGCACACGCATGCACGAGCACGTGCAGCAGCCGCCAGGGGATGAGGCCTTGTGCCGTCTGTAGGGAGGGGGGGCGGGTGAGTGTGCACAGACCAGCGGGCGTGCGAGAGCCTGGGGGTGGCAGAGGAGGGGGCGGGGCCCTGGGCATGTGAGTGTGTGTGGAAGGGAGCGTGCAAGAGGCTGAATGTTCCTCCTGCATGTGTGTGCGCGAGAGAGGGAGTGAGTGTGCAAGGGTGTGAGTGTGCAACGGGCAGGTGTGAGGCAGCACCGGGGTGTGTGTGCACGCCAGGGACCAGTCGAGCGTGCGAGGGGCTGAACAGCTCTACGTGCAAGAGGGGGAGGGTGCGTCGGTGTGAGTGTGCAACAGGCCACATGTGCAAGAAACCAAACGGCCACACCGGGGTGTGTGTGCATGCCAGGTTGAGCCAGAGGGCCTGGAGTTGTGTGCAGGCCCTAGTGAGGGGGGGGTGAGCCACAGGGTGTGCAAATGGGTGTGCAAAGGACCAAGTGGCTACGAGTGTGCGACAGAGGCCGTGGCCAGAGGGTTGGCGCGCAAAGGGGATAGGTACCCTGGGCGTGTGCAGGGAAGTGAGTGTGCAAAGAATTAGGGTCGTGCAAGGATGGTGTGTGTGCAAATTCACGGGAGGGAGTGTGTGTATGAGGACCATTTTGGGAGGTGGGAGGGGACAGTCTGAGTGTGCCAGCATGGAGCTACCCCCTTGCACGCCCACCCCTGTTCCACACTCACACCAGTCCATGTGCACACACCCTTGGACGAGATCCCCCCCCCGTGCAAGCTGCCTTGGTCTCTCGCACGCTCACCCCGACGTGCAAATGCCTCCTGTTGAGAGCCTCCGTCCCATGCAAACAACCCCCCACCCCTAGGACACAACACTGGACTCGGGGGGGGGGGTCACCCCACGGCTCCAACTCTGCCCCCCAACTTCTCAGACCCTGTGATCCCGGATGGGGGCCTGCCACTGTCACCCCAGGCACGGCCTTAGGAGTCGGGGCGGGGGGAGCCCAGAGCCGGGCCAGCAGGGGCTGCGGGTCGGGAGTGAGGGGCACCGGCAGATCTGGGGGGGCTGCGGGTCGGGAGTGAGGGGCACCGGCAGATCTGGGGGGGCTGCGGGTCGGGAGTGAGGGGCCCCGGCAGAGGTGAGGGTGAGGTGGGGGGGGAGAAGCCGACAGATGCCAGCGGCTCGTGGGCGGCGAGCGACTGACTCAGGAATACACAGCGTAGGAGGGCAGGAGACAGACAGACGGACAGATTGTGTTTGGGGTGGGGGGGGGAGCTGGATTTCACAACACAGAGCTGAGATGCGGCCACCTCTGCGGCGGGGCGGCCGGTGACCCAGGGACCCCTCGCCCGGCGCTGAGATGCGGCCACCTCTGGGGCGGGGCGGCCGGTGACCCAGGGACCCCTCGCCCGGCGCTGAGATGCAGCCACCTCTGGGGCAGGGCGGCTGGTTACCCGGGGACCCCTCGCCCGGCGCTGAGATGCGGCCACCTCTGGGGCGGGGCGGCCGGTTACCCAGGGACCCCTCGCCCGGCGCTGAGATGCGGCCACCTCTGGGGCGGGGAGGCCGGTTACCCAGGGACCCCTCGCCCGGCGCTGAGATGCGGCCACCTCTGGGGCGGGGCGGCCGGTTACCCGGGGACCCCTCGCCCGGCGCTGAGATGCGCCCACCTCTGGGGCGGGGCGGCCGGTTACCCAGGGACCCCTCGCCCGGTGCTGAGATGCGCCCACCTCTGGGGCGGGGCGGCCGGTGACCCAGGGACCCCTCGCCCGGCGCTGAGATGCGCCCACCTCTGGGGCGGGGCGGCCGGTTACCCGGGGACCCCTCGCCCGGCGCTGAGATGCGCCCACCTCTGGGGCGGGGCGGCCGGTTACCCGGGGACCCCTCGCCCGGCGCTGAGATGCAGCCACCTCTGGGGCGGGGCGGCCGGTTACCCGGGGACCCCTCGCCCGGCGCTGAGATGCAGCCACCTCTGGGGCGGGGCGGCCGGTGACCCAGGGACCCTCACCCGGCGCCGAGCTGCAGCAGGGAAACGTATCAGACTCAATCCGGGAGTCGTGGCTCCCAGCCCCCCGCGCCGGGGGAGAACCCAGGCGTCCGGGCACTCACTGATGATGTAGTAGTCCTGGTTGCTCTTGAATTCGTGGCCCCACAGGTTGGGGCTGAACTCCTGGAACTTGATGGTGAATCGCACGTCGTGCTCGGGCCGGTCGCACGTCAGCAGCAGGTTGGGGGCCTGCAGGATCTCGCACGCCCGGGCCTGATCGCCCGGCACCAGGTGCAGCTTATAATACTCGTACTCCTCCGCCGAGAAGGGGCCCGGGGGCCGGGACCGCGGGCAGATCAGGTCCAGCCGGTCGCCGATCTGCGGGTACAGGACGTAGCCGCCCGCCGCCTGGAACCTGCCGGAGACGGGGAGTCAGAGAGGGGACCCCAACCCACGCCCCCCGGAGCCAGCCGGTCCCCGGCCATCCAGACCCACCCCCGCCCTGAGTTGGGTGACAGACCCCTGCCCGAGGGACCCCTCCCCGGGCGTGGAGACGCGGCCACCTCTGGGGCAGGACACAGCTACTACTATAACGGGTTGGGGGCGCGGGCCTGAGAGCCAGGACTCCTGGGTTCTCTCCCCGGCTCTGGGAGGGGAGTGGGGGCTGGTGGGTTAGAGCAGGGGGGGCTGGGAGCCAGGACTCCTGGGTTCTCTCCCCGGCTCTGGGAGGGGAGTGGGGGCTGGTGGGTCAGAGCAGGGGGGGCTGGGAGCCAGGACTCCTGGGTTCTCCCCCCGGCTCTGGGAGGGGAGTGGGGGCTGGTGGGTTAGAGCGGGTGGGGCTGGGAGCCAGGACTCCTGAGTTCTCTCCCCGGCTCTGGGAGGGGAGTGGGGACTGGTGGGTTAGAGCAGGGGGGGCTGGGAGCCAGGACTCCTGGGTTCTCTTCCCGGCTCTGGGAGGGGAGTGGGGGCTGGTGGGTCGGAGCAGGGGGGCTGGGACCAGGACTCCTGGGTTCTCTCCGCGGCTCTGGGAGGCGAGTGGGGGCTGGTGGGTTAGAGCGGGAAGGGTGGGGGCTGGGAGCCAGGACTCCTGGGTTCTATTCCTTATCGATGCCAGAGTCAGGGTTAGAACCCAGGCGTCCTGACGCCAACAGCCCCTGGTCGCCGGGGGGTGGGATCGAACCTCTGGAGCGTAGCACAGGAGCCTCTAATGCCTATTCTCTCCAGGACCGGCGGCCTGATTTCGCGGTTCCAGGGAATTTCCTCTGCGTTTCCTCGGCCGGCCCGGGCTCCGGAGGCCCCGTCCGAGCCCCGTAACGCCCCCCCTCCCGCCCCCGGAGTCTGCACATATCCCTACGGGCCGGAGCAGATCCCGCCCTCATCCCGCCACCGCAAAGCAAGCTCTGGAAATACCCCGCCGTGCCCGGCGGCCTCTGATCTCTCGGCCCCCCGCGAATCCCGCGGAGGCCCAGGGGCCTCTCTCGACTCGGGGGGGGTAAATCCTCGGCCGGGTGCGAAGACGCGAGAGGCCCCCTGAGTGTTTCAGTCGGCTGCCAAGCTGGGGGCGCGAACCCTTCGTCTTCCCCGCCGGCACCTCTACCTTGACTAAGGGCGAGTGATTTGAAGGGACGCTGGCGCTGTCATGATGCTGGGCTGGATTTTTCAGCCCTTCGCGGCGCACTTTTGCGGCCGGCGGGCTCAAGACCCAAAGGCCGATCGAACCCAGGCGGGGGTGGCTTTGAAACCGCCCCAGTCGCTGCATCCCCGCCCCAGAGCCAGCTGCATCTCCCGGCGGGGGAGCGTTAAAGGTTTTCAGCAGAAGGCCCACGGATCGGCGTCGGCTCCTGCCTGCTAAAGTCCGACCCGGATGTTAAAATATTCCCCGCGTATCGTTCGCGATCAGGCCGACTCAGATGGGCCCGGCCTATATTGAAACTCATTTCCAGCGGCTCGGCCCGGCCGGCCGGCCGGCGTGGCGTTTTGCCTTCTTAATTTTAAGCAAACGACGGCATTCGCGAGGAATAACCCCACCGGCGTTGGCGGGACTGTTACAAGCCGGCGGCAAACTTCTGGACAGCTTCATAAAACCCGACGGCGGTGACCGAGACGAGCCGCCCGAATCGCTCCCCTGTGTCCTTCCGCTCGAAATTGTCCGACTGGCTTCCAATCCCAGGATTCGGGGGCAGGGGGCAGGGGCTCGTGGGCCCAGGAGATTTAGAAGCCTCCCACTGAGTCTCAGGCCGCTAGGGTCCAGTTCCCCCAAGGGGTTTAGGCACCTTGTTCCCATTGATTTAGCCGAACGGCCCCAAGCGCCACTGGGTGCCCGGGCTCTGCCCTGGCCCAAATTAAGCACTGGGCCCGAGTGACCTTTGAAAATGGGACTCGGCATTCGGGGATTTTTTAAAAGCCGGTCAGCAATTTTCGAGCCTTGGGCCGGCCGGGCGATTCGGGGGGGTGTATCTGGATCTATGTAGAGGCGTGTCAGAGATCGAAGCTGGTGCCCGTGTCCAAAACCAAGCCAACGCTTTGCTTTAAACAGAAAGTGGCGTGAAAAAAATGACACCATGTGTTCCCAGACACACACACACACTGCCAGCTCCCCATACGCCAGTGTCGCCAGCGGCTGATCTGAGCCGATATGTTCATTCTGCGCCGGGAAATAAATACATTTGAAAAATAAAGCGGCCTCTCTTTTTATGCCGTTTTAAGATCCACACACCCCTTTGGGGATAGGGCGGGAGGGGAAAACCCACCCCAGGACGCTGCCGAAAAACACCTTTCTCCCTAGATCTGCAAGGAGATAGCGAACCCCTTTTTCGGGCCTGGGGGAGCCGGTGGAAAAGATTTCGACAAACAGATCCGTTCGCTCGACCATGTATTTGTTGCTAGGAAGCGCTGACACACGCGGATGGGAGGAACTGGCGCGTTGACGAGCGCTCCATATTTCTGGCCACCGGACCCCCCCCCCTAAAACTTTGTCGTTTTCTCCGGGTGGGGTTTTGATTGAGCCCGGAGCAGATGCAACACTCGGGTGGTTTCGATGGCTCTCGGGTCTGGAATGATGCAGCCAGGAGGGGAGAAAAACGTCGCTTCCAGATCTACCCGGGCAGAGAGAAACGCCTGCTTTGACCTATGCACCCCTATAAAGCGCAGGCCAGCAGACAGAGGCCCGGGTGCGAAACTAAAATCTCCACAACACAAGCCAAGCCCCAGAGGTCTGGACTAGATGATCTCCTGAGGTCTCTTCCAACCCTGATCTTCTGTGATACACACAGTCAGTTGTTTCAAGGGGATGTCAAACTACACACAACTTTAGAAGCTGCCAGTATATAGCTAAAGAAACACACACACAATAACTCATTTGAAGGGAATCTCCCCTCCCCGTTCGATACACACACACACACTGAAGGCACCAAAACCAACACCCACAACTCGGAAGCGGCACATTTATAGACCGTGCTGGCAGAGCGCACTGCTCGTTTTCCCAAACGCCAACCCCCCTGTTCAAGAGGCCTACCCCAAATTCGCACCCCCTCTCCGGCTTGCCTGCACAAACTTCACCGAAACACCACAATCTCGCTCATACACACACACACACACACCCAGTCGCTCTCCTGCGCTGGACAGCGTCAAAAGGCCATCGGATATTTCTGCCCCCTAAAAACCTCTCACCTTTGCACTGAAAACACCGATTTGTCCAGAATTAAAAAAAAAAAGATGATTATAAAGAGCAAACACAACAATCCCCCCCTTCCCCCTTCTTTCAGAGGCTGGTTTTGTTAAATAAAACATCCTCCTTGATTTTTGTGGAGAGGTCCCACTCCCAACACACTTTCCAAGAAATGGGTTGACTGAAGACGGATCACGGGAAAGAAAGAAAAGTTTGACAAGGATTCAGTGGCAGACTTTTGAGGGTGAAACTCACCCGGGTCCTCATAAAATCCTTGTCAGTTTACACTTGAAATGGACTAGATTTGGGGGAAATGTAAAATCCTAGTCGGTGACACTTGAAATGGACTAGATTTGGGGGAAATGTAAAATCCTAGTCAGTGACACTTGAAATGGACTAGATTTGGGAGAAATGTAAAATCCTAGTCAGTTTACACTTGAAATGGACTAGATTTGGGGGAAATGTAAAATCCTAGTCAGTGACACTTGAAATGGACTAGATTTGGGGGAAATGTAAAATCCTAGTCAGTGACACTTGAAATGGACTAGATTTGGAGGGGAAATGTAAAATCCTAGTCGGTGACACTTGAAATGGACTAGATTTGGAGGGGAAATGTAAAATCCTAGTCGGTGACACTTGAAATGGACTAGATTTGGAGGGGAAATGTAAAATCCTAGTCAGTTTACACTTGAAATTGACTAGATTTGGGGGAAATGTAAAATCCTAGTCGGTGACACTTGAAATGGACTAGATTGGGGGAAATGAACCCCCAAAACCCCCCCCTTGCCATTTCTTTTTCCCTTCACGTTTCCTCCCCCTCCCCTTCTCCTCTGGGATTTGCAGCCCCCAAATGAACCCCAAACACAGCCAGCGATTTAAAACTTGGGGGGGGGGGTGCCTTCCCTCTTCTCCCCCGCCCCCCAACCCTTCCCCTTTTCCTAGCCCAAAACCCAGCAAGGAACCCTCCCTTTCCCCCACTTACTTTTTATTCGCTGTGTTCCAGTATATTGGCTCCAGGCTAACAGCTGATATAATCCACAGTTCCAGCCAGGAAACCAGGAACCCCATACAGAGGGCAAGCAATGAAGTCCTCAATGCCATGATTGCAAAGGAAAAGGGATGGGGGTTTTTTTTCCCCCCACCTCTTCTCTGTGTTTTCTTCCTGGAGATTCACACACACACAAATCAAGAGGCGCCCACTGTGCTCCCCTCTCTGCCAGCCCTAGGCTAGAAAAAGTTGCATGGATTTTATCCACCCCTCCCTGCCTGGATTTTTCACGCCAGGGCTGGAAAGTTGGTTGTTTTGTGTGGTGTTGTTTTTTTTCCCTTCAAGATCCTAATGCCATCTGCAGCCTGGGAGAAAAATACATCTAGGCACAGAGAGAAAATTCACCTCCCCTTCTCCTGTGTGTGGCTTTCTGGTGTGATCTCCTGAGCAGTGTTGTAAAACACAAGGAAAGGAGGGAGGAGGGGGGGGAGGAATTCATTTGAAAGCCCCTCCTGGAGTCCTTGTCTTTGGTGAGATTTTTTTTCCCCTCCTTCTTCTTCTTTTCTCTCTCTCTCTCTCTTTTTGTGTGTGTGAAGCTTCGGCGTTGAGTAACTCCAGAGATGAGGACAGAGAATGGGAGTGAGCAGAGGAGGAGGAGCAGCAGAGGAGAAGTGGTGAGTGGGAAATACTGGAGGAAAGAGAGAGGCAGGGGCACACACACACACACACACACACACACACAGACAGACACTGGGATCTGGAGTCTGGACTTTAAGGAAGATGTGGAGTCCGGATCCAGGTATAAAAGTCTCCCAGTACAACAGCAGAGCCAGCCAGCGAGGTGGCTTGAAGACAGGAATATTTCGCAGCTCAGTTCGCTCGGCCCTGTCACGACTAATCAGAGACACGGTCGCTTCTCGACCCACCCAAAAAACCCACGAGCGAGACACATCAGGGTCCTTTTCCCGAGCCGCCGCGACGAAACGGAGAACCGTCGCCAGGCCTCGACGTATTCCTCCAATGCCCGGCCGGCTGCTCCGTGCGCCTGTGCGGAGGGCAAGGTGGATTCGGGTTAGAGAGTCACTTTTCAGCCGGTGGGGAGAGACTGGGGGTTTTTTGGGGGGGGGAGCGGGGGCAGATGTGGCGTTGGGATCGGAAAGGGACTTGAGAAACAGATCGTAGGATTTCGGCCCTCGGATCGGGCGGGAGGGGTTTTCGTCGGGGCTTCTAGGCCGGAGAGTCCGGGATCATTTGGGGAGGTGGGATTTCTCCGTGAGAATCAGGGGGGGGGGTCGATTAACCAAACGAGAACCCCACTCGGTGGCCAAATCCGGTCGGAGATGAAGCCGGTGGCCTTCGCAACCCGGCGCGGCTTCGAAGGCCGTTTCCGAGCCGCCGGTCCCCTCGAAGAGAAGGGGACGTCCCCTCGCCGAGAACAACTTTTCCGGCTGCTCCACCGGCCGGGAAACCCCGTCATTAAAAAGTCAATCCGGGATCTCCGGGGTTCGCGCGTGTGAAGGGCAGCGGAGGGTCCTACGCACGGGCGGATCCTCGCGGCCGAGGGTCTTTCTCAAGGCAGGAGTTGCCCGGATTGGGATCTTTGGCTTGGTCTTTGGTCCAGATCTTTGGATTTGGATCCGGAGGCCGAGGCGGGAAGTGAACCAGGCTTAGCAGGTGTTTTGGGGGTTCCCAGACGGGCCTGCGGCAAAGGGGGGTGTGATTGTGGTGTCAGGAGCAGGGAGGGGGATTTTCGACACGCGGCTCTTGAAGGAAGTCGAAACCCAGTGACGCCCCGAAACCAAAGCAGGACCCAAAGAGGCTGCGAAGCGTTGGACCAACGTCCCCCACCCCGAACCCCAGCGCGTGAGGTGGAGTTTTGGGGAACTCAGGAGTCCTGGCTCCCAGCACCCACCAGCCCCCACTCGCCTCCCAGAGCCGGGCAGAGAACCCAGGAGTCCTGGCTCCCAGCCCCCCCCTGCTCTAACCCACCAGCCCCCACTCGCCTCCCAGAGCTGGGGAGAGAACCCAGGAGTCCTGGCTCCCAGCCCCCCCTGCTCTAACCCACCAGCCCCCACTCGCCTCCCAGAGCCGGGCAGAGAACCCAGGAGTCCTGGGTCCCAGCCCCCCCTGCTCTAACCCACCAGCCCCCACTCCCCTCCCACAGCTGGGGAGAGAACCCAGGAGTCCTGGCTCCCAGCCCGCCCTGCTCTAACCCACCAGCCCCCACTCCCCTCCCAGAGCCGGGCAGAGAACCCAGGAGTCCTGGCTCCCAGCCCCCCCTGCTCTAACCCACCAGCCCCCACTCCCCTCCCAGAGCCGGGGAGAGAACCCAGGAGTCCTGGCTCCCAGCCCCCCCTGCTCTAACCCCCCTGCCCCCACGCCCCTCCCAGAGCCGGGCAGAGAACCCAGGAGTCCTGGCTCCCAGCCCCCCCTGCTCTGACCCACCAGCCCCACTCCCCTCCCAGAGCCGGGGAGAGAACCCAGGAGTCCTGGCTCCCAGCCCCCCCTGCTCTAACCCACCGGCCCCCACTCCCCTCCCAGAGCCGGGCAGAGAACCCAGGAGTCCTGGCTCCCAGCCCCCCCTGCTCTGACCCACCAGCCCCCGCTCCCCTCCCAGAGCCGGGCAGAGAACCCAGGAGTCCTGGCTCCCAGCCCTCCCTGCTCCGACCCACCACTCCTCTCCCAGAGCCGGGGAGAGAACCCAGGAGTCCTGGCCCCCCCGCTCTAACCACCAGCCCCCACTCCCCTCCCAGAGCTGGGGAGAGAACCCAGGCGTCCTGGCGCCCCACAGGGTAGGCCGTAGCAGCATAGACCCGAGTTTGCTTTGGGAAGGAAGCCGGTGATTTGGATGCAAATCTTGGCAGCATGTGACTCTCCGGTAGCAGCATGAAGCCGCCTGCCCCCCTTGTGCCGTCCAGCACCCCCCACCCCCCACGGGCCAGGAGCTGCCTGATGGGACTTCGTGTGTCATACAGGTCCTGGCCCCACTGATGTCATGCGAAGCAGCGCTGGGCTGGGGCAGGATTTGGAGGGGAGACCAGCGAGCGGGGCGGGGGGCTCAGCAGGGGGCGCTCTCCCCTGGCAGGCAGGGCTGGTCCCATGGGACGCTAGGGGGCGCTGTGGGGCAGGGAGTAGGGCGAGGGCAGCAGGGGGCGCTGTGGGGCAGGGTGCAGGATGGGGGCAGCAGAGGGTGCTAGGGGGCGCTGTGGGGCAGGGAGTGGGGCGGGGGCTCAGCAGGGGGCGCTAGGGGGCGCTGTGGGGCAGGGAGCGGGGCGGGGGACTCGCCAGGGGGCGCTGTGGGGCAGGGAGCAGGGCAGGGGCTCAGCAGGGGGCGCTCTCCTCTGGCAGGCGGGGCTGGTCCCATGGGGCGCTAGGAAGCAGGGCGGGGGGCTCAGCAGGGGGCTGGCCCCAGTGCCCCAGAGGGGCGCTAAAGGGCAGGGGTTGGGTGGGGGGGGCTTTGACCCACAAGAGGGGTCGGGGGGGGGGGATATTTGCCCAATGCAAACAGAGGCTGCTGGCACCATCTGGTGGCCTCACGTGTTATTGCAGCGAGTCTGCACCAGCAGCTGGGACCGGGGTACCCAGAGCTGCCCCCCCACGCCCCCCCCCACTCCCCACAGCACCCCCTGCTGGCAGCCAGGAGCTCCCCCACCCCCACCTGGGGGCAGCGCACCCGCCCCGCTCTCATCACCCACTGGCCGGGGAAGAGGCCGTTTCGCCCCCGCACCCCACCTCCACACCCCCCCTGCCGGGGCAGCCGGGCACGTCCGGCTCCGGCAGGGGAAGGTGTGATATTGAGACAAGCAGAGACCGGCGCCGGGAGGGAACGGGACAGAGATGCCGCGCGCCAGAGGAAAAAGGGGGAATTAAATCCCATTATGGATGTGAGAGCCCGGGCTAGTGTGTGTCATAGCCCCTATACTGCTAAGAGACCAGGGAGATTCCTCAATGCCTATCCCCGAGCCCCATGCGGAGATCTGCCCCATCCTAACACCCCCATGTTAATTAGTCTAGCACAATCAACAAACACCCTCCCCCACCCTGGAAAAAAAAAACAGAACCTGTTGGCAGAGACCCTACAATAATAAATCATTAGATGTTTTGAGCATCCTGCATACTTGCCCCTATTTGTTACTGTAGGGTCTTATGAGCACTGGCAGCACCTGTCACTTCGTTATCATAGGGTCTTTTCGGAACACTGGGCCCAAATGTCACTTTGTTATTGTAGGGTCTGCCAGGGGCACAAGTGGCCACCCCCATCCCCCCATAGGGGCAGCCCCATCTGCCCCAGCATCCCGGCCGCTGCCAGGAACAGACCCAGTAGCCAAATCTAAGCCAGTAACCACCCGCTCCCCGCTGGCCCAGATCACGCTGAGGGGCCCGGCTGGCCAGGTCTCTCCCCCCCACCTCCGCACAACACATCTGGGAGGGGAGTGGGGGCTGGTGGATTAGAGCAGGGGGGGCTGGGAGCCAGGACTCCTGGGTTCTCTCCCTGGCTCTGGGAGGGGAGTGGGGGCTGGTGGATTAGAGCAGGGGGGGCTGGGAGCCAGGACTCCTGGGTTCTCTCCCTGGCTCTGGGAGGGGAGCAGGGGCTGGTGGGTTAGAGCAGAGGAGGCTGGGAGCCAGGACTCCTGGGTTCTCTCCCCCGCGCTGGGAGGGGAGTGGGGGCTGGTGGTTAGACCAAGGGGGGCCCCCTCCCAGAGCCAGGACAGAACCCAGGAGTCCTGGCTCCCAGGCTGGAAAGGGAACCCAGGAGTCCGGGAGGCAGGGTCCCTTTAAGGAGGCAGGGCGGCTCCTGTTGCCCCTGATCCCGTCTTTGTGACATCACAGGAGGTTGCTGTGGCAACTGGATGCCGCTGGAAATAGGAGACTCAGGTGGGGAGAGAAGACCCGAAGGTGAGGTCTTAAAGGGACCCCGACCCACAAGCGGAGAGCCGGGGCGGCCGGTGACCCAGGGACCCCTCGCCCGGCGCTGAGATGCGCCCACCTCTGGGGCGGGGCGGCCGGTGACCCAGGGACCCCTCGCCCGGCGCTGAGATGCAGCCACCTCTGGGGCGGGGCGGCCGGTTACCCGGGGACCCCTCGCCCGGTGCTGAGATGCGGCCACCTCTGGGGCGGGGCGGCCGGTTACCCGGGGACCCCTCGCCCGGCGCTGAGATGCGCCCACCTCTGGGGCGGGGCGGCCGGTTACCCAGGGACCCCTCGCCAGGCGCCGAGATGCGCCCACCTCTGGGGCGGGGCGGCCGGTGACCCGGGGACCCCTCGCCCGGCGCCGAGATGCGCCCACCTCTGGGGCGGGGCGGCCGGTTACCCAGGGACCCCTCGCCCGGCGCTGAGATGCGGCCACCTCTGGGGCGGGGGTCAGCTGTCTACACAAGGATCCTTCCTCCCCCCGCCCATCACCCCAATGCAGGAGTCCTGACTCTCAGCCCCCCGCCCCCGTAACCTTTCGACGGACACTCGTGCCAACTCCCGGCCCCCTGCCACCCTCCCCTCCCCCGGGGGAGAGGGCTATTTACCCGTCGCCAGCTGTGTTTGGCCAGCCGCTGCCAAGGCAAACCAACCCCAGACGGCCTCTGTGTGTCGGGGGGGGGGTTCACACGCCTGGGGGGGGGGCAGACGTGCCTGCCCCCCGTTACTGGGACGACTGGGGTGGGAGAGATCGTGCCCCCTCCTCCGTCGCCCAACAGCGCCGGCTTCCTTAGGGCGGTTTGTTATCGTAGGGTCTCCTGGCGGGTTGTTGTGGTAGGGCCCACCAACGGGATGAAACCTGGAGCCCCGGCCCCAGGCGTGCGAGGGACGTAGGGGCTAGTGGTTAGAGCAGGCTGGGGGTGTCGGGGTATCGGACCCAGCCCCCGTCCGTCACCCGCCCCGCAAAAACAGACAGATAAAAAAAAAAAACAAAACAACGTTTTATACAGACAAAGCCGGGAGGGTTATGTACAGATCCCCCCCGCCAAGCAGTGCCCCTCCCCCATCTCCCCCCAACCTCAGCCACCCCCAAATCTCCAGCCCAGCCCCCCACCGAGCCCCCCCGGTGGCCACCCAGTCCGGGCAGGCGGCGGCCTCACGGGGCAGGGGGGTGCCCCCCGCTCTCCCCACACCACCACAGCTGCAGGCAGTTCTGGCCGCGGGCCGGGCGCGGGGGGGGCCCGGGCCCCCCTTCCTCGTCCTCCTCGCCGCTGTCCCACGGCGCTGGGAACTGGCGCTGGCCGGAGGCGCTGGCCAGCAGGGGCAGGCTGGGGTGCAGGCTGGGCAGAGGGGAGACAGGGTCAAGACGGGGCCACCGGCTCCTCCCCCTGACCCACAGCCGCCCCCCCCCCGCTCTAACCAGTGAGCCCCACTCCCCTCCCACAGCCAGGGAGAGAACCCAGGAGTCCTGGCTCCCTGCCCCCCCTGCTCTAACCCACCAGCCCCCACTCATCTCTCAGAACCCAGGCATCCTGGCTCCCAGCCCCACTGCTCCAACCATTACACCCCACTCCTGTCCCAGTGCCGGGGAGAGAACCCAGGAGTCCTGGCTCCTAGCCCCCCTGCTCCAACCATTACACCCCACTCCCCTCCCGGAGCCAGGCAGAGAACCCAGGAGTCCTGGCTCCCTGCCCCCCCTGCTCTAACCCACCAGCCCCCACTCATCCCTCAGAACCCAGGCATCCTGGCTCCCAGCCCCCCTGCTCCAACCATTACACCCCACTCCTGTCCCAGTGCCGGGGAGAGAACCCAGGCATCCTGGCTCCCAGCCCCCACTGCTCTAACCCACCAGCCCCCACTCCCCTCCCAGAGCCAGGGAGAGAACCCAGGAGTCCTGGCTCCCCGCCCCCCCTGCTCTGACCCACCAGCCCCCACTCCCCTCCCAGAGCCGGGGAGAGAACCCAGGCGTCCGCGCTCCCCCGCCAGTACCTGATCCCGTTGACGCAGTCCCGCAGGGCCTGGAATTGCAGCAGGGGGTCCAGCACCGGCTCGGGGTCTCCGGTCGGGGGCTGAGCCGTGTCCCACACCGAGACCAGCCCCTCCGTGGTACCGCTCAGCAGGAACCGGCCGCTCCTGGGTGGGGAGAGACACAACACACCCCATCTGGCGCTTAGAGGCTGCAGCCGGGGGGCGGGGGGCGGGTATGGCTCCCAGGGGTCCTTGGGCTCCCACACCGGCAGCAGCTGGGTGCCAGGATGCCTGGGTTCCATCCCCAGACCCCGATACTTATCTGAAGGCGCATTATTAGGGGTGTTACGGTAGCAGCGAGACCCCCGCCCTGTGTCGAGGAGGGGGTGGCCCCGTCGCGCCGAGAGCCGCCCGGCCCCACGGTGAGCACCGCTCCCCGCCCCACGGGCAATTGAAGGAGCCTTACGCCTCTTCTACCGGATGGGGAAACTGAGGCAGGCGGGGAAACTGAGGCAGGCAACCGCAAAGCGACTCGCCTGCTCTCGTAACGAGAGCGTGTGGCAGAGCTGGGGGAGAGAACCCAGGAGTCCGGGCCCCCTGCCCCCGCCGGGCAGGGACGCGGAGGAAGGAGGGGGCGGGGGGGAACGACACTCACGGCTCGAGGTCGAAGTAGAGGCGCTGGTTGGTGGCTACGGAGCGGCGCATGGAGAACAGCACCCGGCCCGGCTGCCGCAGGTCCCAGCACAGGATCTCGGGGTCCTGTGTGGGGCAGGAGATGCCGTGAGCCCAGCAGCCCCCACTGGAGAATCCCCCCCCCCCCCGACTCCCCCAGCCGCCGCTTCTCAGGCCCCGCCCACCTTGCGCCCGCCGGTGAAGAGCCGGGTGCCGTCGGGGGAGAAGAGGGCGTGGGTGACGCCGCCCCGGTGGCCCTGCAGCATGGCCAGGGCCGTGCCCTCGGCCCGCGAGTACAGCCCCACCGTCCGGGAGTAGGAGGCGCAGGCGTAGAGGGGCTGGGCCGGGCTGAAGGCGATGCAGGAGATGATGCCGCTCTGCCCCTGTTTCTTCACTGCATGGGGGGCGGGAGGACATGTTAAAACCCCCCAAATGACCCCCCCCCGAACAGCCCTCCCATCCCCTCCACTCAGTGCCGGGTCGTTCACTCTGGAACCTAATGATAGCGGGCTGCTATCATTAGGTTCCAGAGTGAACGGCCCGGCACTAGAGTCCTAATTCCCTGGGGTGGGTTTGACCCAACGCGTTCCCATCCCGAGACCTAATTCCCTGGGGTGGGTTTGACCCAACGCACTCCCTCCACATACCCTGCCTCCCACCCCCCCAAAACCTGGCCAGGGTGTTAACTCTGGACCCTAATGATGATGGTAAACTGCCAGCTCCCTGTTTCACCGCAGAGAGCAGGAGGAGCCATTCCTCTACAGCCTCCCCTGAGCTGAAAGGGTAACTTCAAATCTTGGGGGGCATGTTAACTCTGGAGCCCAATGATGGCAGTGAGATGCCTGATGCCTGTTTCACTGGAAGAAGGGGAGTAGCTGGGGTCGACACACACACACACACAAACCCCAGTGGTCCGTTAACTCTGGAACCTAGTGATGGCCAACTGACCGATTACTAAAGAATCCCTCTGGAACCTAACAATGGCGGCAGATAATTCCCTCTTTCTCTCCAGGAGCCCAAGCATCAGCCCAAATCCGCCTCCCCTGAGCCCTCCTTTCCCTGCCATGGAAGTGTTAACTCTGAAACCTAATGGTTTTTTTTTTTAAACAAAGCCAGGGCCGGGGTGCCATCAGCCGCGGTGCTGCCAGGGAGCGGGGGGGCTCACCAAAGGTGGGGCGGCTCTCGCATACCCGGCCCGGGCGCTCCGTCTCGAACACCCGCACGGTCTTATCAAACCCGCAGAACAGCTGGGAGCCGTCGGGGGTGAAGCAGAGGGAGTGAGCAGCCGTCAGCTCATCCTGGGGACAGACCCACAGAGAGGGGCGTCAGGACGCCTGGGTTCTCTCCCCGGCTCTGGGAGGGGAGTAGGGGCTGGTGGTTAGAGCGAGGGGGGGGGTTGGAAGCCAGGACTCCTGGGTTCTCTCCCCGGCTCTGGGTGTGGGCGGGGCCGGGCGCCAGGCTCTGTACGCACCAGGTGGTTGTAGCTACGGAAGGTGGCCCGCAGGTCCCCGCAGAAAGCGTCCCACACGTGGACGGGGTTGTCCCGGCTGCTGCTGGCCAAGCTGTGGGACCACGAGAGGGGCAGAAATGTGAGGGGTGGGGTCAGGGGGGAGTGCGGGACAGGGGGCAGCTGGCACCCCCTAGACAAGACAGGCCCCTGCCCCATTCCCCGCCCCCCCTGAGCCAGCCAGTCCCCGCCCTGGGGCCGGGTAGGAAAAGGCTCCACCCCATTCCCCGGGGGCCAGCAGGGGGCGCCCTCGCGGGCCGCGGCATTTACAAGCAGGTGGGCGGGTCGGCGGAGCTCATCAGCGGGAACCAGCAGTAGTCGTAGACTGTGTCTCCCTCGGCCATTCGCAGCACGGGGCTCTGCGGGGAGACAGACCCACGGACGGTCAGGCCGCCCCTCCGGGGGGGGGGGGCAGGACTCCTGGGTTCTCTCCCCGGCTCTGGGAGGGGAGCGGGGGCTGGTGGGTTAGAGCAGGGGGGGCTGGGAGCCAGGACTCCTGGGTTCTCTCCCCGGCTCTGGGAGGGGAGCGGGGGCTGGTGGCTTAGAGCAGGGGGGGCTGGGAGCCAGGACTCCTGGGTTCTCTCCCCGGCTCTGGGAGGGGAGTGGGGGCTGGTGGGTTAGAGCAGGGGGGGCTGGGAGCCAGGACTCCTGGGTTCTCACCCCCGCTCTGGGCGGGCAGTGGGGGCTATTGGGGGAAAAAAAGCCCCCCACCCACACACCCACTGCACCAGCACAGTTCCGCCCCACACGGGGGGGGTGGGAGGGGACTGTCCTCTTACGATCACTTCCCCTCCCCCCCCCTTCCCTCCTACCATCTCGGCCACGGCCCCCCACTCCTGGCCGTACAGCTCGGGAGGCAGGTTGTATATGCGCAGGGTGTTGTCGGCGCTGTTGGTCAGGAGACAGGAGCCGTCGGGGGCCCTGCGGAGACGGGGGGGGGGGGCAGAGCCAGGCCGTCAGGATGCCCCCAGCCCTGGGGGAGAGAACCCAGGCGTCCTGCTCCCCCGCTTTAACCACCAGCCCCCACTCCCCTCCCAGAGCCGGGGAGGGAACCCAGGCATCCTGGCTCCCAGCCTCCCCCGCTCTAACCACTAGATCCCACTCCCCCCCCCGAACTAAAAAATCCCCCATGCCTCAGTTTCCCCTCCTACCCACACGTATTGAGGCTGAAGCTCCTGTGGGGAAAGAACTGCCCTGAGCACCCAGCCCATGGTGGGGAGCCCCACCCTTCCAACTCGGGGTCCCCTCAATCCCGGGCAGCAGTGTCCATGCAGCACCGACTATGAAGCGTGTCCTGGCCTGGGGCTGGAGAGAGAACCCAGGTGTCCGGGCTCCCAGCCCCACCCCCAGTACCTGATCCCGTTGTCCAGCACCGGGGCCGGGGGGGGGGGGGTGTATCCGAGCTCCTCAAGGGGGCTCTGTGTGACACCCAGCACCCCGGCGCGGAGGCGGGGAGCCGATCCCTGACCAGAGTCCCGGGACGTGACCCCAAATATCTACACCCCACCCCCCTCCGAGGGCCCGGCCCAGCGTCCTACCACTTGCAGCCCTTGAGGAAGTTCTCCGGCAGGCGGCCGTACTCGCCCCAGGCGCCCGTCAGCAGTTTGGGGGGCCCCAGGAACTCGTAGCCCGGCAGGCTGGGGGGAGAGAGAGGGGGAGACACTGGTACAGAGGTTACCCAGCCCCCCTGCACTAACCACCGGACCCCACTCCCCTCCCAGAGCCGGGGAGGGAACCCAGGTGTCCTGGCTCCCAGCCCCCCCTGCTCCAACCCACCAGCCCCCACTCCCCTCCCAGAGCCGGGGAGAGAACCCAGGAGTCCTGGCTCCCAGCCCCCCTGCGCTAACCACCAGCCCCCCACTCCCCTCCCAGAGCCGGGGAGAGAACCCAGGAGTCCTGGCTCCCGGCCCCCCCTGCACTAACCACCGGACCCCACTCCCCTCCCAGAGCCGGGGAGGGAACCCAGGTGTCCTGGCTCCCAGCCCCCCCTGCTCTAACCACCAGCCCCCACTCCCCTCCCAGAGCCAGGGAGAGAACCCAGGAGTCCTGGCTCCCAGCCCCCCCTGCTCTAACCACCGGACCCCACTCCCCTCCCAGAGCCGGGGAGAGAACCCAGGAGTCCTGGCTCCCAGCCCCCCCTGCTCTAACCCACCAGCCCCCACTCCCCTCCCAGAGCCGGGGAGAGAACCCAGGAGTCCTGGCTCCCAGCCCCCCCTGCTCTGACCCACCAGCCCCCACTCCCCTCCCAGAGCTGGGGAGAGAACCCAGGAGTCCTGCCCCCCCGGAGGGGTGACCTCCGGCGCTCACTAGTACTCGTCCTCCCACTCGGGTTCCTGTCCCCCGTCCTCCGCCACTTCGGTCCCTGCTTCCGCCAGCCCCTCATCCTCCTGCGGCGCGGATCCCGCCCCCGGCACCTCGCCCCCGGGGGAGCCGTTCTGCCGGGCCAGCTTGGGGGGGGGCTCCGGGGGCCCGGCGGCTCCCCCGCCCGGATCGGCCCCACGGGCAGCGTCAGCGAGCGTCTCTGCCTCCATCGCCCGGGCGCTCAGCTGGGTGGGCGGCGGGGAGCGCGGCCGGGGACGGGTCTGCTCCGGCGGGTGCTGCAGCGGCCGACGCGCCCCGGTGACTCGGGCATCCCCGGAGCGTGGGTGCCTGGCAAGGCAGGAGACAAAGGGTTAATGGTGGGAGAGAACCCAGGAGTCCGGGCTCCCAGCCTGCCCTGCTCTGACCCACCAGCCCCCACTGCCCTCCCAGAGCCGGGGAGAGAACCCAGGAGTCCTGGCTCCCAGCCCCCCCCTGCTCTAACCCACCAGCCCCCGCTCCCCTCCCAGAGCTGGGGAGAGAACCCAGGAGTCCTGGCTCCCGGCCCCCCTGCTCTGACCCACCAGCCCCCACTCCCCTCCCAGAGCCGGGGAGAGAACCCAGGAGTCCTGGCTCCCAGCCCCCCCTGCTCTGACCCACCAGCCCCCACTGCCCTCCCAGAGCCGGGGAGAGAACCCAGGAGTCCTGGCTCCCAGCCCCCCCTGCTCTGACCCACCTGCCCCCACTCCCCTCCCAGAGCTGGGGAGGGAACCCAGGAGTCCGGGCTCCCGGCCCCGCCCCCAGACCACGTGTCCCAGCTGGAATCTGGGCTCTTACCCCGGGTAGCGGGGAGAGAAGGAGGGTGTTGGGGTGGATGGACGAGACCACAGTCTGGGTGTGTGTGGGGGTGTTATATGGACGGGACCACTCTCCCGGGGCGGGGGGGAAATGGACGGGACCACTCTCTCCCGTGGGGGTGTGGACGAGACCACTCTCCCGGGGAGGGGGGGAAATGGACGGGACCACTCTCTCCCGTGGGGGTGTGGACGAGACCACTCTCCCGGGGTGGGGGGGGGAAATGGACGGGACCACTCTCTCCCGTGGGGGGGTGGACGAGACCACTCTCCCGGGGCGGGGGGGGGTGGACGGGCCCCGTTACCTCCCAAGGTTCTCGTTCCGAGAGCACGAGCCGCTCAAGCGGTGGAGGCGCCCACGACAGCCCCGGGCTCCACCCCCTCGGGGAGATCTCGCGAGACCTGCCCGGAAACTCCCCGATTCCTAAAACGCGGGCTCTCACGTCGCCCCTCCCCCACGGCTCGCCCCAAATCACGCGTGATCTCGGCCCTTGGCCACATTCCTCTGCAAATCTCGCGTGATCTGAGCCCTTGGCCACACTCCTCCGCAAATCCCGCGAGATCTCGGCCCTTGGCCACACTCCTCCGCAAATCCCGCGAGATCTCAGCCCCTGGGCCATACTCCTCCGCAAATCCCGCGTGATCTCGGGCCTTGGCCACACTCCTCCGCAAATCCCGCGAGATCTCAGCCCTTGGCCACACTCCTCCGCAAATCCCGCGTGATCTCGGGCCTTGGCCACACTCCTCCGCAAATCCCGCGATATCTCAGCCCCTGGGTCATACTCCCCCAAATTCCCTCCAGCCCTGCCGGTGCCCCTCACTCCCGACCCGCAGCCCCCTGCCCCCCCCAGCTCTGCCGGTGCCCCTCACTCCCGACCCGCAGCCCCTGCCAGCCCAGCCCTGCCAGTGCCCCTCACTCCCGACCCGCTGCCCCTGCCCCCCCCCAGCCCTGCCGGTGCCCCTCACTCCCGACCCGCAGCCCCTGCCCCCCCCCAGCCCTGCCGGT
Source organism: Mauremys mutica (assembly GCF_020497125.1). NCBI lineage: Eukaryota > Metazoa > Chordata > Testudines > Geoemydidae > Mauremys > Mauremys mutica. The sequence continues at coordinate 286,278 of NW_025423355.1, read as the reverse complement.
GCCCCTCACTCCCGACCCGCAGCCCCTGCCACCCCCGGCTCTGCCGGTGCCCCTCACTCCCGACCCGCAGCCCCTGGCCCCCCCAGCCCTGCCGGTGCCCCTCACTCCCGACCCGCAGCCCCTGCCCCCACCCAGCTCTGCCGGTGCCCCTCACTCCCGACCCGCAGCCCCTGCCCCCACCCAGCTCTGCCGGTGCCCCTCACTCCCGACCCGCCGCCCCTGCCCCCCCCTGCCCTGCCGGTGCCCCTCACTCCCGACCCGCAGCCCCTGCCAGCCCGGCCCTGCCGGTGCCCCTCACTCCCGACCCGCAGCCCCTGCCCCCCCCAGCCCTGCCGGTGCCCCTCACTCCCGACCCGCAGCCCCTGCCAGCCCGGCCCTGCCCCCCCCTCCCGTTTCCTGTTTTTCGTAACTCTGTGGTTTGCGTTTGCTGGTGACACTGAAGGGCCTTTCCGGGGCCGGGGGCCGGAACCGTTCGCACCCTGGTTGCGCCAGTGGCCCCCACGTGCCCCTGTCATGGGCCTCCACTCCCCAGCTGGGGGGGGCTGGCTGCAGCCTGAGGGCGGGGCCCAGTCGGGGGGGGGGGCAGGCCCGGCTGTAGTCAGGGGGAGGCCGAGATGGGAAGGGGGCTGGTCTGACGGGGCCAGGGGGAGGCCTCAGCTGGAGATGGGGCAGGAGTCGTGGGGGGGGGTCTATCGAGGTGGGGGGGACCCACCTGGGAGGGGAAGCAGGTGAGAGGGGGGTAGGTGGAGCTGAGAGGGCCAAGCCGGGGCAGGAGGCTGGCTGGGGGGGGGCAGGTGGAGCTGGGGGGGAGGGGCTGGCTGGAGGGGCTGGCTGGAGGGGGGGTTGAGTGGGGGGCAGGTGGAGCTGGGGGGAGGGGCTGGGTGGAGGGGGGCAGGGGGGGGGAGGGGAGGCTGGCTGGAGGAGGGGTTGAGTGGAGGGCCACTAGTACCTGGGGGGAGGGGAGGCTGGCTGGAGGGGGGCAGGTGGGGGGAGGGGAGGCTGGCTGGAGGGGCCAGGGGGGGGGAGGGGAGGCTGGCTGGAGGGGCCAGGTGGGGGGAGGGGAGGCTGGCTGGAGGAGGGGTTGAGTGTGGGGCAGCTGGAGCCGGGGGGGAGGGGAGGCTGGCTGGAGGGGGTGTTGAGCGGGGGGCAGCTGGAGCCGGGGGGAGGGGCTGGCTGGAGGGGGCAGGTGGGGGGAGGGGAGGCTGGCTGGAGGGGGGCAGGTGGGGGGAGGGGAAATTGGCTGGAGGAGGGGTTGAGTGGGAGGGCAGGTGGAGCTGGAGGGAGGGGAGGCTGGCTGGAGGGGGGCAGGTGGGGGGAGGGGAGGCTGGCTGGAGGGGGGTTGAGTGGGGGGGCAGGCGGAACCCGGGGGGGAGCCTGGCTGGGGGGGTCAGGGAATGGGACACGGGGGCTGGGGGGGGGGGCAGCCCGGTCTCCGTAAGGACAAAGCCGGAAGGCGTCTGTGACGGACCCGCTGGGGTGGGGGGAGCCCCGCGAGCCCCCCCCCCCGTCGCTGTGCTCCCGGGCGGAGGGGGACACGGGGGGGGCCTTTGGCAAGTGGAATAGTTTTTTATTAGCAGGTAACAAAGCCAGCGCAGAGCCCCCGGGTGACCCCGGCCCCCCCCGCCCCCCCCGCTCTCACCCGGGACGGTAACAAAGCGGCTCCCCGGACGCCTGGGTCCCTTCCCCTCGGCCGGGCCGGGGGCCCTTTGCTCTGTATCCCTGCCCCTGCCGGGCGTCTTACAAAGCCAGACAAGAACCCAGGAGTCCTGGCTCCTCCCCCGCCCCTGTCCCAAGCCACTAGACCCCCCTCAGAGCTGGAGAGAGAACCCAGGAGTCCGGGCTCACAGCCGCCCCTCCCCCGGGCCCCACTCGCGACAGTCACAAAGTTTTTTGGGTGGAATTTCCTGAGTTTGTTCGGGGGGGGGTTGGTTTGGTTCAGGCTGCCCGGGGGGGGGGCGCCCCCTGGTGGGCGGGGCGGAGTCCTGCGCCCGCCCCAGGGATGAGACCCTTCCAGGATGTACCCCAAAATCACAGCCCTGGGATTGCTCCGGACTTCCCGGACGCCTGGCTCCCTTCTGGCCCGGTCCCTCTGCAGCTCCCCGGACGCCTGGGTCCCTTCCAGACGATTCCCTCTGCAGCTCCCTGGATGCCTGAGTGGCCGAGTCGTTCTGCAGCTTCCCGGACACCTGGGTCCCTTTCCTGGCCGAGTCCTTCTGCAGCTCCCCGGATGCCTGGGTCCTCCCCCCCAGACAATTCCCTCTGCAGCTCCCCGGATGCCTGGGTCCCTTCCAGACGATTCCCTCTGCAGCTCCCCGGATGCCTGGGTCCCTTCCAGACGATTCCCTCTGCAGCTCCCCGGATGCCTGGGTCCCTTCCGGACGATTCCCTCTGCAGCTCCCCGGATGCCTGGGTCCCTTCCAGACGATTCCCTCTGCAGCTCCCCGGATGCCTGGGTTCCATCTGGCCGAGTCCCTCTGCAGCTCCCCGGACGCCTGGGTCCCTCACTCTCCTGGGGGCGGGGAGGGGGGGTGGCCGGCCCCCTACAGACGGACCAGGCCCAGGAAGGTCCCGTGCGGGCTGAGGTCCAGGGACGCGTTGGCCCGGGGCACACGGAGACTCAGCTGGTCCCCACGGTGCAGCTGGAAAACGCCTGCGGGGGGGCGGGGGGGACACACACATTATCATGGGGGGGGTCCAGAGAGCCCATCCCCCACCTGCTGCCGGACAGCCCCCCCGTTCCCTGTAACTGCCCCCCAGTGGCTACAAATTCCCCCTCCCCCCGGGGTGGTCCCCCCCCCGTAGCTATAACACCCCCCCATGGATTCCCCGCCCCCCCCGCCGCTCACCTCCGCTGTAGCAGCTGTTGTAAGCCTGCTCCGGCTCGCGGGGCATACTCTGCACGCACCGCAGCAGGATCTGCCCCGGCCCCCCGGCCGACGCCCGCCACAGCACCTGCCCCATGGTGAACGTGGGGTCGTGGAACAGCACCTGGGGGGGGGCGGCAGGGGAGAGGGGCTGAGGGTTGGAGTGGGGGGGGTCCCGGGGCCTGTCCCCTCTAGGGGGCGCCGGCTCCCACCCGGCCCCGGGGCGGGGACTGGCTGGCTCAGGGGGGCGGGGAATGGGGCAGGGGCCTGTCCCCTCTAGGGGGCACCGGCTCCCACCCGGCCCCCGGGGTGGAAAATGGCCCTTACCTGGCTGTAGACGAGGTACAAGCCCGTCTGCTTCACGGTCACGTCCGGGCCGCTCACTTCCAGCGCCCGGCCCTGCTGCAGGAACGGCTGCCACCAGATCTCAGTCATGTCCCCCTCATCTGTGGGGGCGATGGGGGGCTGTTAGCACCCCCTGGCTCCCTGCCCCCCCCGCTCTAACCACCAGCCCCTACTCCCCTCCCAGAGCCGGGGAGAGAACCCAGGCGTCCTGGCTCCCAGCACCCCCTGCTCTAACCTACCAGCCCCCACTCCCCTCCCAGAGCCGGGGAGAGAACCCAGGAGTCCTGGCTCCCAGCACCCCCTGCTCTAACCTACCAGCCCCCACTCCCCTCCCAGAGCAGGGGAGAGAACCCAGGCGTCCTGGCTCCCAGCCCCCCCTGCTCTAACCACCAGCCCCCACTCCCCTCCCAGTGCCGGGGAGAGAACCCAGGTGTCCTGGCTCCCAGCCCCCCCCACTCTAACCCACCAGCCCCCACTCCCCTCCCAGAGCCGGGGAGAGAACCCAGGAGTCCTGGCTCCCAGCCCCCCCTGCTCTAACCACCAGCCCCCACTCCCCTCCCAGAGCCGGGGAGAGAACCCAGGAGTCCTGATGGTCAGCGTGGGTCACCCAGGGAAGGGGGATGCTGGGGTGGGGAGTGGGGGGGGGGACGACTCACTGTTGGTGGAGCGATGGCTGGGGGCCAGGTGCAGAACCGAGCGTTTCCCTAGGAGTCAGGTGGAGAGACAGAGACAGTGACTCCCCCGTTCCCCTCCCCTCCCCCCCCCGCGCCCCTTTGCCCCACGGCTGCCGGAGCCCGGATCTCCCAGTCAGCTCAGAGCCGCTGGGGCCTTTAACAGCCCTACCACTGGGATCCCACTTCTGCCACCAAGCGCTGTGAAACTAAGGGCTTGCGTGAGCTCCCCAGCACCGCTGCCTGCACCGTGGGTCTGAGCCCAACGTCTCCACCCCAAGGGACAACCCCGGAGCATCGCACCCCGCACCGCAAAAGATATGGGGGTTAATGGAGCTAATCCACGATCGATCCCACTTCTGACACCAGCTCAACTGGGTGATCCACTGCGGCGGGCGCTGGGGCAACACCTCTTACCAGAAACTGACCTGGGAGGCAAAAACTGGAAAGGGAATCCAGGCCTGACCGCACTGCAATCAGGAGTGACTCCGGATTCACCCCGGGAGGCAGCTGACAGCCGCATCCGGCCGTTCCCCTGCTGAGTTTGTCACTTTCGACTTTCATTTCTCAATATCCTGTTCCCCGGCCGACCACAGCCAGACCCCGCCCGGGGGTTGGATGGGAGCCAGCGCCCCCTAGAGGGGACAGTCCCCGTTCCCCACCCCCACCCAAGGGTGGGGCACTTCTCACTTTCACTTCATCCCCAGCCACTCACTGTGCTGCTGCCGCTGATCCTGCTGCCTTGAGCTCCCCTCGGAGCCCCGTTTGCCCCTTCGCCAAACCAGGGGGGGCTGGACCCCCGCAGCCAGGGGGGGCTCCAGCTCCCCGGGCCCCTGAACCAAGAGCAGACAGGAGAGGGTTAACCCTGCCACCAGCCCCCACTGCCCTCCCAGAGCCGGGGAGAGAACCCAGGAGTCCGGGCTCCCAGCCCGCCCTGCTCTAACCCACCAGCCCCCACTCCCCTCCCAGAGCCGGGGAGAGAACCCAGGAGTCCGGGCTCCCAGCCCGCCCTGCTCTAACCCACCAGCCCCCACTCCCCTCCCAGAGCCGGGGAGGGAACCCAGGAGTCCTGGCTCCCAGCCCCCCCCCCGATCTAACCCACCAGCCCCCACTCCCCTCCCAGAGCCGGGGAGGGAACCCAGGAGTCCTGGCTCCCAGCCCCCCCTGCTCCGACCCACCAGTCCCCACTCCCCTCCCAGCGCCGGGAGAGAACCCAGGAGTCCGGGCTCCCAGCCCGCCCTGCTCTAACCCACCACCCCCACTCCCCTCCCAGAGCTGGGAGAGAACCCAGGAGTCCCGGCTCCCAGCCCGCCCTACTCTAACCCACCAGCCCCCACTCCCCTCCCAGAGCCGGGGAGAGAACCCAGGAGTCCGGGCTCCCAGCCCCCCCTGCTCCGACCCACCAGCCCCCACTCCCCTCCCAGAGCCGGGGAGGGAACCCAGGAGTCCCGGCTCCCAGCCCCCCCTGCTCCGACCCACCAGCCCCCACTCCCCTCCCAGAGCCGGGGAGGGAACCCAGGAGTCCTGGCTCCCAGCCCCCCCTGCTCCGACCCACCAGCCCCCACTCCCCTCCCAGAGCCGGGAAAGAACCCAGGAGTCCGGGCTCCCACCCCGCCTCCCGAGCCGGCAGTCAGTGGGTCGCTCTGTACATTCCTCTCCGCCATGTGGGGTTTTCCCAGGGGGGCGGGTTCTTTCCGCCTCCTCGCCCAGCGCTAAGAGTCGGTGCCAGGTTTGTGTTTGCGGCTCCCCTCGGCCCGATGGGGGGGGGGGCTTCATCTTTAACCCTTCAGGGGTCTCCCCCCTCCCGGCTGCTGCCCCGTGGAGGACAAGGGGGGAAGAGAGAGCGAAGCAGCAGCTCCGACCTTCCCCGGTAAGTTTCACCCGCCCCCTGGAGCCCCTTCCCCTCCCAGAGCTGGGAGAGAACCCAGGAGTCCGGGCTCCCAACCCCCACTCCCCTCACAGAGCCAGGGAGAGAACCCAGGAGTCCGGGCTCCCAGCCCCCACCTGCTCCAACCCACCAGCCCCCACTCCCCTCCCAGAGCCAGGGAGAGAACCCAGGAGTCCGGGCTCCCAGCCCCCCCTGCTCCAACCCACCAGCCCCCACTCCCCTCCCAGAGTCGGGGAGGGAACCCAGGAGTCCTGGCTCCCAGCCCCCCCTGCTCTAACCCACCAGCCCCGACTCCCCTCCCAGAGCCAGGGAGAGAACCCAGGAGTCCTGGCTCCCAGCCCCCCCTGCTCTAACCACTAGCCCCCGCTGCCCTCCCAGAGCCGGGGAGAGAACCCAGGAGTCCGGGCTGCCAGCCCCCCCCGCTCTAACCACTAGCCCCCGCTGCCCTCCCATGTGGATCCCTGGGTGGGGGGAGCCTCTCACCTGATTCTCTCCCCTTCTGGCGGCCACCAGCTCCCCCCGGAGCTGGGTCAGTTCCCCCTGCAGGGCTCCCAGTTGGGCCTGCTGGGCCATCAGGGTGATGAGACAGGCCAGCACCCCCAGGGCCGCGGCCCCCCCCAGCCACAGCCCCCCCAGAGCCTGGCACCCCGGGGCCCCGGCCATGAGAGCTGGGGAGTGTCACCTCCCCCCTGGCTTCCCCCTCACCTGATCCCCCCAAGCCCAGTCCCGGACCCCCCCTCTCTAGGTGCTCCCCCAAATCCCCCTTCCTGAGCCCCCCACCCCCTCCCTAGCTGCACCCCCAAATCCCTGCCCAGATACCCCCAAATCCCCCTTCCTGAGCCTCCTAACTGCACCCCCAAATCCCTGCCCAGATACCCCCAAATCCCCCTTCCTGAGCCCCCTAACTGCACCCTCAAATCCCTCCTTGACACCCCTCAAAATCTCACACCCAGAGCCCCCTAACTGCACCCTCAAATCCCTCCTTGACACCCCTCAAAATCTCACACCCAGAGCCCCCTAACTGCACCCTCAAATCCCTCCTTGACACCCCCCAAAATCTCACACCCAGAGCCCCCTCCCCCTCCCTAGCTGCGCCCCCAAATTCCTGCCCGGACCCCTCCAAAATCTCCCCCGGCCTGTTCTCAAAGCCGCCCCCCCCCGAAAATCCCCCTGCTCACCCCCCCCCCACACCGCTCCGGAGCCCAGCGAGGCCTGGGTTGGCCCAGGGGGTGCGGCTGGGATCTGGGGGTGCTGCCAGCGCCCCGGCCGGGGGGCCCCTTTGCAGGTTCCGGGCTGCGGCCGGCGAGTGGCGGGCGCTGGCGTCTGGGTCTTGCGCAAGGGGGCGGGGGGGGGAAGGGCGGGGGGGGGGGAGGAAACCGCCCGGTGCCCGCGGCCCTGCCAGCTGTATCCGTCTGCCAGCTGGCAGGGACCGTTAGCCCCCCCTCAGCGGCGAATGGGTGGGGGGTCCCCCCACTTCACATCTCTGTGGGTTCCCCCCGAGAACCTCCCCCCCTCCTGCAAAATCCCTCTCTTGAGGCGTCCCCAAAATCTCTGCCCCCACCTTTACCCCTCTGGGGAGGTCACCCCCAAGTCTCTGCGCTCACCCTGAATTTTCCAGGGACCCCCCTGAATTCATCCCCAAGTATCCGGCTCCCCCTTCTTGCCTCAGGCCTCCAGAACTCCAGTCACCCCCCGATTTCTATCTCCCCCCCCAAAAGATACTTGGATTCATTCATATCTGCATAGGAAGGATGAATGCACTTGGGTCCCGGGGTGTTAGCAACAGCTGGAAAACTTCCCTGCCCCCCCCCAATAGATTAGAACCCAGGAGTCCTGGCTCCCAGCCCCCCCCTGCTCTAACCACCAGCCCCCACTCCCCTCCCAGAGCCGGGGAGGGAACCCAGGAGTCCTGGCTCCCAGCTCCCCCTGCTCTAACCACCAGCCCCCACTCCCCTCCCAGAGCCGGGGAGAGAACCCAGGAGTCCTGGCTCCCAGCCCCTCCTGCTCTAACCCACCAGCCCCCACTCCCCTCCCAGAGCCGGGGAGAGAACCCAGGAGTCCTGGCTCCCAGCCCCCCTCCTGCTCTGACCCACCAGCCCCCACTCCCCTCCCAGAGCCGGGGAGAGAACCCAGGAGTCCTGGCTCCCAGCCCCGCCCCGCTCTAACCACCAGCCCCCACTCCCCTCCCAGAGGTGGGGACAGAACCCAGGAGTCCTGGCTCCCAGCCCCCACCTTGTCTAACCCCTCACCCGGCGCTGAGATGCGGCCACCTCTGGGGCGGGGCGGCCGGTTACCCAGGGACCCCTTGCCCGGCGCTGAGATGCAGCCACCTCTGGGGCGGGGCGGCCGGTTACGCAGGGACCCCTCGCCCGGCGCTGAGATGCAGCCACCTCTGGGGTGGGGTGGCCGGTTACCCAGGGACCCCTTGCCCGGCGCTGAGATGCAGCCACCTCTGGGGCGGGGCGGCCGGTTACGCAGGGACCCCTCGCCCGGCGCTGAGATGCAGCCACCTCTGGGGCGGGGTGGCCGGTTACCCAGGGATCCCTCGCCGGCGCTGAGATGCAGCCACCTCTGGGGCGGGGTGGCCGGTGACCCAGGGACCCCTCGCCCGGCGCTGAGATGCGGCCACCTCTGGGGCGGGGCGGCCGGTTACCCAGGGACCCCTCGCCCGGCGCTGAGATGCGGCCACCTCTGGGGCGGGGCGGCCGGTTACCCAGGGACCCCTCGCCCGGCGCTGAGATGCAGCCACCTCTGGGGCGGGGCGTGGCGGGTGGCGGTTGAGATAACCCACGTTCAGGCTTTCTCAGGAATCGAAATGTGTGATCATCAGTTTGTTCTGGTGAGTGCGAACACCAGATAAGGTCCCGCAGGCCCGGCCCAGCCACCCACGCGGCCGCGGGCTCCGGGAAAGCGATCGATCCTAGCGGCCTTCACCCCAGGAGGCAGAATCGAGGGGCCCTCGTGGGGCTGGGCTAGCGGGGGCCGTGGGTCAGGACAGAGTGGGGGGCGGGGAGCTGAGGCGGTCTGTGTCCCGGGGTGGATGGATGGAGGGTGCCGTGGGGAGGGCCGGCTGGCTCAAGGTCGGGTAGACGGATACACCATAGCACCTGCTGCTGGCTCAGCGTGATTCTATTGAGGCCTGCCTCAGTTTCCCCAACACAACATCCACCCCCCCCCCTCTGGCCTCTGGTCTATTAAGGCCTGCACAAAGCCTTTCCAAAGAAAACTGACACCTGTTTCTCCTCCCGCGGCCCCACGCTTCCTGTTCTGCCAGCACCTGCCGCCTGGAATTTGGCCTCCCTCCAGGCGCCGTCTGCCGGCAGCCATCTCCGCCTTTCTAAGCTGCCCGGGACTCTGCTCCCCTTCTCGCACCCTGTGACAAACCGGGTCACGGCTGTTTTGCTCGACAGATGGCCCCGGCGGCGCGGACCGATCCGGCTCAATGGAAGGAGCAACTAAGTGCACCACGTGTGCAGCGAGAGATGACACCGCGGAAAGCCACCGCCCAAGGTGCTAAGCCCTGCCGCTGGAAGGGTTTCCCTGGGACCGATGGTTAAGGGCGTGGGCTGAGGGATCGACGGGTCGCCGCTGTGTGTGAGGAACAGAGAGCGATGGAGGCACAGAAAGCCAGAGAGGCAGGCGGGGCGCGGGTCACCCGGAGAGGAAAGTCACGAGACGGAGCTCCTTGGGGCACAGGACTGGCCGGAGAAGCGGGCCGGGGAATTTCTGAGCCAGGAAGCCAGCTGCGGCTGTCGGTCTCTGCCGCGGCCAGGGAGGCGGGCCGGCGTTGGCCGTTCATGGTAAAATAAATGGGTTGGCGCCAAAGAACAAACCTCAGTGGGACCGTCCTACGTGAAACACCCCTGCCCGCATACAGGTCCGGCGAGAGAACCCAGGCGTCCTGGCTCCCAGCGCCCCCCCCGCTCTAACCACTAGCCCCCACTCCCCTCCCAGAGAACCCAGGTCAAACCATTCGCCACAGACGAGGCCCCGGCGTTTTAATTGTCCTTTTAATAATCGTTTCTGCGATAAAATCGTCTGTGTCCCGCCTCCCGCCTCGCACGGGCACCAATGTGTGTGCGTGTGTGTGCCCCGCCCCCTCCGGGGGCGGGTGTTCATTGGTTCGCTGCAAGGCCCCACCCACCCACGCCCCAGCCTATCAGGCACCGGGGGGCCCGGTGTCCTATTGGCCGCCAGTGCTGTCGAGCGGTGGGCGAGGCGGGCAGGCCAGCCAGCCGGGGGCGTCCATGTGCCCCCTGGTGGCAGCAAGGGGCACTGCACCCCCCCCAGTCAGGGGGGAGGATGTGTCCATGTGCCCCCTGGTGGCTGCAAGCGGCACTGCACCCCCCCAGCCAGGGGGATGATGTATCCATGTGCCCCCTGGTGGCTGCAAGGGGCACTGCACCCCCCCCAGCCAGGGGGATGATGTCTCCATGTGCCCCCTGGTGGCAGCAAGGGGCACTGCACCCCCCCCCAGCCAGGGGGATGATGTCTCCATGTGCCCCCTGGTGGCTGCAAGGGGCACTGCACCCCCCCCAGCCAGGGGGATGATGTCTCCATGTGCCCCCTGGTGGCAGCAAGGGGCACTGCACCCCCCCCAGCCAGGGGGATGATGTCTCCATGTGCCCCCTGGTGGCAGCAAGCGGCACTGCACCCCCCAGCCAGGGGGATGATGTGTCCATGTGCCCCCTGGAGGCTGCAAGGAGCACTGCACCCCCCCCCCAGCCAGGGGGATGATGTGTCTATGTGCCCCCTGGTGGCTGCAAACGGCACTGCACCCTCCCCCCAGCCGGGGGGTGGGTATGTTCGTGCGCCCCCTGGTGTCTGCAACGGGGACTGTGCCCCCCATGTGCCACTTTCTCCTGCGGTGGGGGGAGAGGTTTGGCTGGAGTCGCTGTTTTATCCCTCCCCTGAGTGTTGGGGACAGGAAGAGCCAGGAAGAGAACCCAGGAGTCCTGGACCCCAGCCCCACCTGCTCTAACGACTAGCCCCCATTCCCCTCCCAGAGCCACGGAGAGAACCCAGGCGTCCGGGCTCCGCAGATGTTAATGAACCCCCCCTCTCACTGAAGCGGCAGTAAAGGAATTCGGGGGTGGGGGGTCTCCAGCTGGATGGGAAGGATCTCGCCAGGGTTCTCTGGGTCGCTGGATTTAGGTGGAGCCACGGGCCATCATCCAGTGGCGGGGAGTCGCGTGGGTCAGAACCGCACCCACACAACGCTGCGTAGGGTGTGACCCCCCCCCCCAGACACTGGGGTCCGGGAGAAGCCGAGGGGACGGGGCGGGCAGGAGGGCGCGGTCCACCGGGATCCGATCCGAAGAACGGGGAGCACAACTGGTGGCCCCATGGGTGTGATCCAGAACACTGGAGCCTGCTTCCTTCCCAGAGCCGGGGAGAGAACCCAGGAGTCCTGGCTCCCAGCTCCCCCTGCTCTAACCCCCCAGCCCCCACTCCCCTCCCAGAGCCGGGCAGAGAACCCAGGAGTCCTGGCTCCCAGCTCCCCCCGCTCTAACCACCAGCCCCCACTCTCCTTGCAGAGCTGGGGAGAGAACCCAGGAGTCCTGGCTCCCAGCCCCGACCTGCTCTAACCACTAGACTCCACTCTCGTCCCAGAGCTGGGGATAGAACCCAGGAGTCCTGGCTCCCAGCCCCCTCCTGCTCTGGCCACTCAACGCCGCTGCTCTCCCGGGGAACCCAGGAGTCCTGCCCCCCCGCCCCGGGCTCAGTGCACCTGGAAGAGCCCAAAGAAGGTGAGATAGGGCTCGGCCTTGAGCCGCACGTCGCGGAGGGTGCGGAGGCGCAGGACGGATTGTTTCTGGAGGAGCAGGAGCCCAGAGACCTGGCACACGTGCAGCTCGGGGTCCTGCGGGCCAGCGCTGGTCGGGGGGAACTGCTCCAGGCACCGCAGGGCCAGCACCCCGTCCACCAGCACGTCCAGCTTGATGTACACCGTCCGCCCCTCGTTGAAATGCACCTGCCGGGGGCAGAGGGGGTCAATAGAACCCAGGAGTCCGGGCCCCAAACCCCCTGCTCTAACCACCAGCCCTCCCTGCCCTCCCAGAGCTGGGGAGAGAACCCAGGAGTCCTGGCTCCCAGCCCCCCCTGCTCCAACCCACCAGCCCCCACTCCCCTCCCAGAGCTGGGGAGAGAAAAGATGGTTACTCACCTGTAGTAACTGTTGGTCTTCGAGATGTGTTGCTCCTATCCATTCCATGTAGGTGTGCGCGCCGCGCGTGCACGGCTCTTCGGAACATTTTTAGCCTAGCAACTCCGGCGGGCCGGCTGGCGCCCCCTGGAGTGGCGCCGCCATGGTGGCGTATATATACCCCAGCCGGCCCGTCCGCTCCTCAGTTCCTTCTTGCCGGCTATTCCGACAGTGGGGAAGGAGGGCGGGATTGGAATGGATAGGAGCAACACATCTCGAAGAACAACAGTTACTACAGGTGAGTAACCGTCTTTTCTTCTTCGAGTGATTGCTCCAATGCATTCCAGTTAGGTGATTCCCAAGCCTTACCTAGGCGGTGGGGTCGGAGTGAGACGTGGCGGAGTGTAATACCGCAGAGCCGAAGGCTGCGTCGTCTCGAGACTGCTGCACCAACGCGTAGTGGGAAGCGAAGGTATGGACTGAAGACCAGGTGGCCGCTCTACAGATGTCCTGGATGGGGACATGGGCCAGGAAAGCGGCCGATGAGGCGTGTGCCCTTGTGGAGTGGGCGGTGAGTCGGCACGGGGGAACGCGAGCAAGCTCGTAACACGTTCTGATGCAGGACGTCACCCAGGAAGAAATCCGCTGCGAGGAGACTGGCTCGCCTTTCATGCGGTCAGCTATTGCCATGAACAGCTGGGACGAACGCCGGAAGGGCTTCGTGCGGTCGATGTAGAACGCGAGCGCTCGGCGGACGTCGAGGGTATGCAGCTGCTGTTCCCGAGGCGAGGCATGCGGCTTCGGGAAGAAGACCGGGAGGAAGATCTCCTGGTTGAGATGGAAGGGCGACACCACCTTGGGGAGGAAAGCCGGGTGTGGTCGAAGCTGCACCTTGTCCCCGTGAAAGACGGTATATGGGGGACCCGCCGTCAGGGCGCGGAGCTCTGAGACCCGTCTGGCGGATGTGATCGCCACGAGGAAGGCCTTCTTACAGGTAAGATGGAGGAGAGAGCAAGTAGCAAGGGGCTCGAAGGGTGGGCCCATGAGCTGGGCGAGGACCAAGTTAAGATCCCATGTCGGAGCAGGAGGACGCACCTGCGGGTAGAGACGGTCTAACCCTTTAAGGAATCGTGATACCATCGGGTTGGAGAAGATCGAGCGACCTCCTATAGCTGGTCGAAATGCTGACAGCGCTGCCAGGTGCACCCTGAGGGACGAGATTGCAAGACCTTGACCTTTGAGGTACCAAAGGTAGTCGAGGACAGTCTGGATGGGGGCCGAGAAAGGGTTGATACCTCTCTGGTCGCACCAGAGGGCAAAGCGCTTCCACTTGGCGAGGTAAGTAGTTCGCGTTGAAGGTTTCCTGCTTTCGAGCAGCACTTGCTGCACCGCTGCGGAGCAATCCCTCTCTGCGTCGGTCAACCACTCAGGAACCAAGCTGTAAGATGCAAGGATTGCAGGTTCGGGTGACGAAGCCTGCCGAGGTCCTGGGTTATGAGGTCCGGCCACAGCGGAAGGGGAATGGGTTCCCGAACCGACAGCTCGAGCAGCAGGGTGTACCAGTGCTGCCTCGGCCAGGCCGGAGCGACGAGTATGATGCGGGCTCTGTCTCTCCGGATCTTGAGCAATACTCGGTGGACGAGCGGAAACGGAGGGAACGCATAGAGAAGAGGCTCTGTCCATGACAGGAGAAACGCATCTGAGAGGGAGCCTGGAGCTTGGCCTTGGAAGGAGCAGAACCTGTGGCATTTGCGGTTGGTCCGAGAAGCAAAGAGGTCTATCTGGGGAAAGCCCCACCTCTGGAAGATGGAATAAGCCACATCTGGGCGAAGGGACCACTCGTGAGAGGCGAAGGACCTGCTGAGGCGGTCGGCCAACGTGTTCTGCGCTCCCGGCAGAAAAAACGCTTCGAGGCGAATCGAGTGGGCTACGCAGAAATCCCAGAGGAGCAATGCCTCGTTGCAAAGTGGGGAGGACCGCGCTCCGCCCTGCCTGTTGACATAAAACATGGCTGTGGTGTTGTCCGTGTAGACCGCTACACAGCGGTTCTGCAGGTGAGCCCGAAAGGCGAGACAAGCTAAGCGGATGGCTCTCAGCTCTCGGACATTGATATGGAGGGAGAGCTCCTGGGGTGACCAGAGACCCTGGGTGTGCTGGTCTCCTACGTGAGCCCCCCAGCCCAGCGCCGAGGCGTCCGTCGTCAGGGTGATTGACGGGCGAGGCGGGCGGAACAGAACTCCCTCGCAGACCATTTCCGGGTCCAGCCACCAGGTGAGCGTCTGGAGAGCAGGCTTTGCCACCGTCACCACCATGTCTAGGGGATCGCGATGAGGACGGTACACCGACGCCAGCCACATCTGGAATGGGCGAAGTCGGAGCCTGGCATGCGCGGTCACAAATGTGGACGCTGCCATGTGACCGAGGAGGCGGAGGCAGGATCGTACCGTCGTCGTCGGAAAGGCCTGCAGTGCCCGAACGAGGGAGGCCAACGTCTCGTGCCGAGTGCGAGGGAGGCACGCTCTGGCCAGATTGGAGTCTAGGACCGCTCCTATAAACTCCACTCTTTGCGCTGGAACTAGGAGGGACTTCTCGGTGTTGACAAGCAGGCCGAGAGACCGGAACAGATGTAGAACCTCGGATACTTGATTCACCACCAGCGCTTGGGAGCGGCCCCGAATCAGCCAGTCGTCGAGATATGGGTAGACGTGGATGCGACGACGGCGGAGGGCTGCGGCGACGACCGCCATGCACTTGGTGAATACCCTCGGCGCGGTGGAGAGGCCGAAGGGGAGCACTGCGAACTGGTAATGAGCTCCGTTGACCATGAAGCGCAGGAAGCGTCTGTGGGGGGGGTAGATTGCCACATGAAAGTAGGCATCCCTCATATCGAGGGCAGCAAACCAGTCTCCAGGATCCAAGGAAGGGATAATGGACCCCAAGGTCACCATCCGAAATTTGAGCTTGCACAGGTATCTGTTGAGCTCCCGGAGGTCTAAGATGGGACGAAGGCCGCCTTTCGCCTTGGGGATGAGGAAGTATCTGGAATAGAATCCCCTGCCCCGCCTGCTGGGAGGCACCTCCTCGATGGCACCCACGCTCAACAGAGACTGGACCTCCTGTAAGAGGACTTGCTCGTGAGAGGGGTCCCTGAAGAGGGACAGGGAGGGTGGGTGGGAGGGAGGGGGCGAAATGAACTGTAGGCGGTAGCCGTACTGGACCGTGTTGAGGACCCAGCTGTCCGAAGTTACAGATGACCATGCCTGGAGGAAGCGGGAAAGGCGGTCGGAAAACAGAAGGGGTGGATCCTGATTGGAGAGAGGTGAGCGGCCCTCGGGCGTCTCGTCAAAAGGCCGACTTTGGGCGCTGAGGGGTCTTGGACGATCCCTGGGTTTGGTTCCGCCGCCCTCCCGATGGTCTGCGGCGGAAGGGGGCTGAGCGCCGATTGTTAGGCGGGCGAGGTCTGTTGTATTGGAAGGGTCGATAAGGTTGCTGCTGGAAGGGACGCCTTTGGGTGGCCGGCGTGTGCATCCCTAATGTGCGGATCGCCACTCTGCCGTCCTTCAGGGTTTGAATGCGGGTATCGGTTTTTTCTGAAAATAGACCCTGCGTCTCGAACGGAAGGTCCTGGAGCGTGTACTGGACCTCCGGCGGCAGAGTAGAGGACTGAAGCCATGCAATGCGTCGCATGGTTACCCCTGACGCTATGGTCCTGGCCCCCGAGTCCGCGGCGTCTACCGCTGCCTTAATTAAGGTACGGGAAGCTAGCTTTCCTTCCTCTAGCAATGCCGAGAACTCCCTGCGGGAATCCTGCGGGTGAGCTCTGCAAATTTGGCTAGGCAGCCCAAGATGTTAAATGTATATCTTGAGAGCAAGGCCATTTGGTTGGCGATACGGAGTTGGAGGCCGCCCGCCGAGTAAATTTTCCGGCCTAACAGGTCCATGCGCTTGGACTCCTTCGCCTTTGGCGCCGCGGCGGGCTGGCCGTGTCGCTCCCGGTCATTGACAGATTGGACAACTAGAGAGTCCGGAGCCGGGTGAACGTAAAGGTATTCGTAGCCCCTCGGGGGGACCGAGTACTTCCTCTCAACCCCGCGCGCTGTAGGCGGGACGGAGGAGGGCGACTGCCAGATAGCGGCATTGTTTTTCTGTATTGTTCGAATGAAGGGGAGCGCTACCCTCACGGGGGCGTCCTCCCCCACCACGTCCGTGATGGGATCCTCGACCTCCTGGACTTCTTCCACGGGTAGGTTGATGGCCTTAGCTACCCTTCTGAGAAGGTCCTGGTGAGTCTTGAGGTCGATCGGCGGGGGCTCCAACGGTGCCGCCCCTGCCACCGCCTCATCGGGGGAGGAGGATGAGGAAGGACCCGGTAGCACTTCCTCCGGTGCCTGCTCCGTGTCTGCGGGAACCGCTTCATGCCCCAAGAGCGTGCCGTGGTCGGCGGCCTGCGGAGTGGGGGACGGAGGTGGCCTGCTGACAGTGGCTACCGGTACCGACTGCACCGAGCCTGGCTGTCGCGGCAGGAGGGGGGGCCCCTGTTCATGTTCGGCCCAAGGGACCCAAAATCCCCATTGCTGCGGTCCATGTTCTGGTGGGAGGGACCCCGCCCGGAAGTCAACTGCGCTGCCCCCAGGGGAGGCGACTGAGGGCTCTCTTGATGGCCAGGGAGGGGCCGAAGTGGTAGCCGGGCGGACGTCCGGTGCCGGAGTAAAGGGCCCCCGCGGTGCCGCCGGACGGTGCCGGTCGTCACGTGGTCCGGCCGGCGAACGGGACCTGCGCGTGTCGCGGTGCTGGGAGCTCGACCGGCGGTGCCAGGAGCTCGACCGGCGGTGCCGGGAGGTCGACCTTCGGCCCCGGGAGCTCGACCTGCGGCGTCGGGAGCGCGACTGACGGTGCCGGGAGCTCGACCGACGGTGCCGGGATGCGGATCTGGACCGCGTGCGGCGGCGCCTGGAGCGACTACGCGACTCTCGACGCCTCTCGTGGTGCCTGGAGCCGGACCTGCTATGGTACCGGCGACTCTGCGACCGGGACTTGGAACGTCGCCGGGAGTGCGACCGGTACCGCGACTGGGAGCGGTACCGGGACTGCGACCGGCGAGGAGACGGGGAGCGTCGTCGCGACGTGGATCGTCGTGCCCGGTGCTGCGGAGAGCGGTGCCGTGAGCGAGAACGGGACCGCGACCTGGCGGCGGTGCTGCGATCGGGTCGGGCGCCCGGGGACGGGGGTCGCATTAGAAGTGGCTTCCCAATAGACTTGAGAGGCCGCACCGGTGGCCCCGGCCGCTGAGCGCTTGCGTCAGCGGTAAGTTCGATTAAATGTCTTGCCGTCGCGAACACCTCGGGCGTGGACGGCAGCCTCAGCTCCTCGTCGGTGGGCACCGGGGAGCTGGGCGGTGCCGGACTCGACGGCACGGTGCACGTTTTGTGCACAGCCTCAGCCTGCACCGTTACAGTCGGAGGCGGCTGGGCTAACGGTCTCTTTTGCTTGTCCGAGACCGTCTTCGGCACTTTGCGCTTCTTTCCCGGGGAGACGGAGCGGTGCCGGGTCTTCGGTGCCGGGTGCCGCGCCTCGGCACCGGAGCGGCTGGGTGCGGTCGGCGCGCTGCTAGTCGGGGCAGTCTTTGGCGCCGCCGGTGCTGGTGCCGGAGGTTGGAGGGCCGACTCCATGAGGAGTTGCTTCAACCGCGAGTCCCGCTCCTTCCTCGTGCGAGGCTTGAAAGCGACGCAGATGGGGCACTTGTCCGACCGGTGAGCCTCTCCAAGACAGCGGAGGCAGGCGTCGTGCGGGTCACTCACCGGCATAGACCGCTGGCAAGCCGCGCAGGGCTTGAAACCCGCCGGTCCGGGCATAAGCCCGCACCGGGGCGGAAGAAGAGGGCTAACCCCTCTAACTCCCTAATGAGTAAGATAACACTAACTATAGAACTATTAACAAAATTTAACAACTACGATAACTATATACACTAACTAACGGAGAACGCTAAGCTGTGGAGGACAGGAGAGCACTCCACTGATCCTACTAGCCGTCACGGGCGGAAAGAAGGAACTGAGGAGCGGACGGGCCGGCTGGGGTATATATACGCCGCCATGGCGGCGCCACTCCAGGGGGCGCCAGCCGGCCCGCCGGAGTTGCTAGGCTAAAAATGTTCCGAAGAGCCGTGCACGCGCGGCGCGCACACCTACATGGAATGGATAGGAGCAATCACTCGAAGAAGACCCCAGGAGTCCTGGCTCCCAGCCTCCCCTGCTCCAACTCACCAGCCCCCACTCCCCTCCCAGAGCTGGGGAGAGAACCCAGGAGTCCTGGGTCCCAGCCCCCCTTGCTCTAACCCACCAGCCCCCACTCCCCTCCCAGAGCTGGGGAGAGAACCCAGGAGTCCTGGCTCCCAGCCCCCCTGCTCTAACCACCAGCCCCCACTCCCCTCCCAGAGCCGGGGAGAGAACCCAGGAGTCCTGGCTCCCAGCCCCCCTGCTCTAACCCACCAGCCCGCACTCCCCTCCCAGATCCAGGGAGAGAACCCAGGAGTCCTGGCTCCCAGCCCCCCCTGCTCCAACCCACCAGCCCCCACTCCCCTCCCAGAGCCAGGGAGAGAACCCAGGCGTCCTGGCTCCCAGCCCACCCTGCTCTAACCACCAGCCCCCACTCCCCTCGCGAATAGCCGGGGAGAGAACCCAGGCGTCCTGGCTCCCAGCCCCCCTGCTCTAACCACCAGCCCCCACTCCCCTCCCAGAGCCGGGGAGAGAACCCAGGCGTCCTGGCTCCCAGCCCCCCCTGCTCTGACCCACCAGCCCCCACTCCCCTCCCAGAGCCGGGGAGAGAACCCAGGCGTCCGGCTGCCCCTCACCTGGCAGTACAGGTAGTACAGACCCTTCTGGAGGACGCTGAATTCCCCGCTGGCCGGATTGTAGTTCAAGGGTCTCGTGGTGTTGAGCGTCGTCTCCTCCCAGCCCCGGATGGTCCCGTCAGGCCCTGGCACGGTGGGGGAGAGGGAGGCACAGAAGAGGAAGGGAGGGCATTAAATTCCCCCCCTGCTGCCCTCAAGACGGAGGGCTGCCCTGGCCCACCCCTCTGCCTGGCTCCCCCTGCCCCATTCCTACCTTCTCTGCCCCCAGCCCCGGTTTATAATACGCTGCCCCCCGCTGGCTGCCCTTGGAACTGCAGGTTGCTGGACCCTGCTTCCTTCCCAGAGCCGGGGAGAGAACCCAGGAGTCCTGGCTCCCAGCCCCCCCTGCTCTGACCCACCAGCCCCCACTCCCCTCCCAGAGCCGGGGAGAGAACCCAGGAGTCCTGGCTCCCAGCCCCCCCTGCTCTGACCCACCAGCCCCCACTCCCCTCCCAGAGCCAGGGAGAGAACCCAGGAGTCCGGGCTCCCAACCCCGCCCTGCTCTAAACCACCAGCTCCCACTCCCCTCCCAGAGCCGGGGAGAGAACCCAGGAGTCCTGGCTCCCAGCCCCCCCTGCTCTGACCACTAGCCCCCACTCCCCTCCCAGAGCTGGGGAGAGAACCCAGGAGTCCGGGCTCCCAGCCCCCTCCCCGCCCCCAGGTGGAGTCATTGGCTTCACACAGCCCCTCCTAGAATTACCTGAGTTGATCCCAGCTGGGTCCTTTGGCAATTGCACTGAAACAGAGACCAACATGAGCCGTTACTACACTGGGGGGTGCTGGGAGCCGGACTCCTGGGTTCTCTCCCCGGCTCTGGGAGAGGGGTGGGAGCTGATGGTTAGAGCAGGGGGGGGGCCGGGAGCCAGGACTCCTGGGTTCTCTCCCCGGCTCTGGGAGGGGAGTGGGGGCTGGTGGGTCAGAGCAGGGGGGGCTGGGAGCCAGGACTCCTGGGTTCTCTCCCTGGCTCTGGGAGGGGCATGGGGGCTAGTGGTTAGAGCCGGATGTGGGCTCAAAACCAGAATGACTTAATCAGCAACAAGCCACCTCCAAGTATGTATATTTATTTATTTTTTTAAATCCACGACTTCCCGATCCCAAACTGACCAGATGCCTCCCAGGTGTCTCTCACCTTTATAGTGCGCAGCAACAGGTTTCTTGCAAGGCTTCTTCCCCTTGGACGCTGCCGAATACAAGCAGGGAGAATCACACTTATCTTTATGCCATACAGGTCTCATGACACACGCAGGTGCTATACGGTGAGCTGCTGCTAGGGGGCAGCATTACGTGGAGATACATACGCAGACAACCACAGAATCCACCCGCCCTTGCTCTGACCCACCAGTCCCCCTTCTCTCCCAGAGCCGGGGAGAGAACCCAGGAGTCCTGGCTCCCAGCCCCCCTGCTCTAACCCACCAGCCCCCACACCCCTCCCAGAGCCGGGGAGAGAACCCAGGAGTCCTGGCTCCCAGCCCCCCTGCTCTAACCCACCAGCCCCCATCCCCACCCAGAGCCGGGAGAGAACCCAGGAGTCCTGGCTCCCAGCCCCCCCTGCTCTAACCCACCAGCCCCCACTCCCCTCCCAGAGCCGGGAGAGAACCCAGGAGTCCTGGCTCCCAGCCCCCGCTGCTCTAACCCACCAGTCCCCACTCCCCTCCCAGAGCCGGGGAGAGAACCCAGGAGTCCTGGCTCCCAGCCCCCCTGTGCCAGGTTGGGGACGATGCTGGGGGGTTCACTCACCCGATCTCCTCTCCCGCGGCGCCGCCCCTTGGTCCAGGTGGTGCTGGAACCAGCCCTGGGGGCTGCGGCCAACAGCAGGCGCCAGCTGGGTGGGGGACAGTTCAGTGAGGAAAGGGTTAATGGGGGAGTCTAAGTGACACAGACACAGCCCCCCCCCGCAGCCCCCCACAATCTCTGTATCGCAGGAGCCCACCCCTCCTAAATAATACACCGGCTTGGGGGATGGGAGCCAGACCAGGAAGGGGGGAGTGGCAGGGGGGCGGGGAGTTACCCCATCTCTGTTCATGGCCCTGATCCCTCAGGGCGGGGGGACGACCCAGTCTCCCCCACCTCCCCCCAGGGGTCCTGGGCCCCCTCCAGAGAATGAGAGAAAGAGAGATGGAAAGAGTGAAAAAGTCCATGAAGAAAGAAAGAAAGAAAGAAAGAAAGAAAGAAAAGGGGACGAATAAGAAAGAAAGAAAGAAAGAAAGAAAGAAAGAAAAGGGGACGAATAAGAAAGAAAGAAAGAAAGAAAAGGGGACGAATGAGAAAGAAAGAAAGAAAGAAAGAAAAGGGGACGAATAAGAAAGAAAGAAAGAAAGAAAGAAAGAAAAGGGGACGAATGAGAAAGAAAGAAAGAAAGAAAAGGGGACGAATGAGAAAGAAAGAAAGAAAGAAAGAAAGAAAGAAAGAAAGAAAGAAATAAAGAAAAAAGAAAGAAAGAAAGAAAGAAAGAAAAGGGGACGAATGAGAAAGAAAGAAAGAAAGAAAGAAAGAAAGAAAGAAAGAAAGAAAAGGGGACGAATAAGAAAGAAAGAAAGAAAAGGGGACGAATGAGAAAGAAAGAAAGAAAGAAAGAAAGAAAAGGGGACGAATAAGAAAGAAAGAAAGAAAGAAAGAAAGAAAGAAAGAAAAGGGGACGAATGAGAAAGAAAGAAAGAAAGAAAGAAAGAAAGAAAGAAAGAAAAGGGGACGAATGAGAAAGAAAGAAAGAAAGAAAGAAAGAAAGAAAGAAAGAAAAGGGGACGAATGAGAAAGAAAGAAAGAAAGAAAGAAAGAAAGAAAGAAAGAAAAGGGGACGAATAAGAAAGAAAGAAAAGAAAGAAAGAAAGAAAAGGGGACGAATGAGAAAGAAAGAAAGAAAGAAAGAAAGAAAGAAAGAAAGAAAGAAAAGGGGACGAATAAGAAAGAAAGAAAGAAAGAAAGAAAGAAAGAAAAGGGGACGAATGAGAAAGAAAGAAAGAAAGAAAGAAAGAAAGAAAAGGGGACGAATAAGAAAGAAAGAAAGAAAGAAAGAAAGAAAAGGGGACGAATGAGAAAGAAAGAAAGAAAGAAAGAAAAGGGGACGAATAAGAAAGAAAGAAAGAAAGAAAGAAAGAAAAGGGGACGAATAAGAAAGAAAGAAAGAAAGAAAAAGGGGACGAATAAGAAAGAAAGAAAGAAAGAAAGAAAGAAAGAAAGAAAGAAAGAAAAGGGGACGAATAAGAAAGAAAGAAAGAAAGAAAGAAAGAAAAAGGGGACGAATAAGAAAGAAAGAAAGAAAGGAAGAAAGAAAGAAAAGGGGACGAATAAGAAAGAAAGAAAGAAAGAAAGAAAGAAAGAAAGAAAGAAAAGAGGACGAATGAGAAAGAAAGAAAGAAAGAAAGAAAGAAAGAAAAGGGGACGAATAAGAAAGAAAGAAAGAAAGAAAGAAAGAAAGAAAAGGGGACGAATAAGAAAGAAAGAAAGAAAGAAAGAAAAGGGGACGAATGAGAAAGAAAGAAAGAAAGAAAGAAAAGGGGACGAATAAGAAAGAAAGAAAGAAAGAAAGAAAAGGGGACGAATGAGAAAGAAAGAAAGAAAAGGGGACGAATGAGAAAGAAAGAAAGAAAGAAAGAAAGAAAGAAAGAAAAGGGGACGAATAAGAAAGAAAGAAAGAAAGAAAGAAAGAAAGAAAAGGGGACGAATAAGAAAGAAAGAAAGAAAGAAAAGGGGACAAATAAGAAAGAAAGAAAGAAAGAAAGAAAGAAAAGGGGACGAATAAGAAAGAAAGAAAGAAAGAAAGAAAGAAAGAAAGAAAGAAAGAAAGAAAAGGGGACGAATGAGAAAGAAAGAAAGAAAGAAAGGGGACGAATGAGAAAGAAAGAAAGAAAGAAAGAAAGAAAGAAAGAAAGAAAGAAAAGGGGACGAATGAGAAAGAAAGAAAGAAAGAAAGAAAGAAAGAAAGAAAAGGGGACGAATAAGAAAGAAAGAAAGAAAAGGGGACGAATGAGAAAGAAAGAAAGAAAGAAAGAAAAGGGGACGAATAAGAAAGAAAGAAAGAAAGAAAGAAAAGGGGACGAATGAGAAAGAAAGAAAGAAAGAAAGAAAGAAAAGGGGACGAATGAGAAAGAAAGAAAGAAAGAAAGAAAGAAAGAAAGAAAGAAAAGGGGACGAATGAGAAAGAAAGAAAGAAAGAAAGAAAGAAAGAAAGAAAGAAAAGGGGACGAATGAGAAAGAAAGAAAGAAAGAAAGAAAGAAAGAAAGAAAGAAAGAAAAGGGGACGAATGAGAAAGAAAGAAAGAAAGAAAGAAAGAAAGAAAGAAAGAAAAGGGGACGAATAAGAAAGAAAGAAAAGAAAGAAAGAAAGAAAAGGGGACGAATGAGAAAGAAAGAAAGAAAGAAAGAAAAGGGGACGAATAAGAAAGAAAGAAAGAAAAGGGGACGAATGAGAAAGAAAGAAAGAAAGAAAGAAAGAAAGAAAGAAAGAAAAGGGGACGAATGAGAAAGAAAGAAAGAAAGAAAGAAAAGGGGACGAATGAGAAAGAAAGAAAGAAAGAAAGAAAGAAAGAAAAGGGGACGAATGAGAAAGAAAGAAAGAAAGAAAGAAAGAAAGAAAGAAAGAAAAGGGGACGAATAAGAAAGAAAGAAAAGAAAGAAAGAAAGAAAAGGGGACGAATGAGAAAGAAAGAAAGAAAGAAAGAAAGAAAGAAAGAAAGAAAGAAAGAAAAGGGGACGAATGAGAAAGAAAGAAAGAAAGAAAGAAAGAAAGAAAGAAAAGGGGACGAATAAGAAAGAAAGAAAGAAAGAAAGAAAGAAAGAAAAGGGGACGAATGAGAAAGAAAGAAAGAAAGAAAGAAAGAAAGAAAAGGGGATGAATGAGAAAGAAAGAAAGAAAGAAAGAAAAAGGGGACGAATAAGAAAGAAAGAAAGAAAGAAAGAAAAGGGGACGAATAAGAAAGAAAGAAAGAAAAGGGGACGAATGAGAAAGAAAGAAAGAAAGAAAAAGAAAGAAAAGGGGACGAATAAGAAAGAAAGAAAGAAAGAAAGAAAGAAAGAAAAGGGGACGAATAAGAAAGAAAGAAAGAAAGAAAGAAAGAAAGAAAGAAAAGGGGACGAATGAGAAAGAAAGAAAGAAAGAAAGAAAAGAAAGAAAAGGGGACGAATGAGAAAGAAAGAAAGAAAGAAAGAAAGAAAGAAAAGGGGACGAATGAGAAAGAAAGAAAGAAAGAAAGAAAGAAAAGGGGACGAATGAGAAAGAAAGAAAGAAAGAAAGAAAGAAAGAAAAGGGGACGAATGAGAAAGAAAGAAAGAAAGAAAGAAAGAAAGAAAAGGGGACGAATGAGAAAGAAAGAAAGAAAGAAAGAAAGAAAGAAAGAAAAGGGGACGAATAAGAAAGAAAGAAAGAAAGAAAGAAAGAAAGAAAGAAAGAAAAGGGGACGAATGAGAAAGAAAGAAAGAAAGAAAGAAAAGGGGACGAATGAGAAAGAAAGAAAGAAAGAAAGAAAGAAAGAAAGAAAGAAAGAAAAGGGGACGAATGAGAAAGAAAGAAAGAAAGAAAGAAAGAAAGAAAGAAAAGGGGACGAATAAGAAAGAAAGAAAGAAAGAAAGAAAGAAAGAAAAGGGGACGAATGAGAAAGAAAGAAAGAAAGAAAGAAAGAAAGAAAAGGGGACGAATGAGAAAGAAAGAAAGAAAGAAAGAAAGAAAGAAAGAAAAGGGGACGAATAAGAAAGAAAGAAAGAAAGAAAGAAAGAAAGAAAGAAAGAAAAGGGGACGAATAAGAAAGAAAGAAAGAAAGAAAGAAAGAAAGAAAGAAAAGAAAAGGGGACGAATAAGAAAGAAAGAAAGAAAGAAAGAAAAGGGGACGAATGAGAAAGAAAGAAAGAAAGAAAGAAAAGGGGACGAATAAGAAAGAAAGAAAGAAAGAAAGAAAAGGGGACGAATAAGAAAGAAAGAAAGAAAGAAAGAAAGAAAGAAAAGGGGACGAATGAGAAAGAAAGAAAGAAAGAAAGAAAGAAAAGGGGACAAATGAGAAAGAAAGAAAGAAAGAAAGAAAGAAAGAAAGAAAGAAAAGGGGTGAGTGGGAAAGAAAGAAAGAAAGAAAGAAAGAAAGAAAGAAAGAAAGAGAAAGAAAAGGGGACGAATGAGAAAGAAAAAGAAAGAAAGAAAGAAAGAAAGAAAGAAAGAAAGAAAGAAAAGGGGTGAGTGGGAAAGAAAGAAAGAAAGAAAGAAAGAAAGAAAGAAAGAAAAGGGGTGAGTGAGAAAGAAAGAAAGAAAGAAAAGGGGACGAATGAGAAAGAAAGAAAGAAAGAAAGAAAGGGAGGAATGAGAAGGAAAGGAAGGAAAACGGCAGGACAAGGGTGACGGACGAAAGAGAGAACGCAGCAGTGGAGAAGGAAGAGGGGCAGAAAAGGCGAAGCGGAGGGAGAGGGCAGCAGGCCGAATGTGAGACGAAGGGAGGAATGAGGGAAAACGGAAAGAAAAGGGGGAACGAGAAAGTCGAGGCTGAAAGGAAGCAAGCGGGAGAAGCGGAGCGAGAGGAGGAGAAGACGGACGGAAGGAAAAAGCAAAAGGAAAGAAAACGACTGAGAACGTCAGGGAAAGAAGAAAGGAGGAAACCCACCCCCGAGGGAAGGGAGCCGGTGTGGGGCGGGGGCCGGGGAGCCGGTGTGGGGGGAACCGGCACCCCAGACATACCAGCTCCAGCGCGCCCGGCATCTCCTCCGGCAGCTCCTGGCGACACAAAGAGACAGATGGAGTCAGACCAATGCTAGGGGGCGCTGTGGGGCAGGGAGCGGGGCGGGGGCTCAGCAGGGGGCGCTCTCCCCTGGCAGGCAGGGCTGGCCCCAGGGCAGCGCTAGGGGGCGCTGTGGGGCAGGGAGCGGGGCGGGGCGGGGGCTCAGCAGGGGGCGCTCTCCCCTGGCAGGGGGCTGGCCCCAGGGCGGCGCTAGGGGGCGCTGTGGGGCAGGGAGCGGGGCGGGGGGCTCAGCAGGGGGCGCTCTCCCCTGGCAGGGGGCTGGCCCCAGGGCGGTGCTAGGGGGCAGGGAGCGGGGCGGGGGCTCAGCAGGGGGCGCTCTCCCCTGGCAGGGGGCTGGCCCCAGGGTGGCGCTAGGGGGCGCTGTGGGGCAGGGAGCGGGGCGGGGGGCTCAGCAGGGGGCGCTCTCCCCTGGCAGGCAGGGCTGGCCCCAGGGGGCGCTAGGGGGCGCTGAGGGGCAGGGAGCGGGGCGGGGGCTCAGCAGGGGGCGCTCTCCCCTGGCAGGTAGGGATGGCACCAGGGGGCGCTAAGGGGCGCTGTGGGGCAGGGAGCGGGGCGGGGGCTCAGCAGGGGGCGCTCTCCCCTGGCAGGTAGGGATGGCACCAGGGGGCGCTGTGGGTCAGGGAGCAGGGCTGGTCCCATTGCCCTATAACCCAGCCCGGATTCAGGGCGGTGTCCCCTGGGCATCTCAGGGTCTGGACCCGCTGCTGCCCCACCCTGGCCCCATGGCCAGAAAGGCAACAGCCTCCCCACACCCAACACATGGGGAAACTGAGGCACAGGGCGGGGGGGGGAGGCACACACAGACCCTTCCATCCTGGAGGAGAGAGCACCCATGGCTGCAGCCAGTGGGTGGGGTGGGGAGATCACAGATCAGATCAAGGCACAGAAGGGGGTGTGGGTGTGTTATTGTGGGTTTGTGTGTGTGCTTGGACAGTGTTGTATGTTAGAGTGTTATAATAAGTGTGGGTGGGTGTGTATAATGGGGTGTGTTGGCAGAGCAGTGTGTGGGGGCGGTAGCGGGGTGTGTGATTGCAGAGCAGTGTGTTTGTGTGTAGCATTGTGTGTAACAGTGGGGGGGCTTTGTGCTTAGTGGTGGGGGCTGTGTGTGCAGCGGTGTGGGGTGGGGGGGTGTAGGTGTGTGGGGTGGGCTGTGTGTAGCTGTATGTATAGCAGGAGTGTGTTTGTAGAGCAGTGGGTGGTATCTGTGTTTGCACAGTTGTATGTGTGTGTGGTTTAGAGTTGTGTGGGTGTGTGTAGTAGGTGTGTGAGTGTGTGTGGGGGTGTAGTTTGTAGAGCAGTGTGTGTGTTTGTACAATAGTATGTGTGTGTTTGCAGAGTGGGCTGTGTGTGTAGTGGGGGGTGTTTGCAGAGCAGTATCTGTGTGTGTTGTGGGTGTGTGTAGAGCAGTGTGTGTATGTGGTGGTATGTGTGTTTGCACAGTAGAGTGTGTGTGTGTGTGTTTGCAGAGCAGTGTGTGTGTTTGTAGCGGGGTGTGTGTTTGCAGAGCAATGTGTGCCTGTGTGTGTGAAGCGGGGTGTGTGTATAGGGCGGTGTGTGTTTGCACAACAGGAAATGTGTGTATAGTGTGTGAGTGTATGTTTCTAGTGCTCTGTGTGTGTGTGTGTGTAGTGGGGTGTTTTTGTAGAGCAGTGTGTGTATGTGGCAGGGTGTGTGTTTCCAGAGCTCTGTGTGTGTGTGTGTAGCAGGGTGTGTGTTTGCACAGCAGTGTGTGTGGGTGCATAGCAGGTGTGTGTTTGCAGAGCAGTGTGTGTGTAACGGGCTGTGTGTTTACAGAGCGGGGGGGTGTAGCAGGGTGGGTGTTTGCAAAGCAGTGTGTGTGTGTGTGTGTGTGTGTGTGTTTGTAGAACTGTGTGTATGTGTAGTGGTGTGGGGGAGCTTTGTGGGTAGTGGTGTCTGTGTGTAGCAGTGGGGGATGTGTGTGTAGCGGGGACTGTGTGGTGGGTTGTAGCGGTGCGGGAGTCTCTGTAGTGGGGGGGTGTATAGCGGTGTGGGGGTTGTGTAGCCATGTGGGGGACTGTGTGCGTGTAGCAATGTGTGTGTTTGCACAGTGGTGTGCATGGAGATGTTTGAGGGATGGTTGTTTTGCGGTGTGGGGGGATTGTGTAGTCGGGGGGGCTGTGGGTAGAGGTGTGGTGTGTGTGTAGCTGGGGGGGCAGGTTGTGTGGCTGGGTGCGTGTGTGTGTGTGTAGCTGGGGGGACAGGTTGAGTGGCGGTGCGGTGTGTGTGTGTAGCTGGGGGGCAGGTTGTGCGGTGTGTGTGTGTGTGTGTAGCTGGGGGGGCAGGTGGTGTGGCGGTGGTGTGTGTGTGTGTAGCTGGGGGGCAGGTTGTGTGGTGTGTGTGTGTGTAGCTGGGGGGGCAGGTTGTGTGTGTGTGTGTAGCTGGGGGGCAGGTTGTGTGGCAGTGTGGTGTGTGTGTGTGTAGCTGGGGGGCAGGTTGTGTGTGTGTGTAGCTGGGGGGCAGGTTGTGTGGCGGTGTGTGTGTGTAGCTGCGGGGGCAGGTTGTTTGGCGGTGTGGTGTGTGTGTGTAGCTGGGGGCAGGTTGTGTGGCGGTGCGGTGTGTGTGTGTAGCTGGGGGGGCAGGTTGTGTAGTGTGTGTGTGTGTAGCTGGGGGCAGATTGTGTGGTGGTGCGGTGTGTGTGTATGTGTGTAGCTGGGGGGGCAGGTTGTGTGTGTGTGTAGCTGGGGGGGCAGGTTGTGTGTGTGTGTAGCTGGGGGCAGGTTGTGTGGCGGTGCGGTGTGTGTGTGTGTAGCTGGGGGGCAGGTTGTGTGTGTGTGTCTAGCTGGGGGGGCAGGTTGTGTGTGTGTGTAGCTGGGGGGGCAGGTTGTGTGTGTAGCTGGGGGGCAGGTTGTGTGTGTGTGTAGCTGGGGAGCAGGTTGTGGGTGTGTGTGTGTGTGTGTGTAGCTGGGGGGCAGGTTGAGTGTGTGTGTGGGTGTGTGTGTGTAGCTGGGGGGGCAGGTTGTGTGTGTGTGTGTGTAGCTGGGGGGCAGTTTGTTTTTGTGTGTGTGTGTGTAGCTGGGGGGCAGGGTGTGTGTGTGTGTGTGTAGCTGGGGGGGCAGGTTGTGTGTGTGTGTGTGTGTGTGTGTAGCTGGGGGGCAGGTTGTGTGTGTGTGTGTGTGTAGCTGGGGGGCAGGTTGTGTGTGTGTGTGTGTGTAGCTGGGGGGGCAGGTTGTGTGTGTGTGTGTGTGTGTGTGTGTAGCTGGGGGGCAGGTTGTGTGTGTGTGTGTGTGTGTGTGTAGCTGGGGGGGCAGGTTGTGTGTGTGTGTGTGTAGCTGGGGGGCAGGTTGTGTGTGTGTAGCTGGGGGGGCAGGTTGTGTGTGTGTGTGTGTAGCTGGGGGGCAGGTTGTGTGTGTGTGTGTGTAGCTGGGGGGGGAGGGGTTGTGTAACCGTGTGGGTTTCCCCTCCCCCACCACGTCCTCCCGTCGCCCTCGCCCGTAGCCCGGCCCCTCCCCCCTGTGCCTGCGGGGGGGGGGGCGAACGGGGGGGTCCGGGGGGTCCCGGGCTCGGGGCGGAGGAGAGGAGCTGGGGGGGTCCCTGACTGACGGTGCGGGGGGGGCAGGAGGAGGCTGGGGCCGGGGGGGCACCAGGCTGGGGGGGGGGGCGTGAGGAGCGGCTGGGGGGGTCCCAGGCTGGGGCCGCTGAGGGCGCGGGGAGGGCGGCGCTGGGGGGCGGAGGAGCCCCTGGGGGGGGCGGGCTGGGGGCTTCCCAGGCTGGGAGGCCGCGGGGGTCCCAGGCTGGGGGGCGAGGAGGGGCCGAGGGGGGGCGCGCAGGGGTCCCAGGGAGGCCGTGGGGGGTCCCAGGCTGGGGGCGCTGGGGGGCCGCGGGGGCCGCGCTGGGGGGCTGCAAGGGGGCCGCGCTGGGGGGCCGCGGGGGGTCCGAGGCTGGGGGGCTGCAAGGGGTCGCGGGGGGGGCCGCGGGGGGCGCGCTGGGGGGCTGCAAGGGGGCGCGCTGGGGGGCTGCAAGGGGGCGCGCTGGGGGGCCGCGGGG
Source organism: Mauremys mutica (assembly GCF_020497125.1). Classification (NCBI taxonomy): domain Eukaryota; kingdom Metazoa; phylum Chordata; order Testudines; family Geoemydidae; genus Mauremys; species Mauremys mutica. Next base: position 256,761 of record NW_025423355.1, on the reverse strand, counting down.
GGCGCGCTGGGGGGCTGCAAGGGGGAGCGCTGGGGGGCCGCAGGGGGCCGCGGCTGGGGGGCTGCAAGGGGTCGCGGGGGCCGCGGCTGGGGGGCTGCAAGGGGGCGCGCTGGTGGGCCGCCGGGGGCGCGCTGGGGGGCTGCAAGGGGGCGCGCTGGTGGGCCGCGGGGGGCGCGCTGGGGGGCTGCAAGGGGTCGCGGGGGGGCCGCGGGGGGCGCGCTGGGGGGCTGCAAGGGGGCGCGCAGGGGGCCGCGGGGGGCCGCGGCTGGGGGGCTGCAAGGGGGCGCGGGGGGGCCGCGGGGGGCGCGCTGGGGGGCTGCAAGGGGGCGCGCGGGGGGGCCGCGGGGGGGTCCCGCTCACTCACCCTCGGGGGGCTCCGGGCCCAGGCGCAGGCCGCCAGCACCAGCCCCAGCCCGGCCAGCCCCACGGCGGCCCCCGCCAGCCCCAGCGCCCGCCCGGCCCGCGCCCGCCGCCGCCTGCGCCCCATGGACCCGCCGCCCCTCGCTCCGCCCGGGCCGGGCCGGGGCATCGGGGCGGGTCCGTGCGGGGCCGGGCGGGGGCCGGGACAGGAAACAGGCGGGGGGGGGGGAGCGAGCGAGCGAGACCGTGCGAGTGTGTGTGTGTGTCAGTCAGTCTGTGTGTGTGTGAGTGTGTCAGTGTGTGTGTCAGTCAGTCTCTGTGTGTGTGAGTGAGAGTCAGTCAGTGTGTGTGTGTCAGTTGTGTGTGTGTGTGAGTCAGTCTGTGTGTGTGTGTGTCAGTCAGTATGTGTGAGTGTGAGTGTGTCAGTGTGTGTGTCAGTCTGTGTGTGTGTGAGTGAGAGTCAGTCAGTGTGTGTGTGTCAGTCTGTGTGTGTGTGAGTGTGTCAGTCAGTGTGTGTGTGTGTGAGTCAGTCTCTCTGTGTGTGAGTGTCAGTCAGTGTGTGTGTCAGTCAGTGTGTGTGAGTGTGTCAGTCAGTGTGTGTGAGTGTGAGTGTGTCAGTGTGTGTGTCAGTCAGTCTGTGTGTGTGTGTCAGTCTCTGTGTGTGTGAGTGTGTCAGTCAGTGTGTGTGAGTGTGAGTGTGTCAGTGTGTGTGAGTGTGAGTGTGTCAGTGTGTGTCAGTCAGTCTGTGTGTGTGAGTCAGTCTCTGTGTGTGTTAGTGTGTCAGTCAGTGTGTGTATGTCAGTCAGTGTGTGTGAGTGTGTCAGTCAGTGTGTGTGTGAGTCAGTCTGTGTCTGTGTGTGTCAGTCTCTGTGTGTGTGTGTCAGTCAGTGTGTGTGTGAGTGTGTGTGTCAGTCTGTGTGTGTCAGTCAGTCTGTGTGTGTCAGTCAGTGTCAGTGTGTGTGTGAGTGTGTGTGTCAGTCAGTGTGTGTGTCAGTCAGTGTGTGTGAGTGTGTCAGTCAGTGTGTGTGAGTGTGAGTGTGTCAGTGTGTGTGTCAGTCAGTCTGTGTGTGTGTGTCAGTCTTTGTGTGTGTGAGTGTGTCAGTCAGTGTGTGTGAGTGTGAGTGTGTCAGTGTGTGTCAGTCAGTCTGTGTGTGTGAGTCAGTCTCTGTGTGTGTGAGTGTGTCAGTCAGTGTGTGTGTGTCAGTCAGTGTGTGTGTGTGTGTCAGTCAGTGTGTGTGTGAGTCAGTCTCTCTGTGTCTGTGTGTGTCAGTCTCTGTGTGTGTGTGTCAGTCAGTGTGTGTGTGAGTGTGTGTGTCAGTCTGTGTGTGTCAGTCAGTCTGTGTGTGTCAGTCAGTGTCAGTGTGTGTGTGAGTGTGTGTGTCAGTCAGTGTGTGTGAGTGTGAGTGTGTCAGTGTGTGTGTCAGTCAGTCTCTGTGTGTGTGAGTGAGTCAGTCAGTGTGTGTGTGTCAGTCAGTGTGTGTGTGTGTCAGTCAGTGTGTGTGAGTGTGTCAGTCAGTGTGAGTGTGTGTGTCAGTCTCTCTGTGTCTGTGTGTGTCAGTCTCTGTGTGTGAGTGTGTCAGTCTCTGTGTGTGAGTGTGTCAGTCAGTCTGTGTGTGTCAGTCAGTGTCAGTGTGTGTGTATGAGTGTGTGTGAGTCTGTATGTGTCAGTCTGTGTGTGTGTGAGTGTGTGTGTCAGTCAGTCTCTCTGTGTGTGAGAGTCTGTGTGTGTGTGAGTGTCAGTCAGTCTCTGTGTGTGTCTGTGTGTGTCAATGTGTGTTTCAGTCTGTGTGCGTGTGAGTCTGTGTGTGAGTCTCTGTGTGTGTGTCAGTCTGTGTGTGTGTCAGTCAGTGTGTGTTTGTGTCAGTGTCAGTCAGTGTTGGGGTGTGTGTGTGTGAGTCTGTGTGTCAGTCTCTGTGTGTCAGTGTGTCAGTCTCTGTGTGTCAGCCAGTCTCTCTGTGTGTATTAGTCTCTGTGTGTGTGTCAGCCAGTCTCTCTGTGTGTGTAAGTGTGTGTGTGTCACTGTCAGTCAGTCTCGGTGTGTGTGTCTGTGTGTCAGTCAGTCTCTCTGTCTGTGTGTGTGTGTGTCATTGTGTGTCAGTCAGTGTGTGTGTGTCAGCCTGTGTGTGTGTCAGCCTGTCTCGGTGTGTGTGTGAGAGAGAGAGACAGAGTGTGTGTGAGTCTCTGTGTGAGTGCGTCAGAGACAGAGTGTCAGTCAGTGTCTGCGTGAATGTGTGTCAGTGTGTGTGAGAGACAGCAGGGTGTGTCTCTCTGTCGGGGTGTGTGTGACAGAGAGAGCAGGGGGTGTGTGTCAGTGTGTCTCTAGCACTGTCAGTGTAGCACTCTGTGTGTGAGTGTATCAATGTATGCATGTGTGAGTGTTTGTGCAAGCCGGCTCTGGGTGTGCAAGCCAGGCATCAGTGTGTGTGAGCAGCAGACAGAGGAGCCGGCCCGGGGGGGGGCGTCGCTCTGCCCCCAACACACACAGCAGCTCCCGCGCCGGCCTGGCCCCAACAACCAAATCCTGCGAGTGGCAGGGGGTTGGCAACCCCCAACCCAGCCCCCCACTCCCCTCCCAGAGCCGGGGAGAGAACCCAGGAGTCCGGGCTCCCAGCCCCCCCTGCTCTAACCACCAGCCCCCACTCCCCTCCCAGAGCCGGGGAGAGAACCCAGGAGTCCTGGCTCCCAGCCCCCCCTGCTCTAACCCACCAGCCCCCACTCCCCTCCCAGAGCCGGGGAGAGAACCCAGGAGTCCTGGCTCCCAGCGCTCCCCCCTCTAACCCACCAGCCCCCACTCCCCTCCCAGAGCCAGGGAGAGAACCCAGGAGTCCTGGCTCCCAGCCCCCCCTGCTCTAACCCACCAGCCCCCACTCCCCTCCCAGAGCCGGGGAGAGAACCCAGGAGTCCTGGCTCCCAGCGCTCCCCCCTCTAACCCACCAGCGGGTCTCTGTTGCCCCCTGGTGGCCGGTGTGTGGAACAGCTCCAGGCCCCAGATCCGGCCCCAGCTGAGCAGCTGGTTGACCCCTCCCCGCCCCCTCCCTGACCCCCACATGCCAAGCCCCCCCCCAGAGACTCGTGCATCTGCCCACTTCCCTCCCCCGCAACATCTGGCGTCCCAGGGCCTCTGGCCAGGCGGCCCCCGGGGGAGGCCTGTGAGCCGGTCGCTCCGGATGCCTCCGGCCAGAGACCACCTAGAATTTGGCCCCTGATGGCAAGAAGCGCCCCCCACTGGCCTCAGTCCCCATATCCAGGGGGCTGCGGGTCGGGAGTGAGGGGCACCGGCAGAGCTGGGGGGGGCAGGGGCTGCGGGTCGGGAGTGAGGGGCACCGGCAGAGCTGGGGGGGGGCAGGGGCTGCGGGTCGGGAGTGAGGGGCACCAGCAGGGCTGGGGGGGCAGGGGCTGTGGGTTGGGAGTGAGGGGCACCGGCAGGGCTGGGGGGGTCAGTGCTGGGCTAGCAGGGGCTGCGGAACAGGAGTGAGGGGCACTCGCAGAGCTGGGGGGGCAGGGGTTATGGGTCGGGAGTGAGGGGCTCCGGCAGAGCTGGGGGGGCAGGGGCTATGGGTCAGAGGGAGGGGCTCCAGCAGAGCTGGGGGGCAGGGGTTATGGGTCAGAGGGAGGGGCTCCATCAGAGCTGGGGGGGCAGGGGTTATGGGTCGGGAGTGAGGGGCACTGGCAGAGCTGGGGGGGCAGGGGTTATGGGTCGGGAGTGAGGGGCACCGGCAGAGCTGGGGGGGGCAGGGGTTATGGGTCGGGAGTGAGGGGCACCGGCAGAGCTGGGGGGGGCAGGGGTTATGGGTCGGGAGTGAGGGGCACCGGCAGAGCTGGGGGGGCAGGGGTTATGGGTCGGGAGGGGCACCAGCCGAGCTTGGGGGGAGGGGCTATGGGTCAGGAGGGGCACCGGCAGAGCTGGGGGGGCGGCAGGGGGTCGGGATTGAGCCATGGGTGGGGAAGGATCCTATAGTGGCGAAGGGGTTAAAATAATCTGTAAAAACCCCAACTTGGCCTGGGCGGGACCCGAACCGGAGTCTCCTACTCCACAGGCAGCGCCGCTCCCGGCTCCGCCACCGGCTCAGCGGCTCCGCTCCCCTCCCTGGGAGGAGCCACCGGCCCCCCCCCGCCGCTTCCTGCCGGTGAGGGCGCTAAAACTCGCCCCCAAAACACGAGCTCCCTCGTGGCAGCGGTGGGATTCGAACCCACGTCCCCGGAGAGACTGGAGCCTAAATCCAGCGCCTTAGACCGCTCGGCCACGCTACCACCGGCGCCTGCCTCCCCCGGCGGGGCCTGCTGATGGGTCGGGAACAGGCACCAAAAGCCTCCAACCGGCTCCAAAGGTGCCAAGCCGGATCTGGAGCCAAGCCGGATTCCCGGCCCGTGTAAACCAACCAGCAGGGCTGCCGTCCCCTCCTCGGGAAGCTGATGTGGCTTCTGTGCCCCCCCCCCCAAATCTCCCACCAAACCCGCCGTAAACCCCCCAGCGTGACCAATTCGGTATGAAACTACACCCATGCGCTACAGATTGTGGCCTGATGGTTCAGGGGGAAGGAGCCGGAGCAGTGTAAATCAGGCGTTGGGGTGCCCCCCGGCAGACCTCGGTGTACCCCAGGGGCACACGTACCCCCCACTGGTATAAACCCAGCTCACCGCCGCTTTCTGCTATAGCTGCATGAAGCTAACATGAGGCCACCTCTGGGGCGGGGCGGCCGGTGACCAAGGGACCCCTCGCCCGGCACTGAGATGCGGCCACCTCTGGGGCAGGGCGGCCGGTGACCCAGGGACCCCTCGCCCGGCGCTGAGATGCGGCCACCTCTGGGGCGGGGCGGCCGGTGACCCAGGGACCCCTCACCCGGCGCTGAGATGCAGCCACCTCTGGGGCGGGGCGGCCGGTGACCCAGGGACCCCTCGCCCGGTGCTGAGATGCGGCCACCTCTGGGGCGGGGCGGCCGGTGACCCAGGGAGCCCTCACTGAGATGCAGCCACCTCTGGGGCGGGGCGGACGGTTACCCAGGGACCCCTCGCCCGGCGCTGAGATGCAGCCACCTCTGGGGCAGGGCGGCCGGTGACCCAGGGACCCCTCGCCCGGCGCTGAGATGCGCCCACCTCTGGGGCGGGGCAGCCGGTTACCCGGGGACCCCTCGCCTGCCGCTAAGATGCAGCCACCTCTGGGGGGAGGCGGCGGGTGACCCAGGGACCCCTCGCCTGGCGCTGAGATGCAGCCACCTCTGGGGCGGGGCGGCCGGTTACCCAGGGACCCCTCGCCCGGCGCTGAGATGCAGCCACCTCTGGGGCGGGGCGGCCAGTGACCCGGGGACCCCTCACCCGGCGCTGAGATGCAGCCACCTCTGGGGCGGGGCGGCCGGGGACCCAGGGACCCCTCACCCAGCGCTGAGATGCAGCCACCTCTGGGGCGGGGCGGCCAGTGACCCGGGGACCCCTCACCCAGCGCTGAGATGCAGCCACCTCTGGGGCGGGGCGGCTGGTAACCCAGGGACCCCTCGCCCGGCGCTGAGTTGCAGCCACCTCTGGGGCGGGGCGGCCGGTGACCCAGGGAGCCCTCACTGAGATGCAGCCACCTCTGGGGCGGGGCGGCCGGTGACCCAGGGACCCCTCGCCCGGCGCTGAGATGCGCCCACCTCTGGGGCGAGGCGGCCGGTGACCCAGGGACCCCTCGCCCGGCGCTGAGATGCGCCCACCTCTGGGGCGAGGCGGCCGGTTACCCGGGGACCCCTCGCCTGCCGCTAAGATGCAGCCACCTCTGGGGCGGGGCGGCCGGTTACCCGGGGACCCCTCGCCTGCCGCTAAGATGCAGCCACCTCTGGGGCGGGGCGGCCAGTGACCCAGGGACCCCTCGCCTGGCACTGAGACACGCCCACCTCTGCGGGTGTGGGCGTGAAATCCGCAGGGGATTCTTTCTTCCTTCCCTCGCAGACTGTTCAAGGATGGGTGGGATCCCCGCGGGCTCATCCGCAACCGGGCCCTGCCTGAACTCTGCCTCAGTTTCCAGATGGGGAAACCGAGGCACAACCCAACAAAGGCACTTCCCCCAAAGGCACAAAACCCAGGAGGCCCAGTTCCAACCCACTACCCCCCACAGCTGGGGAGAGAACCCAGGAGTCCTGGCTCCCAGCCCCCCCTGCTCTAACCCACCAGCCCCCACTCCCCTCCCAGAGCCAGAACTCAGGAGTCCTGATTTTTTTTTTTTGGTCAGGAAAGACCCTCCCCCCCTTTTCTCCTGCCCCCCAATCTCTCAGCCCCACACGTCCCCCTGCTCTCAAGCCGGCCCCCACAGGAGCCACGCCGAGCAGTTTAAGGTGCAGCCCCCCCGTCTCTCCAGGGATAGGGGGAGCCGGCTTGGCCCCCCCATGGATCCAGTTTTCGGCCCCAGGCCCCGCCTGTGCCCACCCTGAGCAGAGCTGCCCCCCGCGCCCTTGTCCCCGATTCGATTCCTGACCCATGCAGCTGGGCGAGTCCTTCGCTTTTAAAGGGCCGAGGCTCCTTTCAGCTCCCACTGCAGAAGGGTGGTGGGGGGTAGGCTCCTGCGGTTACCCCTGGGGAAACTGAGGCAGGGAGTGCAGGCGTGAGGGGCTATAGGCACAGAACTCATTCCTGACACACGCAGGGGGGTCGCTGAGAGCCAGGACACCTGGGTTCTCCAGCTGGGGGAGGGGAGTGGTGTCTAGTGGTTAGAGCAGGGGGGCTGGGAGCCAGGACTCCTGGGTTCTCCCCCCGGCTCTGGGATGGGGAGTGGGGGCTAGTGGTTAGAGCATGGGAGCCAGGACTCCTGGGTTCTCTCCCCGGCTCTGAGGGGGGGGGGTGGGAGCCAGGACTCCTGGGTTCTCTCCCTGGCTCTGAGAGGGGAGTGGTGGCTGGTGGGTGAGAGCAGGGCAGGCTGGGAGCCAGGACTCCTGGGTTCTCTCCCCAGCTCTGAGAGGGGAGTGGTGGCTGGTGGATCAGAGCAGGGGGGGCTGGGAGCCAGGACTCCTGGGTTCTCTCCCGAGCTCTGTGAGGGGAGGGGGGGGCTGGGAGCCAGGACTCCTGGGTTCTCTCCCTGGCTCTGAGAGGGGAGGGGGGGGGGACTGGAAGCCAGGGCTCCTGGGTTCTCTCCCGAGCTCTGTGAGGGGAGGGGGGGGGCTGGGAGCCAGGACTCCTGGGTTCTCGCCCCGGCTCTGAGAGGGGAGTGGTGGCTGGTGGATCAGAGCAGGGGGGGCTGGGAGCCAGGACTCCTGGGTTCTCTCCCGAGCTCTGTGAGGGGAGGGGGGGGGCTGGGAGCCAGGACTCCTGGGTTCTCGCCCCGGCTCTGAGAGGGGAGTGGTGGCTGGTGGGTCAGAGCAGGGGGGCTGGCAGGCAGGACGCCTGGGTTCTCGCACCCTGCTCGATTCTCGCCGACACAAACACACGTCGATCAAAATGACTAAAACCTTTATTTCCCTTCACAAAGGTACAGTTTTCTCCCTCCACGCAGGGAAGTCAAGCTCGAGAGACACACAAAAAAAAACAATCATGGAGGGGGGGTATTTACAATCGGCCATTCGCCCCCTGGCGCTGGTGGGTGGAACCCGGGAGCGACCGAGGCTCCCCCCCCCAAGTCAAACAGCTGCTAGAGAAAGTTTCATTAAAAGCCCCGAGCAATCAGGTGTCCCCTATAACCGTCCACCCCCCCCCAGAGATTTTCTACGCTGCTTAAAATCTGCTCTCACATCGCCGGGCGGGGGAGTCTCAACCGACACCTAACAGAACGAACAGCTCCGAGCGCCGGCAGAAAAAGGCTTCAACTAAGGTCTCGAAAGGCCGCTCGCAGTCCTGGCTGTATCACGCCGGGGGGAGGGCAATGGCCGCAATTTCCCCCCCCCCCCCCCCGCGTGAGCTAGGTAGTCTAAATGTATCTACAAAGAATTAAAATGGGGGCCCTGTTTTTTTGGGGGTCATGAACCATGTCCCCCCCCCATGTTCCTGCCCCCCTTGGATTGCCCAGTAAGGAATTAAAGGGGGGTCAGCCCCCCAATCCTACCCCCATGGAGATCAGACACTCCGGGCCCCCGGGATTTCCTGGGGTGACCACCCCCCAAAAAAAGATCAGACACCCCCTGGGATTTCCTGGGGTGACCCCCCACCACAAAAAAAAATCAGACACTCCTGATTGCAACAGGTGGTCTCCTTGCCCACCCCCCACTTAAATGGCTCTCACCCCCTGAGCTGCAAGGACCCAGGCACCGCGCCCCCCTCAGTTGTCTTCGTCGCTGTCGTCGGGGCTGATGGCCGGGCTGGTGAGGCTGTAGGTGGGCGAGGTGGGGCTGTAGCCGGGCGAGGTCGGGGAGTAGGTCGAGCCCTTGGGCGAGGTGGGGCTGTAGGTGGGGGAGGTGGGGCTGTACTTGGGGGAGGTGGGGCTGTAGGTGGGGCTGGTCGGGGAGTACTTGGGGGAGGTCGGGGTGTAGACGGGGGAGGTCGGGGAGTAAGTCGGCGAGGTGGGGCTGTACTTGGGGGTCGTGGGGCTGTAGGTCGGCGAGGTGGGGCTGTACTTGGGGGAGGTCGGGCTGTACTTGGGAGAAGTAGGGCTGTACTTGGGGGAAGTCGGGGTGTATTCAGGCGAGCTGGGGCTGTAGGACGGGCTGGTCGGGGTGTACTTGGGGCTGGTCGGGCTGTAGCTGGGGCTGCTGGGGCTGTAGCTGGGCGAACTGGGGGTGTAGGTTGGCGACTGCGGGGTGTAGCGGGGGCTGGAGGGCGAGTAGCTCGGAGACGTCGGGCTGTAGCTGGGACTCGTCGGGCTGTAGCTGGGAGAGGTGGGGCTGTAGTTTGGCGAGGTCGGGGTGTAGTTGGGGCTGGTGGGGCTGTAGCTGGGCGATGTCGGGCTGTAGCTGGGGCTGGTGGGGGTGTAGTTGGGGGAAGTCGGGCTGTAATTGGGGCTGGTTGGGCTGTAGCTGGGCGAGGTGGGACTATAGCTGGGTGAGGTCGGGCTGTAGCTTGGGCTAGTGGGGCTGTAACTAGGCGACGTCGGGCTGTAGCTGGGACTGGTCGGACTGTAGCTAGGCGACGTCGGGCTGTAGCTAGGACTGGTGGGACTGTAGCTAGGCGACGTCGGGCTGTAACTAGGACTGGTGGGACTGTAGCTAGGCGACGTCGGGCTGTAGCTGGGGCTGGTGGGACTGTAGCTGGGCGACGTCGGGCTGTAGCTGGGGCTGGTGGGACTGTAGCTGGGTGACGTCGGGCTGTAGCTCGGACTAGTCGGGCTGTAGTTGGGGCTGGTGGGAGAGTAGGAGGGGGACGTCGGGCTGTACGAGGGGGAGGTCGGGCTGTAGCTGGGGCTCTGGGGCGTGTACCCTCCGGGCGAGCGGGGCTCGTACGCCGGCGACGTCGGGGAGTAGCTGGGAGACATGGCCCCACCTGTGGGGCGGAGGAAGAGGAGAGGGGGCTGTTAGAGGCGGGGGGAGCGCGGCGGGGGGCGGGGGACACGGGCCAAGCCCCGAGACTCACCTGGCGATGGGACGTAGGGGCTGGAGGGGCCCGGGGAGCCGGGCGAGCCGGGGGTGGGGGACCACGCCGGGGAATAACCCGGGCTGAAGCCGCTGGCATCGGAGGCGGCGCTGGGGGAGAAGCCGGCGGCGCCGGGGGTCATGCCGCTGCCTGTGGGGGGCGACAAAGAGGGATGGGTTAATTTCACCCCCGACTAAGGGGGGACAGCAGAACCCATCCACTGCCGGCCAAGGGATAACTCCCCCCCCCCGCCCCACACCCCCCCCCTCACACCCCCCCCCCTACGCACCAACACTTGGGGACCAGGCTCCGTAGGCCGGGGTGGCCCCCTGGTTCCAGGGGGTCATGGCGGGCGACATCCCCCCCATGGGGCTGGGGGCCGAGCCGAAGAACATGCCGGTGGCTGTGGGGAAGGAGAGCGGAACATTAGAGCCGAGAGGAGCAGGGTGACGGAGGGGGAGAGGTGACACCAACCCCCCATCCCCGGCTGGGCGAGAAGCCACCCGCCCCCCACCAAACCCATCCTGGCTCCCAGCCCCCCCCTGCTCTAACCACCAGCCCCCACTCCCCTCCCAGAGCCGGGGAGAGAACCCAGGAGTCCTGGCTCCCAGCCCCCCCTGCTCTAACCACCAGCCCCCGCTCCCCTCCCAGAGCCGGGGAGAGAACCCAGGCGTCCTGGCTCCCAGCCCCCCCTGCTCTAACCACCAGCCCCCGCTCCCCTCCCAGAGCCGGGGAGAGAACCCAGGCGTCCTGGCTCCCAGCCCCCCCTGCTCTAACCCACCAGCGTCCACTCCCCTCCCAGAGCCGGGGAGAGAACCCAGGAGTCCGGGCTCCCAGCCCCCCCTGCTCTAACCCACCAGCCCCCACTCCCCTCCCAGAGCCGGGGAGAGAACCCAGGAGTCCGGGCTCCCAGACCCCCCGCCTGCTCTAACCCACCAGCCCCCACTCCCCTCCCAGAGCCGGGGAGAGAACCCAGGAGTCCGGGCTCCCAGACCCCCCACCCCTCCCCGCTCTAACCCACCAGCCCCCACTCCCCTCCCGGAGCTGGGGAGAGAACCCAGGAGTCCTGGCTCCCAGCCCCCCTGCTCTAACCACCAGCCCTCACTCCCTTCCCGCAGCCCGGGGGGGGGGAACCCAGGCGTCCGGGGGGGGGTACTCACGGACGCCCACGCCCAGCCCGGGGATGTTGGTGGGGATCTCCATGCCGTATTTGCACTTCTCGGCGTCCAGCAGCAGGTCGAAGCAGCCGGTGCCGGCAGGCGCCAGCTGCCCCAGCATGATGTTCTCCGACACCCCCTTCATGGGGTCGCTCTCCCCGTGGGCCGCCGCCTCCATCAGCACGTCCACCTGCGGCGGGGGGGGAGCCGGGGGTCAGGGGCTGTGCCTGGGGGGGAACGCAGGAGCCCCCCATAGCACCCCGTGCTGGGAGGGGCTGGGACTGGGGTACCCAGGTGCCCCCCCCAATAGCCACTCCAGTGTCCTGCCCCCACAGCGCCCCCTGCTGGGAGGGGCTGGGACTGGAGGAGCCAGGAGTTCCCCCCGAGCCAGCCCCCCCGCTCCGCTCCCCCCAGCGCCCCCTGCTGGGAGGGGTTAGGACTGGAGGAGCCAGGAGTTCCCCCTAGAGCCAGGCCCCCCGCCCCGCTCCCCCCAGCGCCCCCTGCTGGGAGGGGCTGGGACTGGGGTACCCAGGTGCCCCCCCCCCCCAATAGCCAGCCCCAGTGTCCTGCCCCCACAGCGCCCCCTGCTGGGAGGAGCTGGAGTTGAAGGAGCCAGGAGTTCCCCCTAGAGCCGGCCCCCCCCGCCCCACTCCCCCTAGCACCCCCTGCTGGGAGGGGCTAGGATTGGAGAAGCCAGGAGCTCCCCCCAAGCCAGCCCCCCCACCCCGCTCCCCCCAGCACCCCCTGCTGGGAGGGGTTAGGACTGGAGAAGCCAGGAGCCCCCCCCACCCCACTCCCCCTAGCGCCCCCTGCTGGGAGGGGCTAGGACTGGAGAAGCCAGGAGCCCCCCCACCCCACTCCCCCCAGCGCCCCCTGCTGGGAGGGGTTAGGACTGGAGAAGCCAGGAGCTCCCCCCAAGCCAGCCCCCCCACCCCGCTCCCCCCAGCGCCCCCTGCTGGGAGGGGTTAGGACTGGAGGAGCCAGGAGCTCCCCCCGAACCAGCCCCCCGCCCCGCTCCCCCCAGCGCCCCCTGCTGGGAGGGGCTAGGAGTGGAGGAGCCAGGAGCTCCCCCCGCCCGAGGGCCCCGGCTCACCGTCTCCTCGAAGGAGCACTTCATGAGGGGGCCGGTGTCCTGGCGGTTGACCCCGTGCCGGGTGATGGCCATGAGGTGCCCGCGGCAGGTCATGGTGTCGCAGAGCAGCGCCAGGTGCCGGTAGTTGACGTAGGAGCCGTCGAAGGAGATGACGTGGTAGAGCTCCCGCTCCAGGGCCTTGCGCACCGCCTCGATGCCCAGCACCTGGGGGGGGGGTCACCGGAGCCCCCTTAGCATGGGGCCCCCTCTGCTGGGGTGGGCAACAGGCCCAGATACTGCAGGGTCTCCCCCCCCCCCGACCTCCCCTGCCCTAACCACCAGCCCCCACTCCCCTCCCAGAGCCGGGGAGAGAACCCAGGAGTCCTGGCTCCCAGCCCCCCCCGCTCTAACCCACCAGCCCGCACTCCCCTCCCAGAGCCGGGGAGAGAACCCAGGAGTCCTGGCTCCCAGCCCCCCCCTGTTCTAACCCACCAGCCCCCACTCCCCTCCCAGAGCCGGGGAGAGAACCCAGGAGTCCTGGCTCCCAGCCTCCCCCCGCTCTAACCCACCAGCCCCCACTCCCCTCCCAGAGCCGGGGAGAGAACCCAGGAGTCCTGGCTCCCAGCCCCCCCAGCTCCAACCACCAGCCCCCACTCCCCTCCCAGAGCCGGGTAGAGAACCCAGGAGTCCTGGCTCCCAGCCCTGCCTGCTCCAACCACCAGCCCCCACTCCCCTCCCAGAGCCAGGGAGAGAACCCAGGAGTCCTGGCTCCCAGCCCCGCCCCAGCTCTAGCCCCCCACCCCCCAAGTCCCCTCCCAGAGCCGGGGAGAGAACCCAGGAGTCCTGGCTCCCAGCCCCCCCCACTCTAACCACCAGGCCCCACTCCCCCCCAGAGCCGGGGAGGGAACCCAGGCGTCCGGACTCACGGTGAAGATCTCCACGATGTCGTTGGAGGTGGTGCGCACGGGGTCCACGTCCTTCTCGCTCAGCACCCGCATGAGGCTGACCCCGTCCGTCTCCAGGATCCACTCCTGCAGGGCCTTGAACTCCCCGTCCTCCGTGATAATGATCTTCTTCTTGTTGTCTGTCTGGGGCAGGTGCATGTACACCTGGGGGGGGCGGAGGGGGGGGACACAGGGCAGGTCAACGCTGCGTCCCGGGGGGCCGGCCAGGGCCCCCTCGCCCGGCGCTGAGATGCAGCCACCTCTGTTAATCCGGGGCTCCCTTTGTGGAAATGCAGCTGGTGCTGGGGTGGGGCGTGGGAGGGGTTGAACAGCTGCACAGCCGTCGTACCAGCCGTTTAGGACAGGAAGTGACGGACGTGGCGTGACCGAAGCTGCAGGGGCGGACAGGGAGTGACCCAATGGGATCTCCCCTCCCCCCTGAGATGGGGCGGGGCCAGGACGCCGGGGTTCACACCGGGCTTGATGTGACAGGCCCGGGGGGGCAGGGGGGTTCGGTGGCCTTCACGGATGAAGACCGTGGTTTCATATCCATGGTGGTGGTGGGCAGAGGGGAGAGCGCCCCCTACTGAGCCCTTCACCTAGCTCCTGCAGCACAGCGCCCCCCCAGCTACCCAGAGTGCCCTGGGGCCGGCCCAGCCCTGTCATCACCCCACCTCCCAGGCTCTAGCCAAGTTACCCAGAGTGCCCTGGGGCAGGCCGAGCCCGGCTCTAGCCACGTTACCCAGAGTGCACTGGGGCAGGCCCAGCCCTGTCAACCCCCCCACTCCCCTGGCTCTAGCCAAGTTACCCAGAGTGCCCTGGGGCAGGCCGAGCCCAGCTCTAGCCACGTTACCCAGAGTGCACTGGGGCAGGCCGAGCCCGGCTCTAGCCACGTTACCCAGAGTGCACTGGGGCAGGCCCAACCCTGTTCCCCCCCCCCCGGCTCTAGCCACGTTACCCAGAGTGCACTAGGGTAGGCCCAACCCTGTCACCCCCCCCCCGGCTCTAGCCAAGTTACCCAGAGTGCACTGGGGCAGGCCCAGCCCTATCACCCCCCCCCCGGGCTCTAGCCAAGTTACCCAGAGTGCACTGGGGCCGGCCCAGCCCTATCACCCCACCTGGCTCTAGCCAAGTTACCCAGAGTGCCCTGGGGCCGGCCCAGCCCTATCACCCCCCCTGGCTCTAGCCAAGTTACCCAGAGTGCCCTGGGGCTGGCCCAGCCCTATCACCCCCCCCCCCTCGGGCTCTAGCCAAGCTACCCAGGGTGCCCTGGGGCCGGCCCAGTCCTGTCACCCCCCACAGCTCTAGCCAAGCTACCCAGGGTGCCCTGGGGCCGGCCCAGCCCGGCTCTGTCACCCCCCCCCGGCCGGCGGAGCCCCCTCACCTTGCTGATCTGCTCGATGCCCTGCAGGGTCATGTCCGTCAGCATGTTGGACTCGATGCAGCGAAGGAAAACGTCGTCGTCCATCTTGTCCACCACCTCCTCCTCCTGCGCCGCACGGGGGAGAGGGGGCTGGGTTAGCGACGGGCAATGCGCCCCCCCCCCCGCCCATCTCCCCCCGCCCCGGTGCTGCCCCCCCACCCCACCCACCTCCTGCATCTTGTTCTCGTCGCTGTTCATGATGCGGATCCGCAGCACCAACTTCTCCGCGTTGTCGTCATTGAAGATACAGTTCAAGTCGTCCCCGAAGCCTGCGGCGGGGAGGGGAGCCGTCAGCGGCGCCGTGGGTCAAAACCCCGTGCCCCTGCGCTCCCCCCTTCCCCCAGAGAGCCGCCCGGCCCCATAACCCATCTCCCGCTGTGGGGTGAGGTTCAGAGGAAGGGGGGGAACCCCCACGTGTGTCTGCATTAATGCCTCCTGACCCCTGTAGGCCGGAGCCCTGAAGCATGAGAGTGGATTGGAATGTGCTTCAAAGCAGAGCTATTGGGGGGCGGGGGGGTGAGGAACACATCTCTGCCCCCCCCGGCTGGGATGGCATGAAGGCTCCTGCCACCTTGGAGGTGGGGGGGGGGGGGGAAGACCGGCCCCCTACATCCCCTCACCGGCGTTGATCTTCTCCGCGATCTGCTCCATGGTGAGCTTGCGGTCGGTCATGTGCTTGCGGTCGAGCTCGACCCGCAGCAGCCAGGGCGAGATGCGGCTCACGTCGAAGTCGGGCATCTCGTAGTAGACGTTGACCCACTCCTGGTCCTCGGCCACCACCGTGCTCTGCGGGTTGGGGTCGTAGTAGATGGCGGTGTTGGCCGTCACCTTGCGCAGGGTGGTGTGCTCCAGCCGGCACAGGATATCCTGGGGGTGGGGGGGGGGGAGAGAGACGGGGTGAGGGGGACCCCACGCAGCAGCATCCCCCCCTCCCGAGCGACGCCGGAGCCCCCCGGCCTTACCTTGGCCCGCTCGGCGTCCCGGGCCGACTGCCCCAGCAGGAAGACGGTGAGGGAGGGCGTCTTGGGTTTCTTGGAGATGTTGATCAGCTCCTTGAGCCGCGGCACGCCCAGCGTGACGTTCTTGGCCGAGACGCCGGCGTAGTGGAAGGTGTTCAGGGTCATCTGGGTGGCGGGCTCGCCCAGCGACTGGGCCGCCAGGGCGCCCACCATCTCGCCCGGGTGAGCCTGCAGGACGGGGAGAGACGGCGTCAGAGCCGGAGAGGGGGAGGAACCGGCCCGGCGTCCCGCCCGGACGGGCCCATCTACCCCGGCGTCCCGCCCGGACGGGCCCATCTACCCCGGCGTCCCGCCCGGACGGGCCCATCTACCCCGGCGTCCCGCCCGGACGGGCCCATCTACCCCGGCGTCCCGCCCGGACGGGCCCATCTACCCCGGCGTCCCGCCCGGACGGGCCCATCTACCCCGGCGTCCCGCCCGGACGGGCCCATCTACCCCGGCGTCCCGCCCGGACGGGCCCATCTACCCCGGCGTCCCGCCCGGACGGGCCCATCACGTCCCCCCTCCTGTCCTGCGTTAGGCCAGCTGCCCCCGCCCCCGGCACCGGCTCCGCCGCTTACGATGGCCTGGTTGAACTTGGATTCAATCTCGCCCAGCAGCCAGTCGAAGGCCTCGCCGCTGAGCCGGAACTCCTCCACCATGCGCCGGCTGCAGAGCGTGGAGCGCAGGTGGATGTTGAAGAGGAGGGTGGCGTTCTCCTGGGCCTGCCGGCTCAGCGGGTCGTCCCCGTTCACGATCACCAGCTTCTTGCTCAGCTCCTTCACGCCTGGGGGGGGGGGACGGACATAGGGTGAGATGTGCCCCAGGGGTCGCCCCAGCGCCCACAGAGCCACCCTACCCCCAGATCTGACCCCTCAGGCAAAGACACTTCCCCCCGGCCCCCGGATCCGCCCCCACCGAGCTGGGACACTCCCCCCCCGCCCCCGAACTGGACCCCGGACAGCGCCAAATTGGACCTGAATCAGACCCTGGCCCCTCCAGGCCGGCACCCGCCCCCTCCCCCGGGTCAGCCCCCCACAGATTGGATCTGGGCCCCTTCAGGCTGGCACCCCCCCCCAACCCCAGATCGACCCACAGGCCCCCTGGAGCCAATATCCTCCCCCTCCCCGATGAGACCAGTCCATGGGCCCCTTCCAGTCCAGTAACCCCCCCAGCCCCAGCACTGGATCGGACCAGGGGCTCCCCTCCAGGGCTGGTACCCCCCCCCCTCCGCCCCACCCCAGATTGGCATTCCCCCCCCAACGGGTCAGTTCCAGGGTCCCTGCACAGAAACACCCCCCTCCTCCCCAGCTGGCCCAGCATGCCGTGGGGCCGGACCGTCCCAGCATGCCGTGGGGCCGGACCGTCCCAGCATGCCGTGGGGCCGGACCGTCCCAGCATGCCGTGGGGCCGGACCGTCCCAGCATGCCGTGGGGCCGGACCCACCTTCCACCACCTTGATGGGGTGCAGGTCGGAGGGCAGCCGGGCGTTGATGTGGAAGATCTTCTGGGCGTTCCAGATCATGCGAAGCAAGTTGCAGGGCAAGACCACCTGGGGGGGGCGGGGAAACGGGGGCTCAGCACATGGCACAACCCAGAGCCTCCCCCCACACCGCCGGGTCCTGAGGTTTAGAGTCAAGAGCAGGGGGGCTGGGAGCCCGGACACCTGGGTTCTCCCCCGGGATCTGGGAGGGGAGTGGGGGCTGGTGGGTTAGAGCAGGGGGGGCTGGGAGCCAGGACTCCTGGGTTCTCTCCCCGGCTGTGGGGGCTGGTGGGTGAGAGCGGGGGGGGGGCTCGGACTCCTGGGTCCCGCTCACCTTGCTGTCGCCGGTCGGGAAGATGACCCTCAGCACCTCGCGGTCCTCGCGCATCTTCTCGAACTCCCTCTCCAGCTCGTTCTGGATGTGCGCGTTGCTCAGGATGTCCTTCACCATCTCCTCCTGCAGGGTGCGCCGCAGCGCCCGCTCGTTGGTGTAGTCAAACTTGAACCTGGGGGGGCGGAAGGGCCAGGAGTGAGAGCTGCTGGGGGGGTCCCCACCCATGGGAGCTGCTCCCTCACACCCCTCCCTCTGAAACCTTTCCCCACCCGTACTCCCAAATGCACAGCTTCTGCCCCAAAATGCAGCCACCTCTGGGGCGGGGCGGCCGGTGACCCAGCGACCCCTCGCCCGGCGCTGAGATGCAGCCACCTCTGGGGCGGGGCGGCCGGTGACCCAGGGACCCCTCGCCCGGCGCCGAGATGCGCCCACCTCTGGGGCGGGGCGGCCGGTTACCCAGGGACCCCTCGCCCGGCGCCGAGATGCAGCCACCTCTGGGGCGGGGCGGCCGGTTACCCAGGGACCCCTCGCCCGGCGCTGAGATGCGGCCACCTCTGGGGCGGGGCGGCCGGTGACCCAGGGACCCCTCGCCCGGCGCTGAGATGCGGCCACCTCTGGGGCGGGGCAGCCGGATACCCAGGGACCCCTCGCCCGGCGCTGAGATGCAGCCACCTCTGGGGCGGGGCGGCCGGTTACCCAGGGACCCCTCGCCCGGCACTGAGATGCGGCCACCTCTGGGGCGGGGGAAACAGCGCCCCACACGCCCAGGGCGAGGTTCGCTCACTTCTTCTCGAAGGCCTTGTTGGAGGGCTTGAGAGTGGCCAGGTTCTGGAACTCCACGCTCTCCCCGGCCAGCCCGTCCTCGCCGTAGCGCAGCTGCACCACCTGGTTGATGGAGTTGCGCACGGTGGCGTCGTATTTCACCATCACCGACTCCATGGATTTGATCAGCCGCCGCTGGATGTACCCTGGGGGGGCAGTGGGCATCAGCGGGGGGGGGGGACGGACATCTCGGGCACTGCCCAGTAGATACCCCCAAGCAGCACCCTGGCACCCCCATATGCACCCCCCACGAGTTCTCAGTACACAAGCGACACTGACTCGGGCGGAGGATCTTTCCAGCAAGCTGGAAGAAAGTCAAAAAAGGGGGGACGCCCCCCCCACA
This sequence comes from Mauremys mutica, assembly GCF_020497125.1. NCBI lineage: Eukaryota > Metazoa > Chordata > Testudines > Geoemydidae > Mauremys > Mauremys mutica. Next base: position 238,363 of record NW_025423355.1, on the reverse strand, counting down.
ACTCGACACCCGCCTGGGGAACCAGGACTGAAGCGGGGGTCCTGGCTGGAGATGTCCCGATTTTTGGGGGGGGCTTTTTCTTACGCAGGCACCAACAGGGAAGCTCAGCTGGGCGCGAACGTCTGCGTGAGCGCAGGACCTGGAGGGGTTTGCGGCTTGCCACAGCCTCCCAGCGCGAGGGCGCCCCCTGCCCCGCCCCACAGCGCCCCCCGGGGGCCGCGGCTCACCCGTCTCGGCCGTCTTGACGGCCGTGTCGATGAGGCCCTCGCGCCCGCCCATGGCGTGGAAGAAGAACTCGGTGGGCGTCAGGCCGGCCAGGTAGGAGTTCTCCACGAAGCCCCGGCTCTCCGGCCCGTAGTCGTCCTTGATGAAGTGGGGCAGGGTGCGGTGCTTGAACCCGAACGGGATGCGCTTCCCCTCCACGTTCTGCTGCCCCACCACGGCAATGACCTGGGGGGGGGGGGAAGGGGGGCAGAGTCACCCCGGTGCCGACCCCCGTCCCAGCCCCAAGCCAGGCCTGGGTCTCCCCCTCTTCACCCAGCCCCCCACCCCCGTCTCAGCTCTCGCCCATTGGCCCCCGGGATGGAGCCCCACAGACCGAGATCAGCCCCACCCCCCCATTGTGATGGGGGATTTCACAGCCCCCTGCCCAACCGTGATCCGCACCTGGGACCGAGGGGCCCGACGGAGGGGCAGCCCCAGCTCCCGGCTCCGCGCACGCGGTTCCCGAAATCTGTCTGCGGGGGGGGGGCCCTCCACGCTGCTTCCCTCCCCACCCCCAGCCCCACAGATCCTACAGGGAGCCTGGGGGCAAGGGGATAAGCTAGCACTGGGTGGGCGGGGCTGGAAGAGAGCCCCTCCCCCAACCAAGGGGTGGGGCTCAGAGAAGGCCCCTCCCACCACCTCAACCCAGAGGGTGGGGCTCAGAGAAGGCCCCTCCCACCTCCCCAACACAGGGGGTGGGGCTGGGAGGAGACCCTGCCCACTCCCACCTTGCCAACACAGGGCCCTTTCCACCATCTCAAGCCAGGGGGTGGGGCTGGGAGAAGGCCCCTCCCACCTCCCCAACACAGGGGGAGGGGCTCAGAGAAGGCCCCGCCCACCATCTCAACCCAGCAGGTGGTGCTGGGAGAAGGCCCCTCCCACCGTCCCAACCCAGGGGGTGGTGCTGGGAGAAGGCTCCTCCCACCTCCCCAGCCCAGGGGGAGGGGCTCAGAGAAGACCCCGCCCACTCCCACCTTCCCCACCCAGGGCCCTTTCCACCTTCCCAACCCAGGGGGAGGGGCTCAGGGAAGGCCCCTCCCACCATCTCAACCCAGGGGGAGGGGCTCAGGGAAGGCCCCTCCCACCATCTCAACCCAGGGGGAGGGGCTCAGAGAAGGCCCCTCCCACCTTGCCAGCCCAGGGGGAGGGGCTGGGAGAAGGCCCCGCCCACTCCCAGCAGCGAGGCACCGAGGCAGCAGCCAGCCCACAGGTTCTAGCCCCGGCTGGGCCGGCAGCGCCCACCTGGGAGATGTTGATCTTGGAGCCCTTGGCGCCCGACACCACCATGGATTTGAAGTTGTTGTACTCGGACAGGGACTTCTGGGCGGAGGAGCCGGTCTTGTCGCGGGCGTCGTTCAGGATGCGGTTCACCTGGTTCTCGAAGGTCTGCCGCAGCGTGTTGCCCGGCGTGGGCTCCAGCTCGTTGTTGTGAGCCTTCTCGATCACCTGGGGGGGCGGCACGGGGTGAGTGCTGGGGGGCACGGGGTCCCCAGAGCCAGCTTCCAGCCCCCCGCACCCCACGACCCAGCCCCCCGTGGTCCCCTGAAACCCAGCCCCCGCTTCCCCCAGACTCAGCCCCCAACCCAAAACCAGCTTCCAGGCCCCTGGCACCCCACGACCCAGCCCCCTGTGGTCCCCTGAAACCCAAAACCCAGCCCCCACACCCCTCCACTTCCCCCAAACCCAAGCCCCCACTGCCCCCAAACCACCTCCATGCCCTCAATCCAGCCCCCCAAAACCCAGCCTCCACACCCCTCCACTGCCCCCAAACCCACCTTCCTCAGTCCTACACAGCTCCCCAAACGCCAGCCTCCGTTGCTCCCGAAACCCAGCCCCACTGCTCTCCAAATCGCAGACCCCCACAGCCCCCAGGACCCACCCACCATACCTCAAACCCAGCCCCCGCACTGTCCCCCCCAAACCCATCAACACCCCCCTCAAGCTGCAAAACGCAGACGCCTCACTGCTCTCCCAAACCCCGGCACAAAGGGGCCCAGCCGGCTCCCCCGTCCCCCACTGTGCCCCCCACGTCCCTGGCACCTCTATGACGTCCTGCTTGGCTTTCTTGATGGTGTTCTGAATGTCCTGGTAGGTCTTTGCGTCAGCGATGGAGTCCCCAATGCCGATGGTGTGACCTGGGGGGAGACAGTGTAGTCAGATCCGGCCCCCCAGCCCGTCCTGGCGCCAGCAGGACCCACCCACGAGGAATGGGCAGGGGGGATTTCTGGACTCCCAAGGCACATGACAGACCTGGGGTCCCACCTCCAGAAAGCAGCAGTGTAGGCTAGGGCTGGGAGCCCGGACGCCTGGGTTCTCTCCCCAGCTCTGGGAGGGGGAGTGGGGCCTGGTGGTTAGAGCAGAGGGGGCTGGGAGCCAGGACTCCTGGGTTCTCTCCCCAGTTCTGGGAGGAGAGGCTGGTGGGTTAGAGCAGGGGGGCTGGGAGCCCGGATGCCTGGGTTCTCTCCCCAGCTCTGGGAGGGCAGTGGGGGCTGGTGGTTAGAGCAGAGAGGGCTGGGAGCCAGGACTCCTGGGTTCTCTCCCCCGTTCTGGGCGGGGAGTGGGGGCTGGGAATCAGGGTCCTTCCTGACATCGGGCGACCCCCCTTTGTCTCACAGACCGGAAGGCATTCTGTGCACGGACTATCTCCCTCTGTGAGGTGCCCGGCCCGACGGGGCCCCGATCTCTGTCCCGGGGGCGGGGGGGCGAGTTTGTGCCGTGCCCAGGCCGACGGGGGACCCCTGGTCACCCCCATAGCACGTAGCAGCAGCCAGCAAGGCGCCGGAGCAGGCGCTCGGGGGCGGGAAGCTCCCCCCCCGGACTCACCCTCGATGAGCAGCCAGTTGTTAATGACCGTCTGGATGTTGCTGTAGAAGAGGCGGGTGGTGTCATGGCCCATCTCCAGGTAGGAGATGTGGACCAGGGAGCCCGCCGAGGTGCCGAGCGATTTCTTACACAGGATGCCCATGATCAGCTCCCCGTTCTCCACGATCACCTGGCGGGAGAGGCGGCGGCGGGATCGGCTGTAGGACGTTGCCAAGCTTGGCGAGGTGGAGGAACCTCGCACGATAACCCTGCGCCCTGGGAACTGGTTCTAAACTCAAGGGATCCGCCTTGATCTGTTCGCGATCCCGTATGATCAATTCATAGGATCACAGAATCCTAGACTTGATCATAATGGTCCCTTCTGACCTTTACCTAGTATGACCTCCTGGACTCACCCACCCACTCCTGTATCAAAACCTTTGTCTGAGCCGCTGAAGTCCTCAAATCGGGGTTTGAAGACCTGAAGGTGCAGAGAATCCTCCAGCCAGTGACCCCTGCCCCATGCTGCAGAGGAAGGCGAAAAAACCCCAGGGCCTCTGCCAATCTGCCCTGGAGGCAAATTCCTTCCCGACCCCAACTATGGCGATCGGCTAAACCCTGAGCACGTGGGCGAGATTCAACAGCCAGACACCCGGGAAAGAATTCTCTGAAGTAACTCAGATCCCATCTAACATCCCATCACAGGCCACCGGGCCTATTTACCTGCTAATAATCAAAAATCAATTCATTGCCAAAATTAGGCCATCCCATCCCCTCCATAAACTTATCAAGCTTCGTCTGGAAGCCAGATATGTCTTTTGCTCGCCTTGGAAGCCTGTTCCAGAACTTGACTCCTCTAATGGTCAGAAACCTTCGTCTAATTTCAAGGCTAAACTTCCTGATGGCCGGTTTATATTCAAATCCACCTCTCGGCGTGAAATCCATCGATTTCTGGTTTATTTCAACCACCCCCCCCGTTGGCATCGAACGCCGCGGCCGTCTCCCGCCACGCGAGGGAAGGGGGCGCGTTTTCCGAGCTCGATCGGTCCGTACAGCGCAAGCCAATATAAGTCGGGGTTCACACGCGCAGGAGCGCTGGGGATCCCCCTAGCGGAGTCCTCCCACAGAGAGCTGATGGGGAGACCCTGATTCGGGGTGAGCTGGCACTGCAGCTCAGTGGCACCCCCGGGGGGGAAGCCGGCACCCCGGCCCGGGCAGGTACCTTGGTGTCGCCGGGCGAGATGTGCTTGTAGGGGCCGCTGTCCTCGTCGTCGGGGTGGGTGCTGTGGGTGCGGATGCAGTTGATGTGGCCCGGGATGATGAGGGAGAAGATCTGTTTGCCCGTCCAGAGCGGGCGGGGTTTGAGGATGGCCGGCTGGGGCACCTTGCCGTCCCACGTGGATAGGAACATCAGCAGGTTCATCACCTCGCCCTGGCGAGAAGGGGGCAGCGTCAAGGAGGGGGAGACCTCCCCCGGCCCAGCGCGCCCCCACCCCCCCCCCCCCGCGATTCGCGCCCGCTCACCCGCTCCAGGAAGACGTCGCGCTTGGTGAACTTGCGGACGGCCGTGAGGGTGTCCTGCACGATGCCCATGACGGGCCGGTTGGACTGGGGGGTGACGATCATGCGGGGGACCATGGCCAGCTCCTGGATCTCCGCCCGCGTCTCCAGCGACTGGGGCAGGTGCAGGTTCATCTCGTCCCCGTCGAAGTCGGCGTTGTAGGGGGTGGTCACGCTGGGGGGGGAGGGGAGCCTGTGAGGGGGGGGCTGTGCCTGGCAGATCAGCCCCCCCATGGGAGCAAGCCAGGGTCGTGCCAGGGGCTGGGTTAACAGACCCCCATTCGCTCCACCAGCACCGCCCACAGCTTGGGGGGCTCCCACACACATGGGGGACCACCGGGATGAGGGGGGATTGAGAACCCGGGCGGGGAGGGGACCCTCACCTGAGGTTGAGGCGGAACGTGGACCAGGGCAGGATTCGCACCCGGTGCCCCATCATGGACATCTTGTGCAGCGTGGGCTGCCGGTTGAAGATCACGATGTCCCCGTCGCACATGTGTCGTTCCACCTGGGGGGATGGGGGGGGGGGTGAGTGGGGCGGGTCCCCGGCCTCCTGAGATCCCACCTCCGCCCCCCTGCTCCAGCCTCCCACCCCCAGAGATCCCACCCCTCTCCTCCAGGCTCCCACCCCCCTTCCAAGCCTCCTGTCCCACCCTCACACCCCTCCCCAGCCAAACTCCCGAGACCCCTCCCCCATCCACCCAACACCCTCCTACCCCAGACCCTCCCATCCCCTCCCCACAACAGCCTCCCACTCCAGAGACCCCATCCCTCAACCCTCCCCAGAGACCACCTCCCTACACCCTTCCCCCAACCACACCTGATACCCCCTCCCTAATCTGAACCACACACCATCCCACCACCGAACCGCCCGACCCCATACACCCCTCCCCAACCAGACCCCCCGCCCGCCACATCCCTCCCCCCTTTTAAGGTATGGAAACCCCCACTGGGGTGATGGGCAGGTTCTCTGGGAGATCGGGGAACCTATTGCCCTGAAAGCCAGGCACCGACTCCCATCTGGGGGCGCTGGATCTCCTCCTCCCCCCCCCCCAGTCCCGGGCCAGGCCCAGCCTGCAGCCGCCCCCCACCCCCCGGCCACGCCCACCTTGTAGCCGATTTGCAGGTGGAGGTCACTGGGCTTGGGGTGGAAGCGCAGGTCGATGCGGTCGCCGTTGTCTCGGATGATGTACTTGGCGCCCGGGTACTGGCTGTTCCCCCTGCGTACCAGCTCCTGGAGCCTACGGTGGAGGGAGCGGCAGAGGCGTTAGCTGGGGGGAGGGAGAGATCCGGGCCCTCCCCTCCCCTAGCCCCACCGGCCGCCCCACCTGTCGATGTTGAAGGGCGTGACGATCTCGGCGAAGGTCATGTTGGCGGCAATGGAGCGGGGCACCCCCACCTGATCGATGGAGAGGTTGGGGTCCGGGGTGATGACCGTCCGGGCGGAGAAATCCACCCGCTTCCCCATCAGGTTCCCCCGCACGCGCCCCTCCTTCCCCTTCAGCCGCTGCTTCAGGGACTTGAGGGGACGCCCTGATTTCTGCATAGCCTGCCGGGGGAGGGGGAAAGGAGGGGGTTAAGATTAGCGGAGCAAGGGGGGGCACCCCCACCCTGGGTAAACCAGGGCACGCAGGAACCACCCTCATTATTAATGCGGAGGTGCTGCCCACCAAGACTACAAGTCCCAGCATGCAACACTGGGCAGCCAAGGCAAGCCAGAGACTACAAATCCCAGCATGCAATGCTGCACCGGAGCCAATTGGCCCAGCAGGGACACCACCCTGCATGCAAGTCTCCATTACAAGCCAAGCCAACTACAAGTTCCAGCATGCAATACTCGGCTGCACAGCTTTGCATGCTGGGATACACAGTCTCCGGATTGGCTTCTAGTGCAGCACTGCATGCTGGGATTTGTCGTCTCTGTATTGCATGCTGGGATTTGGCACACAATGCACCATCAGAAGGAGCCCACAAAGACCACAAATCCCAGCATGCAATGCTTCATCATAAAAAAACTACAAATCCCAGCATGCAGCAGTCCATCCTAATTAAAAAAAACTACAAATCCCAGCAGGCAATGCTCCATCTTTTCCCAAATTGGACTGACAATGCATGGGGTACAACGTCCCAGCATGCAATGCTTTCTGACTGGCTGAGCAGAGCAGCAGGACTATGGAGACGACAAACCCCAGGTCGCCACCGGCAGGGGCGCAGCCTACAAGTCCCAGCATGCACGGCACTGCCAGGCTCCCCACGCCCCTAGGGGAGCCAGCCTCACCCGGGGCAGGCCGGGCAGCTCGTTGTCCACCATGGTGGCCACGTGGAACTGCAGCAACTTGACGTCCTCGGCGATGACGTGGGCGGCCGCCCCGTTCTGCTCGTTGCGCCGCAGCTGGTTGTTGATCTTCACCACGTCCGCCAGCTTGTGGGTCAGGTCGTCCTGAGAGGGGGGAGACAGCAGGAGTCAGGGAACGGCCCCGCCCCTCTCCCAGCATCGGGAGAGAACCCAGGAGTCCTGCCTCCCAGCCCCTCTGCTCTAACCACCAGCCCCCACTCCCCTCCCAGAGCCGGGGAGAGAACCCAGGAGTCCTGCCTCCCAGCCCCTCTGCTCTAACCACCAGCCCCCACTCCCCTCCCAGAGCCGGGGAGAGAACCCAGGAGTCCTGGCTCCCGCCCCCCCCTGCTCTAACCACCAGCCCCCACTCCCCTCCCAGAGCCAGGGAGAGAACCCAGGAGTCCTGACTCCCAGCCCCCCCTGCTCTGACCCACCAGCCCCCACCCCCCTCCCAGAGCCGGGGAGAGAACCCAGGAGTCCTGCCTCCCAGCCCCTCTGCTCTAACCACTAGCCCCCACTCCCCTCCCAGAGCCAGGGAGAGAACCCAGGAGTCCTGCCTCCCAGCCCCTCTGCTCTAACCACCAGCCCCCACTCCCCTCCCAGAGCCAGAGAGAACCCAGGAGTCCTGGCTCCCAGCCCCCCGTGCTCTAACCCACCAGCCTCCACTCCCCTCCCAGAGCCAGGGAGAGAACCCAGGAGTCCTGGCTCCCAGCCCCCCTGCTCTAACCCCCCAGCCCCCGCTCCACACCCAGAGCTGGGGAGAGAACCCAGGAGTCCTGGCTCCCAGCCCCCCCTGCTCTAACCCACCAGCCCCCACTCCCCTCCCAGAGCCGGGGAGAGAACCCAGGAGTCCTGGCTCCCAGCCTCCCTGCTCTAGCCACCAGCCCCCACTCCCCTCCCCGAGCCGGGGAGAGAACCCAGGAGTCCCGACTGCCACCCGGGGCCGACCTGGTTCCTGGCCGAGCCCTGCATGACCACGGCGGGCCGGACGGAGAGCGGGGGCACGGGCAGGACGGTGCAGATCATCCACTCGGGCCGGGCGTACTTGGGCTCCATGCCCAGGATGAAACACTCCTCGTCCGAGATGCGCTTGAAGATCTCGTGCACCCGCTCGGGGCTGAGCAGGATCTTCTTCTCCTGCGAGTCCTCGTTGACGTGTTTCCACTCGGCGTAGAGCTCCAGCCCGGTGCGCCGGATGCGGGGCTGGTACCGCCCGCAGCCGCCGTGACCCTGCGGAGGGGGGAGGGAGTCCCGGGGTCAGGGCCGGCACAGCATGGTCCCTGCCCCGCCGGGGTCCCTCCGTGACCCGATACGATGTTCCAAAAATATGCGAATAGGTGTGAATATGATGCAAGTGGAATATCCGGGATCGTTACAAAGCTTCTGGTCTGCTCAGCAGGGCCGCCCAGAGGGGGTGGGGGCCAGTGCAGCATTGCGTGCTGGGATTTGTCGTCTCTGTATTGCATGCTGGGATTTGGCACACAATGCACCATCACAAGCAGCCCACAAATCCCAGCATGCAATGCTTCATCATAAAAAACTACAAATCCCAGCAGGCAGTGGGCCATCATAATAAAAAAAACTACAAATCCCAGCAGGCAATGTTCCATCTTTTCCCAAATTGGACCGACAGCGCATGGGGTACAACGTCCCAGCATGCAATGCTTTCCCAGGGGCCCCCACGAGAGTTTTTCAGGGCCCCTGGAGCGGGGTCCTTCACTCGTTCTGGGGGGCCCGGAGCTTCTTCCGCTCCCCGTCTTCGCTGGCAGGGGGTCCTTCCGCTCCAGGGCGGAAGGACCCCCCGCCGGCAAATTACCCCCGAAGTGGGACCCGCCACCGAAATGCAGCCAGGTCTTCGGCGGTAATTCGGCGGCGGGGGGCCCTTCCGTTCCAGGACCTACCGCCGAAGTGCCCAAATTACCACCGAAGCGGGGGCTCCCCCGGCGCCGAATTACCACCGAAGCGGGGGCCCCCCCGGCGCCGAATTACCACCGAAGCGGGGGCCCCCCCGGCGCCGAAGACCCCAGGCTCCCGGAATCCTCCGGGCGGCCCTGCTGCTGAGTGTGCTCATCCGATTTGTATGAATGTATCAGTCTTGTCTCGGAAACTAGGAACACGAAATATAACTCACTTGGTAATTATGCCAAGTGTGGGCCGTTAACGGTGGCTTGGCATCTCGACGGCTCCCATTCACCAGGGCGACTGGTGGTACGGGGCTCTGTTTACTTGCAAGGGTACGTCTATGCTAGCGTTCGATGCAGCGGGGATCGATGCACCGCGTCTCGTCGGGACGCGACGCATCCATCCGCGAATCGACGCCCGCACTCCGCCTCGGCGGGAGGAGGAAGCGGCGGCGATGGGGGAGCCGTGCCCGTCGACTCGCCGCCGTGAGGACGGCCAGGGAAGTCGAGCTATGATACTTCGACTTCTAGCTGATGGTGCGTATCTTAGTTTGAAACCCCCCCCAAGTTAGTGTAGCCCAGGCCTCAGTTTCCCTGTATGCTGGCAAGTGGGTAATGAAATCTCACAGTGCCATGTGACCACATCACCGGAACTGGACGCCATCTTTAACCCGGTGCTTTTCCGTCTAGGAAGAGGGGTGGGGCCAGAGGATTCCCGCCTCGTGCAAAAGCTATGTAAGGGGGTGGAACAGAACACAGGGGGATGCAGTCACGAGAAACCCCCCGGCTACCGCCTGAGCTGAAACAAGGGCTGTGCGAGGGGAAAGGATCGGGCCCAGACTAGGAAGGCGTCTAGGCCATAAAAGTTGGATTGGAACATCTCTGAGGGCGAGATTTACCTGTATTCAGTTTCTTAATGTATTAGGCTTAGACGTGCGGGTTTTGTTTTATTTCGCTTGGTGACTTACTTTGTTCCGGCTGTTATGACCTGGAACCTCTTAAATCCTCCTTTTTATACTTGATAAAAATCCCTTTTGCTTATTCATTAACCCAGAGCAAGCAAAGCTTTGGGTTCAGGCCTGGGTGTGGGTTGCAGCAGGCCAGCGTGTCTGGCACAACCAGGCAGGGTTCTGGAGTCCCAAGCTGGCAGGGAAACGGGCTCAGAGGGAGTCTCAGCGCATCAGGGGGCAGTTCCCGAGGGGGGTTTCTCTGACCCAGCCCCGTGGCACCCCCTCTACCTTCTCCTTGGTCAGGTCCTCGTCGCCGTCCGCCTGCTCCACCCCGAACTTGTTGTCCATCTCCTCCCCGCCTTCGCAGATGTTCTTGCCTTTGCAAAGGTCGTAGACGTGGGTCAGGCGCTTCTTGGGCTGCCCCTTCGACTTGCCCAGGATGTCCTTGATTTTCGGGTTGTTCTGCAGCGGGGGGGGAGGAGACACACGGCGAGGGGGTGACCCAGGGAACCCCGAGATCCCCGGATGCACAGAGAGGGGATGTGGCGAGGTGGGGGGTGATGGGTCCCCCCAGGGGATGGATCTAGGGCAGAGGTCCCCAAAGTGTGGGGAGCATGGAGGAACGTCTGGGGGGCGGGCCAGCCCCCACAAGAGTGGGGAGGGAGCGCCACCTAGCCCCTCCCCGCCCGCAGCTCTGTTCCGGTCCCATCCCCAGCCACGTCTCAGCCCCCTTACCCCTGTCCCCATTCCCCCACGCCCCTGCCCCCTAAGAGGCCCCTGCCCCCAGCCCTGTTCACGTCCAGCGGGGAGCGGGGTCGGCTCACCGAGTCCACCAGCAGCTTGGAGCAGAAGAAGCAGACGCAACGCAGCACCTTCATGGTCTTCCCCAAGAAGCCCACGTGGAAGACGGGCTTGGCCAGCTCGATGTGGCCGAAGTGGCCCGGGCACTCGGTCATGTTCCCTGCGGGGAGAGCGGCCCCCGGTGAGCGCCGCGGCCACGGCACCCCCCGGAAACAACCACGCCGGGGGCACCCCCATGCCCGGCAGGTGGCCAACCCAGCAGGTGCCCGCCTGGGAACGTTTGGGTCTTGGGGGGCGGGGAATGGGGCCTGTCATCTCTAGGGGGCGCCGGCTCCCATCCGGCCCCAGGGTAGGGACAGGCTGGCTCGGGGGGCAAGGATCTCGCCCCACACTGCCCTCAGGAGCGAGGGCTTTCGGTCTCACCCGCACACGTCTGGCACCGGCCCGTCTTCTCGATCACTCCTTGCCGGGGGTCCATCAAGCCCCCCAGCTTGGGGCGGCCCCCCTCCGTCGTCTCGGGGTACTTGATCCCCCCCTCCGTCACCGACATCCGTTTCTGGGAGGGTGGCAAAACGGAAACGGAGGGTCAGGCTGGTGCGGGAAGCGGCACCACGCCCAGGGGAAACTGAGGCAGGCACCGGCATGGCAGCACAGGGTGGGCTGTCAGCCTGGGTGACACTGCATGCGGGGATCTTATGGATTATGGTGGCTCCGACCTCTATCCCAATATCCTGTCTCCAGCAACGCCCCAAAGCACAACAATTCACCCCTTATGAAACCCGGGCTAGGATTCCTGTCAACGCCTCGCAGTTTGCAATGACTGCCTCCACTTCACGTGGCATGGAGTTCCACAGGTTAATTTGCATGGGCTACGCCTCCCACGCCCAGCACCAACCTACAATTAACCTGCCGGGGCTTTTCAAACTAAATCAGATCAGGATCTCCAGAAAGCTACGTCAGCGGCTCCCAGTAAGCCAAGGAGCTGGTAACTTTGCATTGTTTACCGACCGCAGTTTAGCAGCAAGGGCTAAGATAAATTAAGGATCCATCCCAACCCCCCTTCCGATTGGCCGTTGTAAGAGCTAACTGATTATATTGTGAGCTGCTACGCCTGACCCTGTGTCAAAAACTTTCTGAAAACTCCTTCAATACCAGCATTCGCCTCCGACTAGATTTTTCGGTTACGATTTTTTCGACCTGCCTTCGCTGCGAACAGCGCTTCAAAATTACCGCGCCAGGACAACGGGCGCTCAGACCATTTCGGGTATTTGAGCACAGATGGCTTTTCGTATGGCCAATTTCCCCCGCGGAGGAAAAAACATTGAACAGTGGCTGGAAGATCACAAAATTTGGCAGGATTCGAGCGGAGGTCCTGCACCTGAAACGGCTTGAAATTGATTTTTTTTTCAAATCGCATTGCCGGCGTCACTTTCAAATCGATCTGAGCATAAAAACGGCCGTATCGGCTCAGACCAAAGGTCCATCTAGCCCAGCGTCCTGTCTATCGACAGTGGCCAATGCCAAGTGCCCCAGAGGGAGTGAACCTAACAGGTCATGATCACGTGATCTCTCTCCTGCCATCCATCTCCACCCTCTGACAAACAGAGGCTGGGGACACCATTCTTACCCATCCTGGCTAATAGCCATTAATGGATTTAACCGCTATGAACTTATCCAGTTCTCTTTTAAACGCTGTCCTAGTCCTGGCCTTCACCACCTCCTCCGGCGAGGAGTTCCACAAGTTGACTGTGCGCTGCGTGAAAAACTTCCTTTTATTTGTTTAAAACCTGCTGCCCATTCATTTAATTTGGAGGCCCCTAGTTCTTGTATTATGGGAATGAATAAATAAATAACTTTTCCTTATCCACTTTCTCCACATCACTCATGATTTTGTACACCTCTATCAGATCCCCCCCTTAGTCTCCTCTTTTCCAAGCTGAAAAGTCCCAGCCTCTTTAATCTCTCCTCACGTGGGACCCGTTCCAAAGCCCTAATCATTTTAGTTGCCCTTCTCTGAACCTTTTCATACGACGCCCTGCAAATGGCGCCCAAAAACGTTTTGAAGGAATTAAGCCCGAAATATTTGCACCACGATTCCCTGTCTGTCTCCAGTTCCACCCCCGGTGTATTAAAACTCTGCCCGCCAACGCAATCGGGGTGAATTGTCCCCAAACACCACCACTGGAAAAGTGTTACGAAGATCGAGGTTGCTCCCTGAGTCCGGGAACAAACTGCCCAAAACATCCGATTTCGTGCCGAGTCGTACACCTGCCTGTCCCCGCCCATATTCCACAGCTGTCCCCCCATGATCCCAGTCGCAAGCACCCCCAAAACTTGGTCTCACCTTTTCCACACCCTTTTTAGGTTATGTAGCCACAAGAGTCCTTCGCTTCCAAGTGTCCTCAATACCCCAGTTATGTCATGCACCCTGTCAATTTCCCATACCCCTCAGCTGATCCATGTACCCCGACACCAGTATATGCGCTCCCCAACTCCCCCACACGCACCCCCCTAAAGCACGTCACCCCAAATGTATTGCCTACACCCCGTGTATAATGCAGACACTACCAAAGAGGCCTCGGATCTCTGTACACCCCCCTCACTCTGCATAGTACCCCACAATGGTCCCTCACTTCAATGCAGCCCCCCAATAGCAGGCCTCCAGATAATACTAGTGCGGTGTGTACCCCTATTTCACTGCACAGCACCTCACTCGCTCTACTCCACATTTCACCACATTCCAGTAAGTCCGCTAGATACAACTACGCTGTGCAATGCACCCTCAGTGCAACGCACAGCATCCCCCCAATGCACCCCCAAAACGTTACATTGTGCACAGCCCTCACACACCATCACACTGTGCAATGCACCCTCTAGTGCAATACACTGCTTCCTGCACTCCATTGTACCCGCAGATACCACTTTGCTGTACAATACACCTTATAGTGAACTGGGGGTCGGGATGCCTCAGGGGGTCACGGGGTTATTACGTGGGGGTCGCAAGCGGTCGGCCTCCACCCCAAATCCTGCATTGCCCCATTTATAATGGTGTTAAATATATAAAAAGATTTTTTAATTTATAAGGGGGGGGTGGCACTCAGAGGCTTCCTATGGGAAAGGGGTCACCAGTACGAAAGTTTGAGAATCCCTGCACTACGCTGTGCAACACCCCCATGCGTCATGCACAGCCCCCCAACGTCCAATGCACCCCCAGACACCACTCCACTGTGCAAGGCACCCCCCCTTGGCAATGCACAGCCCCTAACCTCCCATTCACCCCCAAATACCACTCAACTGTGCAAGGCCCTCTCTAGTGCAGTGCAAAGACCCACCGCACCCCCAGATAGCGCTAAGCTGTGCAAGGCACTCTCTAATGCAGTCAATGCACAGACCCCCAACCCCACCGCACCCCCAGACACCACTCCACTGTGCAATGCACTCTCTAATGCAGTCAACGCACAGACCCCCCAACCCCAATGCCCCCTCAAATAGCACTAAGCCATGCAATGCACCCCCTAGTGAATGCACAGACCCCCAACTCCCAATGTATCCCCAGACACTTCAGTGAGAATACAGTCTCCTCCATGGCACAGCCTCCAAGCACCACCAAAATACCACTCTCTAGTGCAATGCACAAGCCCCAAGGCACTCCCAGATAGCACTAAGCCGTGCAATGCACCCCCTAGTGAATGCAGAGACCCCCAACGTATCCCCAGACACTTCAGTGAGAATACAGTCTCCTCCATGGCACAGCCTCCAAGCACCCCCAAAATACCACTCTAGTGCAATGCACAAGCCCCAATGCACCCCCAGATAGCACTAAGCCGTGCAATGCACCCCCTAGTGAATGCAGAGACCCCCAACGTATCCCCAGACACTTCAGTGAGAATACACTGTCTCCTCCATGGCACAGCCTCCAAGCTCCCCCAATATACCACTCTAGTGCAATGCACAAGCTCCAAGGCACCCCCAGATAGCTCTAAGCTGTGCAATGCACCCTCTAGTGAATGCAGAGACCCCCAACGTATCCCCAGACACTTCAGTGAGAATACACTGTCTCCTCCATGGCACAGCCTCCAAGCTCCCCCAAAATACCACTCTCTAGTGCAATGCACAAGCCCCAATGCACCCCCAGATAGCACGGAGCCGTGCAATGCACAAGCCCCAATGCACCCCCAGATAGCACGGAGCCGTGCAATGCACAAGCCCCAATGCACCCCCAGATAGCACGGAGCCGTGCAATGCACAAGCCCCAATGCACCCCCAGATAGCACGGAGCCGTGCAATGCACAAGCCCCAATGCACCCCCAGATAGCACGGAGCCGTGCAATGCACAAGCCCCAATGCACCCCCAGATAGCACGGAGCCGTGCAATGCACAAGCCCCAATGCACCCCCAGATAGCACGGAGCCGTGCAATGCACAAGCCCCAATGCACCCCCAGATAGCACGGAGCCGTGCAATGCACAAGCCCCAATGCACCCCCAGATAGCACGGAGCCGTGCAATGCACAAGCCCCAATGCACCCCCAGATAGCACGGAGCCGTGCAATGCACAAGCCCCAATGCACCCCCAGATAGCACCAAGCTGTGCAATGCACAAGCCCCAATGCACCCCCAGAGAGCACGGAGCCGTGCACTGCACAAGCCCCAATGCACCCCCAGAGAGCACGGAGCCGTGCAATGCACAAGCCCCAACGCACCCCCAGAGAGCACGGAGCCGTGCAATGCACCCCCTAGTGAATGCACAGACACCCCCACACACAACACCCCCCACCC
Source organism: Mauremys mutica (assembly GCF_020497125.1). Lineage (NCBI taxonomy): Eukaryota > Metazoa > Chordata > Testudines > Geoemydidae > Mauremys > Mauremys mutica. The sequence goes on along the minus strand of NW_025423355.1, from coordinate 222,973 downwards.
AATGAATTCGCTGGTGCAATGCAGACCCCCCCCCGCCCCCGCGAAGCTGTGCAATGCACCCCGCTCCCCCCGGGCACCCACCATCTCATCGGGGCTGAGGATGCCGAACTGCACGCGCTTGATGGTGCGCAGCGGGCACGCGCTGTCCCCGGAGGGCGGCCCCCCGTGCATGGCGGATCACGTGACGCGGCCGCGCGCGCGCGCGCCGCAGCGGCGGCCTTCTCCGGCGGGCAGCAACCGTCGCCCCCGCCCCCCTCCTCCTCCTTTCCCGCGCTTCGCGGCACCGGGGCCGCCCGCTCCCCGCTTCACCGGGGGGGAACCTGCCACTGCCCCCGGGCTCCGCACGCGCGAGCTCGCCCGGCCGCCGAGCTCCCCTCCCTCCGATCCGTCCCCGGCGCGCTCCTCAGCGCGACTGAGCCGCGAGCGGCCGGGAGCCGCCTTATATAGCCTCGCCCCTTCGCTGGCCCCGCCCTCCCCTGCCGCGGGGAAAGCCCGGGCCAGGCGGCAGGGGCGAGCACGCACGGGAGAAGGGGGCGGGGTCAGGCCTGGGAGAAGGAAGGGGCGGTGGCGGGAGACGGGGCGGAACCAAGTGCAAAGGCGGGGGGGGCCCGAGCCCGCTGTTGTGTGAGACCCTCCATGTGAACTTTGGGGAGGGGATTCTCCTCCCCCCCTCCTTTATTAGCCAAGGGAGGGCTTGGGACGTGCCGGAATGCCCCACCAGCCTTTCCCCAACAACAACTCTCCCCCCTCTCCGGTGGTAATGGTACGCGCTCATGAATAATTAACCCCAACGTTCGTCCCCCCCCTCTATGAATAATTCATGAGGGCGGGTGAATATGCATGAGGGGGAAAGGCGGGGCCGGCCGGAAAGGGCCGGAGATGGCCGAGCGTCGCGCCAGCCGGGCCTGAGGAGCGAAGTCGAGGCTCGGAGTGCGGCGGCGGTGGGGGGAGGGGTCGGAACGCTCCGGGCGCGGCCTGGCGGAGCCGGGGGCCTCGCGTGAGCCGCCTGCCGCGGGAGGCGCCCCGCGGCCCGGCCGCCCGGGCTGGGAAAGGCCGCGGCTCGGGCCTTCGCCCGGAGCTAAAGCCGAGCGCGGAGCTGGGCTGGGAGGGGGAACCGGGGAGCGGGGGGCGCTGCCCGGTCAGGGGCCGGGGGGGGATCCAGGGAGGGGGGGCGCTGCCCGGGGAGGGGCCGGGGGGGGATCAGGGCCGGGGGGGGCGCTGCCCGGTCGGGGGCCGGGGGGGGGTCCGGGGAGGGGGGGGCGCTGCCCGGTTAGGGGCCGGGGGGGGATCTGGGGGGCAGTGCCCGGTTAGGGGCCGGGGGGGGATCTGGGGGGCAGTGCCCGGTCGGGGGATGGGGGGGGCGCTGCCCGGTTAGGGGCCGGGAGGGGAGGGGGGGGCGCTGCCCGGTCAGGGGCCGGGGGGGGGATCCGGGGAGGGGGGGCGCAGCCCGGGCAGACGCCGGGGGGGGGGATCCGGGGAGGGGGGGGCGCTGCCCGGTCAGAGGCCGGGGGGGGGGATCCGGGGAGGGGGGGGCGCTGCCCGGTCAGAGGCCGGGGGGGGGGATCCGGGGAGGGGGGGGTGCTGCCCGGTCAGAGGCCGGGGGGGGGATCCGGGGAGGGGGGGCGCTGCCCGGTTAAGGGCCGGGGGGGGATCCGGGGGGGGGGGGCGCTGCCCGGTTAAGGGCCGGGGGGGGATCCGGGGGGGGTGCTGCCCGGTTAGGGGCCCGGGGGGATTCGGGGAGGGGGCGCTGCCCGGTCAGGGGCCGGGGGGGGGATCCGGGGAGGGGGGGCGCTGCCCGGTTAAGGGCCGGGGGGGGTGCTGCCCGGTTAGGGGCCGGGGGGGATTCGGGGAGGGGGCGCTGCCCGGTTAGGGGCCGGGGGGGATTCGGGGAGGGGGGGCGCTGCAGGGTTAGGGGCAGGCAGGGGGGGACCCGGGGAAGGGGGGCGCTGCCCGGTTAAGGGCCGGGGGGGGATCCGGGGGGGGCGTTGTCCGGTTAGGGGCTGGGGGGGATTCAGGGAGGGGGGGCGCTGCAGGGTTAGGGGCAGGCAGGGGGGGACCCGGGGAAGGGGGGTGCTGCCCAGTTAGGGGCCGGGGGGGATTCGGGGAGGGGGGGCGCTGCAGGGTTAGGGGTGAGCGGGGGGGGATCCGGTGGGGGGGCAGTGCCCGGTAAGGGTCAGGGGGGATCCAGGGGAGGGGGGCGCTCCGCGGTTAGGGGCCGGGGGGGGATCGGGGGGGCAGTGCCCGGTTAGGGGCCGGGAGGGATCCGGGGGAGGGGGGGCGCTCCCCGGTTAGGGGCCGGGGGGGATCCAGGCTCCGGTGTCTCGGGCCTGACGTGGGTTCCGCCCCCCCCACCACCGAAATGCCAGGAATCCGCCCGCCCCCCGGGACGCAGGCAGGTGCCTGGCGGGGTCGTTTCCCCTCCAGGCCAAGGCTGCGCTCTCCCCTCTGCACCGCTCTGCCCCCAGGGGTGTGAAAATCCCCCCCCCTCCCCGGACACGGTTACAGCCACCGACCCCCCCTCCCCCGAGGGGGAGATGGGGCGGGGGCTCGGCGTCCCTGTGCTGGCCTCGCTGGCTGCCGCGCAGATCTGGGTCGCCTTGACCCCGAACCCAGGTCCCCTCGCCGGGGGAAACTGAGGCACGCCGGGGCCTCCGCGAAATGGGAGAGAAAATCCCCCCCCCCCCAGCACGCGGAATTGGGCCCGGTCACGGGGGCCGCCCAGCGAGCGGGGTGGGGGGCACGGGGGCAAAGGGGCAGGGGCCAGAGGGGTCCCTCGCCCCCCAAGGGGGAGGGTCCGATTCAGGCCCCCCAAATAAGAGCCCACCCCCTGGAGGGTCCGGTTCAGAGCAGGGCTGGGACTGCAGCTCCGGCCGCTGGCCGCTAGATGGCACCAGCGCCGTGTGGAAACCCAGCACTGATGGGGCCCATAACCCCTGTGCCCCACTCCCCGCCCCCCGAGCCAGCCAGTCCCTGCCCCGGGGCCGGGGGGGAGCCGGCGCCCCCTAGAGGGGACAGGCCCCTCCCCCATTCCCGCCCCCCTGAGCCAGCCAGTCCCCACGCTGGAGTGGGTCACGCTGAAGGTCTCCTAATTACCTCCCCCCCCGAAAAAACCTGGGGTAACGAAGGACTGGAACAGACGTGTCCTGATGAGCAGATATTAAATAAAGCCGCAATCACCCACCCTCCCTTGTCCGCCTGGTCTTTGTGTCCCCCCCGCTCTGACCCACCAGCCCCCACTCTCCTCCCAGAGCCGGGGAGAGAACCCAGGCATCCGGGCTCCCAGCCCCCCCTGCTCTAACCCACCAACCCCCACTCCCCTCCCAGAGCCGGGGAGAGAACCCAGGAGTCCTGGCTCCCAGCCCCCCCCCTGCTGTAACCCACCAGCCCCCACTCCACTCCCAGAGCCGGGGAGAGAACCCAGGTGTCCTGGCTCCGACCCCCACCCTGATCTAACCACCAGACCCCCCTCCCAGAGCTGAGGAGAGAACCCAGGAGTCCTGACATGTTCCCCATCCCGCCCCAAATGAGAAGCGTTTATGATGAGCACGGCAGGAGCATTGCCCAGACCCCCCCCCTCCCCGACCCCCCCAGGATCGAGGCCATTCAGGGAGTCGGCCTGCTACGCCCACTGGGCAGCTCTGCCGCCAGGCATCAATTTCTGCCCTCAACCAACTGCAGCTGCTCCGAGTGGGGCTTGACTCTGGGTGACCCCCATTTCCCCCCCCCCGGTCTCCCCACTCCTCCCCCCCAATGCCCCGGAGTCCACACGGGCATCCCCTGCTCCCGTTCAGCCCGGTCCCACTTTAACCCTCATGCTTCAGGGCTGTCGCGGCCAAGGGTCAGGAAGGGACCTAAGGGGCGGGATGGTTCTCGGCCCCACTTCACGCGGGGCCCTTTAGGGTGGCGGAGACGGCGCCGCCCGCCCAGCGAGGGCACCGTGCCCCCGGGGGACACGGGGGTCGATCTGCCCCACAGGCCCATCCTCAGACGTACACGTTTTATTTCTGACGCTCGGCTCCGGCCCCGGGGCGCCCGCACGGCCTGTCGGGGAAGAGCTCTGGGAAGCCCAAGTCTGGCACGTCCAGGGGGCCCCGGGGTGGGGCGGGGCCGGTCCCGTCCCTCCACGCGGCACGGGAAGGGTCTGTACCGGGCGGGCGTGTCCACGCCAGGAGGTGGGTGCTGGGCACCGGTGCCCTGTGGGATCAGGCCTCGTTTCAGCATCGGAGGGTATATGGGGGTCTCCAGCTGTGTCCATGGGGTAGAGGGCCCCAGCCCGGCCTGGTACATGGGGGTCTCCGGGTGTGTCCATGGGGCACAGGGCCCCAGCTCGGCCTGGTACCTGGGGGTCTCCGGGTGTGTCCATGGAGCGGAGGGCCCCAGCCCGGCCTGGTATCTGGGTGTGTCCATGGGGCGGAGTGTCCCAGCCCGGCCTGGTACATGGGGGTCTCCGGCTGTGTCCAAGGGGCGGAGGGTCCCAGCTCGGCCTGGTACATGGGGGTCTCCGGCTGTGTCCATGGGGCGGAGAGTCCCAGCCTGGCCTGATACCTGGGGGTCTCCGGCTGTGTCCATGGGGCGGAGAGTCCCAGCCTAGCCTGATACCTGGGGGTCTCCGGCTGTGTCAGTGGGGTGGAGGGTCCCAGCTCGGCCTGGTACCTGGGGGTCTCCGGCTGTGTCCAAGGGGTGGAGGGTCCCAGCCCGGCCTGGTACCTGGGGGTCTCCGGCTGTGTCTATGGGGCGGAGGGTCCCAGCTTGGCCTGGTACCTGGGGGTCTCCGGGTGCGTCCATGGGGCAGAGGGCCCCAGCCCGGCCTGGTACCTGGGGGTCTCCGGGTGTGTCCATGGGGCACAGGCCCCCAGCCCAGCCTGCCCCCCCCCTCACCCCTCCTCCTCCTCGTCCGGCGGGTGGCAGCTGACGTTCTGGGCGGCGATGATGGAGATGCTCCCCAGGATGACGCCGGCCCCCATGACGTCGAAGGGGGTCACGGCCTCCCGCAGCACGTAGTACTGCACGGCCAGCGTCACCACCACCTCGGAGTGCAGCACCGCGCACACCAGGGCCGGGTGGGCCAGCGTCACGGCGTGGCTGGCGCACAGGAAGGAGGCCAGGGCCAGCACCCCCACGGCCACCGTGCAGCTCCAGGTGAGCGGCTCGGCCGGCAGCACCGGCTCCTGCAGCAGGAACATGGCCGGGGCGCACACCAGCCCCCCCAGCGCCCCGAAGGCGAACGCCGCCGTGGGCAGCTTGGCCGGGAAATCCAAGGCCCGGAAAATGGCCAAGGCCAGGGCCAAGGCCACGCCGCCCAGGCAGGCCAGGGCGTAGCCGAAGGCGTCGGCCAGGCGGGTGCTGGGGTCCAGGCTGAGCAGATCCGGCACCACCATGATGAGCAGCCCCAGGGTGCTGCCGAGGAGGCCGAACCAGTCGTAGCCGCTCAGCCGGCGGCTCTCCAGGCAGAGCCCCAGCAGCGCCGCGCCCAGGGTGGAGCAGCCCTTGCGGACGGTGGCGGCGTTGGCGCTGGGCACGGCCACGAAGGAGCTGTAGGCGCAGGCCACGGAGAGGACGTTGGCGGCGGCGTGGAGGAGGAGGCGGCGCCGGGCCGGGCCGGGGCCGAGCAGCGGGGCCCCGCGGCAGCGGAGGCGGCAGGCGAAGGGCAGGTGGAGGAGGCAGCGGAGCAGCAGGATCTCCAGCGAGGGGATGGCCGAGGCCTCGTGGGCCATGCGGGCGAAGGGGGCCACGAAGCCGGCCGGCAGCCCGCCCCCCAGCAGGGCCACCAGCAGCCCCTTCATGCTGGCCGAGAGGCGGTACCGGCGCCAGGGGGGGCCCGCGGGGGAGCCGGGGCGGGGCGAGTGCGGCGGCGGGGGGGCGCTGGGGGGCCGCATGGCCGGCGGGGGGCGGGGCGCGCGCCGCAGCCTGGGGGAGAGAGGAGGGGAGGGGGAGTGAACGGGGCGTCGGCCCGACGTGCCCCCCCATGAGCATCTATCCCCGTCCACCCCCCGTCTGTCTGTCCAGCCCCATCTACCCCCCGTCTGTCTGTCTGTCCAGCCCCATCTACCCCCCGTCTGTCTGTCTGTCCAGCCCCATCTACCCCCATCCACCCCCCCCGTCTGTCTGTCTGTCCATCCCCATCCACCCCAGTCCACCCCCATCTGTCTGTCTGTCCAGCCCCGTCTACCCCCATCTACCCCCCCGTCTGTCTGTCTGTCCATCCCCATCCACCCCCGTCCACCCCCGTCTGTCTGTCTGTCCAGCCCCGTCCACCCCCCGTCTGTCTGTCTGTCCAGCCCCATCTACCCCCATCCACCCCCCGTCTGTCTGTCTGTCCAGCCCCGTCTACCCCCATCCACCCCCCGTCTGTCTGTCTGTCCAGCCCCGTCGAACCCCGTCCACCCCCCGTCTGTCTGTCTGTCCAGCCCCGTCTACCCCCTTCCACCCCCCGTCTGTCTGTCTGTCCAGCCCCATCTACCCCCATCCACCCCCATCCACCCCCCCGTCTGTCTGTCCAGTCCAGCCCCATCTACCCCCATCCACCCCCCTCCACCCCCCCGTCTGTCTGTCTGTCCAGCCCCATCTACCCCCCGTCTGTCTGTCTGTCCAGCCCCGTCTACCCCCATCCACCCCCCCGTCTGTCTGTCTGTCCAGCCCGTCTACCCCACGTTCTGTCTGTCTGTCAAGCCCCATCTCCCCCCGTCTGTCTGTCTGTCCATCCCCGTCTACCCCCATCCACCCCCCGTCTGTCTGTCCAGCCCCGTCTACCCCCATCTACCCCCCCGTCTGTCTGTCTGTCCAGCCCCGTCTACCCCCATCCACCCCCCCGTCTGTCTGTCTGTCCAGCCCCATCGACCCCCATCTACCCCCCCGTCTGTCCAGCCCCATCCACCCCCCGTCTGTCTGTCTGTCCAGCCCCATCTACTCCCATCTACCCCCCCGTCTGTCTGTCTGTCCATCCCCATCCACCCCCATCCACCCCCGTCTGTCTGTCTGTCCAGCCCCATCCACCCCCATCTACCCCCCCGTCTGTCTGTCCATCCCCATCCACCCCCGTCTGTCTGTCTGTCCAGCCCCGTCTACCCCCATCCACCCCCCCGTCTGTCTGTCTGTCCAGCCCCGTCTACCCCAACGACCCCCCCGTCTGTCTGTCTGTCCAGCCCCATCCACCCCCGTCCACCCGCCCGTCTGTCTGTCTGTCCATCCCCGTCTACCCCCACCCACCCCCCGTCTGTCTGTCTGTCTACCCCCATCCACCCCCCGTCTGTCTGTCTGTCCAGCCCCGTCTACCCCCATCTACCCCCCCGTCTGTCTGTCTGTCCAGCCCCATCCACCCCCATCCACTCCCCGTCTGTCTGTCCATCCCCATCTACCCCCATCCACCCCCCGTCTGTCTGTCTGTCCAGCCCCGTCTACCCCCATCCACCCCCCGTCTGTCTGTCTGTCCATCCCCGTCTACCCCCATCCACCCCCCGTCTGTCTGTCTGTCTGTCCAGCCCCATCCACCCCCATCCACCCCCCGTCTGTCTGTCTGTCCAGCCCCGTCTACCCCCATCCACCCCCCGTCTGTCTGTCTGTCTGTCCAGCCCCGTCTACCCCCATCCACCCCCCCGTCTGTCTGTCTGTCCAGCCCCATCCACTCCCCGTCTGTCTGTCTGTCCAGCCCCGTCCACCCCATCTGTCTGTCTGTCCAGCCCCATCCACCCCCGTCCACCCCCGTCTGTCTGGCTGTCCAGCCCCATCCACCCCCGTCCACCCCCGTCTGTCTGGCTGTCCAGCCCCATCCACTCCCCGTCTGTCTGTCTGTCCATCCCCATCTACCCCCATCCACCCCCCGTCTGTCTGTCTGTCCATCCCCGTCTACCCCCACCCAACCCCCCGTCTGTCTGTCTGTCCATCCCCGTCTACCCCCACCCAACCCCCCGTCTGTCTGTCTGTCCAGCCCCGTCTACCCCCATCCACCCCCCCATCTGTCTGTCTGTCCAGCCCCATCCACTCCCCGTCTGTCTGTCTGTCCAGCCCCATCCACCCCCGTCCACCCCCGTCTGTCTGTCTGTCCATCCCCATCTACCCCCATCCACCCCCATCTGTCTGTCTGTCCAGCCCCATCCACTCCCCTTCTGTCTGTCTGTCCATCCCCATCTACCCCCATCCACCCCCCGTCTGTCTGTCTGTCCAGCCCCGTCTACCCCCATCTACCCCCCCGTCTGTCTGTCTGTCCATCCCCATCCACCCCCATCCACTCCCCGTCTGTCTGTCCAGCCCCATCCACCCCCGTCCACCCCCGTCTGTCTGTCCATCCCCATCTACCCCCATCCACCCCCCGTCTGTCTGTCTGTCCAGCCCCGTCTACCCCATCCACCCCCCGTCTGTCTGTCCAGCCCCATCTACCCCCATCCACCCCCCGTCTGTCTGTCTGTCCAGCCCCATCTACCCCCATCCACCCCCCGTCTGTCTGTCTGTCCAGCCCCGTCTACCCCCATCCACCCCCCGTCTGTCTGTCTGTCCAGCCCCGTCTACCCCCATCCACCCCCCGTCTGTCTGTCTGTCCAGCCCCATCCACCCCCATCCACCCCCCGTCTGTCTGTCTGTCCAGCCCCGTCTACCCCCATCTACCCCCCCGTCTGTCTGTCTGTCCAGCCCCATCCACCCCCATCCACCCCCCGTCTGTCTGTCTGTCCAGCCCCGTCTACCCCCATCCACCCCCCGTCTGTCTGTCTGTCTGTCCAGCCCCGTCTACCCCCATCCACCCCCCCGTCTGTCTGTCTGTCCAGCCCCATCCACTCCCCGTCTGTCTGTCTGTCCAGCCCCGTCCACCCCGTCTGTCTGTCTGTCCAGCCCCATCCACCCCCGTCCACCCCCGTCTGTCTGTCTGTCCAGCCCCATCCACCCCCGTCCACCCCCGTCTGTCTGTCTGTCCAGCCCCATCCACTCCCCGTCTGTCTGTCTGTCCAGCCCCATCTACCCCCATCCACCCCCCGTCTGTCTGTCTGTCCATCCCCGTCTACCCCCATCCCCACACCGTCTGTCTGTCTGTCCAGCCCCGTCTACCCCCATCCACCCCCCCATCTGTCTGTCTGTCCAACCCCATCTACCCCCATCCACCCCCCCGTCTGTCTGTCTGTCCATCCCCGTCTACCCCCATCCACCCCCCGTCTGTCTGTCCAGCCCCGTCTACCCCCATCTACCCCCCGTCTGTCTGTCTGTCCATCCCCATCCACCCCCGTCCACCCCCGTCTGTCTGTCTGTCCAGCCCCATCCACTCCCCGTCTGTCTGTCTGTCCAGCCCCATCCACCCCCGTCCACCCCCGTCTGTCTGTCTGTCCATCCCCATCTACCCCCATCCACCCCCGTCTGTCTGTCTGTCCAGCCCCATCCACTCCCCTTCTGTCTGTCTGTCCATCCCCATCTACCCCCATCCACCCCCGTCTGTCTGTCTGTCCAGCCCCGTCTACCCCCATCCACCCCCCCGTCTGTCTGTATGTCCATCCCCGTCTACCCCCATCCACTCCCCGTCTGTCTGTCTGTCCAGCCCCGTCTACCCCCATCCACCCCCCGTCTGTCTGTCTGTCCATCCCCATCTACCCCATCCACCCCCCGTCTGTCTGTCCAGCCCCATCTACCCCCATCCAACCCCTGTCTGTCTGTCTGTCCAGCCCCATCTACCCCCATCCACCCCCCGTCTGTCTGTCTGTCCAGCCCCGTCTACCCCCATCCACCCCCCGTCTGTCTGTCTGTCCAGCCCCGTCTACCCCCATCCACCCGCCCGTCTGTCTGTCTGTCCAGCCCCATCTACCCCCATCCACCCCCCGCCTCTCTGTCCAGCCCCATCCACAACCCGTCTGTCTGTCTGTCCATCCCCATCTACCCGCCCGTCTGTCTGTCTGTCCAGCCCCATCGACCCCCATCCACCCCCCGTCTGTCTGTCTGTCCTGCCCCATCCACCCCCATCAACCTGCCACTGTCTGTCTGTCTGTCCAGCCCTGTCTACCCCCATCCACCCGCCCGTCTGTCTGTCTGTCCAGCCCCATCGACCCCCATCCACCCCCCGTCTGTCTGTCCAGCCCCATCTACCCCCATCCACCCCCCGTCTCTCTGTGCAGCCCCATCTACCCCATCTGTCTGTCTCTCCAGCCCCGTCCACCCCCCGTCTGTCTGTCTGTCCATCCCCATCTGCCCCATCCACTCCCCGTCTGTCTGTCCAGCCCCGTCCACCCCCATCCACCCACCCCATTTCCGTCTGTCCGTCCAGCCGCCCGCGCCACCCGTCCGGTCCCGTCCGCGGCCCCGCCTCCGTCTGCCCGCCCGGCCCCCCGCGCCGCCCGTCCGGTCCCGTCCGCGGCCCCGCCTCCGTCTGCCCGCCCGGCCGCCCGCGCCTCCCGTCCGGTCCCGTCCGCGGCCCTCACCTTTGGCCTCGGTCTGGGGTCGGGGTGGGGCCTGACTCGTGTGCGAATCCCCCACGGGCAGGACTCAGGCAGGTCAGCTCCCCGGGGAATTGTGATGTCACCCACACGGCTCTATGACATCACCGCCATCGTAGATGATGTCAGCACCGCCCCCCCCTCCGCCCCCCCCGGCTGGGCTCATTGCTGTGGGGGTTGGGATTTGGAGGCACTGACTGGGCCATGACAGGAGGTAGGCGGGGTGTGTGTGTGTACACACGTGCAACCTGGTGTGTGTGTGTGTGTGTGTGAGAGAGATGTGGGCCAGTGTGTTGTGAGTGTGCAATCTGGGCCTGTGGGAGATCCAGGGGGTGTCTCTAGGGGGTGTCGAGGCCTCTAGTGTTGCTGGGTGATTTGGGTCTGCGTGTACGTGTGAGATGTGTGTGTGTGTGCGTGTGCACACGCATTTGAGAGACACATCCAGGCCGCTGGGCACGTGTGTGTGTGCACATGCGTGTGAGAGATGGAGCCAGGTGTGTGTGTGTGTGCGCACATGCGTGTGAGATACTGATCCAGGCCTCTGGGTGCGTGCGACAGAGATTCGGGGGAGTGCGTGTGTGTGAGAGAGACAGACAGAGAGCAAGTGTCGTATATATGATGGACTTGGTGGGTGTGATTTAGCTGTGGGTGTGTGTATGTGAGAGAGAGAGATCTAGGCCTCTGTGTGTGTGTGATCTAGGCCCGTGTGTGTGTGTGTGTGTGTGTGTGTGTGTGTGTGTGATCTAGGCCTGTGTCTTTGTCTAGACTTTTGTGTTTCCAATACCTTGCCCTCTGTCTGTGCAGGGGTGAGCTATTTAGGGTTGTGTGTGAGAAAGAAAGATAAGCACGTGTGGGTGTGAGATCTAGTGTGTATGTGTGTGTGTATCTGATATCTAGGCCTTTGTGTGTCTGTGAGTGAGATATCTAGGCCTGTGTGTGTGTGTGTGTGTGATCTAGGCCTCTGTGTTTGTCTAGGCCCTTGTGTTTCTGATATGCCATATTTAGGCCTGTGTGTGAGAAAAAATTGAGGGGTGTGTGTGTGTGTGTGTGTGTGTGTGTGAGAGAGAGAGAGAGACACACACACACACACAGAGTTCTAGGCCTCTGTGTGATCTAGGCCTTTCTGTGCCTCTGTGTGTGTGTATTTGATATCTAGGCCTTTGTGTGTCTGTGAGTGAGATATCTAGGCGTGTGTGTGTGTGTGTGTGTGTGTGTGTGAGAGAGAGAGAGAGCGAGCTAGGCCTCTGTGTTTGTCTAGGCCCTTGTGTTTCTGATATCTAGGCCTCTGTGTTGTGTGATGCCATATTTAGGCCTGTGTGTGAGAGAGAGACACACACAGAGAGTTCTAGGCCTGCGTGTGTGTGTGTGATTTGTGCCTGTATGTGGAGGGAGATCTGGGGGAGGGGGGGTATGAGAGAGAGAGAGAGAGATGTTCCCTGCTGGAGAGGGGGTGTGTGTGTGTGAGAGAGAGAGAGATCTCTGTGTGTAGGATTTAGGCTGTGTGTGTGTGTGAGCTGGGCTTGTACCTTTGTGTGTGTCTGATATCGAGGCCTGTGTGTGTGTGAGATTGGCGTGGGGGGGGTGTTGTATGTGTGATCTAGGCCTGTGCATGTGAGACAGAAGAAGGCCTCTGTGTGAGATCTAGCCCCCTTCGGAAGTGTGTGTGTGTGTGTTTAGCTCACATACATACCAACACACACAAGGAGGCCTCTGTGTGTGTGTGTGTGATCCAGGCTGCTGTGTGCACACATGGGATCCAGGCTGGTGTGTGTGTGTGTAATCCAGGGCCATGTGTGTCGGTGTGCACACACACACACACGCAATCCAGGCCTCTGTGTGTGTGTGTGTACACCCAAGTGATCCAGGCCTCTCTGTGTGTGTATGTGTGTGATCCAGGAGTCTGTGTGAGTGTGTGTGCACGACATAGGCCCATCTGTGTGTGTCTGTGTGTATGTTGGGGTGTGTGTCTGCTTGTGTGTGCACGTGACGCAGGCCTGCAAGTGTGTCAGTGTGAGTGTGCACCAGGCGCTGGGCTGGTCTCTGGGTATGTGTCTATGTCTCTGGGTGATGCAGGCCTGTGTGTGTGTGTGAGTGTGTCTGTGTGAGATGCAGGCTCGTGTCTGTGTGTTTCAGGGTGTGTGTGCGTGACACAGGTTTGTGTATGTGTGTGTCTTTGTGTGTGTGTGTGTATTAATCTGTGGCTCTGTGTGATGCAGGTCAGTGTCTGTGTGTGTCTGTGTGGTGTGATGCAGGGCTGTGTCTGTGTGTGTCTGCCTGACAGGCCGGTGGGTGTGTGTGATGCAGGCCAGTGTGTGTCTGTATGTGTTTGTGTATGTGTGTGTGTTTCTGACTGGCTTGTGTGTGTCTCTGGGTGTGTGATGCAGGCCAGGGTGTCTGTGTGTTTGGGTATGAGCACGGGGAGGCCGGTGTGTGTCTATGTGTGTGTGTGTGTGTGTGTGTGTGTCTGACAGGATGGTGTGTGTGTCTGGGTGTGTGACGCAGGCCGAGGTGTGTCTATGCATGTGTGTGTATATCTGACTCTAACAGGCTGTTGTGTGTGTATGTGTGTGTGTGACACAGGCCGGCGTGTGTCTATATGTGTGTGTGTGTGTCTGACAGGCTGGTGTTTGTGTGTGTGTCTGGGTATGTGACACAGGCTGTTGTGTATCTGTTTGTGTGTGTGTGTTTGACAGGCCATTGTGTGTGTGTGTGTCTGGGTGTGTGATGCAGGCTGGTGCGTGTGTGTGAGTGTGATGCAAGCCGGTGTGTGTGTGTGTTGGTGTGTGTATGTGTGACACAGGCCAGTGTGTGTGTGTGTATCGGTGTGTGTGTGTCAGGTTGTAGGTGTGTGTGACGCAGGCCGGTGTGTGTGTGTGTCTGTGATGTAGGCCGGTGTGTGTGTGTGTGTCAGGATGTGCGTGTGTGATGCAGGCCGGTCTGTGTGTGTCGGTGTGTGTGTGACCAGGTTGGTGTGTGTGTCAGGTTGTGTGTGTGTGACGCAGGCCGGTGTGTGTGTGTCGGTGTGTGTTTGTGTCGGTGTGTGTGTGTGATGCAGGCCGGTGTGTGTGTCTGTGTCGGTGTGTGTGTGTTGGGGTGTGTGTGTCGGGGTGTGTGTGACACAGGCCGGTGTGTGTGTATGTGTGTGTCAGTTTGTGTGTGTCGCAGGCCATAGGGTGTGTGTCGGGGTGTATGTTGGGGTGTGTGTGAGACGCGGGGGGTGTTGGTGTGTGTGTGTGTGTTGGTGTGTGTGTGTCGGGGTGTGTGTGTGTGTCAGGGTGGGTGTGATGCAGGCCAGTGTGTGTGTCGGGGGGGAGTGTGTGTGACGCAGGTCGGAGTGTGTGTGTTGGGGTCTCTGTGTATGTGTGTGTCGGGGTGTGTGTGTGTGTGTGTGTTTGTGACGCAGGCCGGAGTGTGTGTGTTGGGGTGTGTGTGTGTGTGTGTCGGGGTGTGTGTGTGTGTGTGTGATGCAGGCCGGTGTGTGTGTATATGTCGGGTTGTGTCGGGGTGTGTGTGTCTGTGTGACGCAGGCTGGTGTGTGTGTGTGTGTGTCGGGTTGTGTCTCGGGGTGTGTGTGTCTGTGTGACGCAGGCCGGTGTGTGTGTGTGTGTGTGTCGGGTTGTGTCTCGGGATGTATGTGTCTGTGTGACGCAGGCCGGTGAGTGTGTGTATATGTCGGGTTGTGTCTCGGGGTGTGTGTGTCTGTGTGTCTGTGTGACGCAGGCTGGTGTGTGTGTCGGGTTGTGTCTTGGGGTGTGTGTGTCTGTGTGACGCAGGCCGGTGTGTGTGTCGGGTTGTGTCTCGGGGTGTGTGTGTCTGTGTGACGCAGGCCGGTGTGTGTGTGTGTCGGGTTGTGTCTCGGGGTGTGTGTGGGGGTGTGTGACGCAGGCCGGTGTGTGTGTGTGTCGGGTTGTGTGTGTGTGTCTGTGTGACGCAGGCCGGTGTGTGTGTGTGTCGGGTTGTGTGTGTGTGTCTGTGTGACGCAGGCCGGTGTGTGTGTGTGTCGGGTTGTGTGTCGGGGTGTGTGTGTGTCTGTGTGACGCAGGCCGGTGTGTGTGTGTGTCGGGTTGTGTGTCGGGGTGTGTGTGTCTGTGTGTCTGTGTGACGCAGGCCGGTGTGTGTGTGTCGGAGTGTGTGTGTGTGTATGACGCAGGCCGGTGTGTGTGTGTGTCGGGTTGTGTCTCGGGGTGTGTGTGTCTGTGTGACGCAGGCCGGTGTGTGTGTGTGTCGGGTTGTGTCTTGGGGGTGTGTGTGGGTGTGTGTGTGACGCAGGCCGGTGTGTGTGTGTGTGGGGGTGTGTGTGTGTCTGTGTGACGCAGGCCGGTGTGTGTGTGTGTGTCGGGTTGTGTGTGTGTGTGTCTGTGTGACGCAGGCCGGTGTGTGTGTGTGTCGGGTTGTGTGTGTGTGTGTCTGTGTGACGCAGGCCGGTGTGTGTGTGTGTCTGTGTGACGCAGGCCGGTGTGTGTGTGTGTGTGTCGGGTTGTGTGTTGGGGTGTGTGTGTGTCTGTGTGACGCAGGCCGGTGTGTGTGTGTGTCTGTGTGACGCAGGCCGGTGTGTGTGTGTGTCGGGTTGTGTGTCGGGGTGTGTGTGTCTGTGTGTCTGTGTGATGCAGGCCGGTGTGTGTGTGTGTCGGAGTGTGTGTGTGTATGACGCAGGCCGGTGTGTGTGTGTGTCGGGTTGTGTCTCGGTGTGTGTGTGTGTCTGTGTGACGCAGGCCGCTGTGTGTGTGTGTCGGGTTGTGTGTCGGAGTGTGTGTGTGTGTGACGCAGGCCGGTGTGTGTGTGTGTCGGGTTGTGTCTCGGGGTGTGTGTGTGTCTGTGTGACGCAGGCCGGTGTGTGTGTGTGTCGGAGTGTGTGTGTCTGTGTGACGCAGGCCGGTGTGTGTGTGTCGGAGTGTGTGTGTCTGTGTGACGCAGGCCGGTGTGTGTGTGTGTCGGGTTGTGTGTCGGGGTGTGTGTGTGTCTGTGTGACGCAGGCCGGTGTGTGTGTGTGTCGGGTTGTGTGTCGGGGTGTGTGTGTGTCTGTGTGACGCAGGCCGGTGTGTGTGTGTGTCGGGTTGTGTCTCGGGGTGTGTGTGTGTCTGTGTGACGCAGGCCGGTGTGTGTGTGTGTCGGGTTGTGTCTCGGGGTGTGTGTGTGTCTGTGTGACGCAGGCCGGTGTGTGTGTGTGTCGGGTTGTGTCTCGGGGTGTGTGTGTGTCTGTGTGACGCAGGCCGGTGTGTGTGTGTGTCGGAGTGTGTGTGTGTGTGGGGTTGTGTCTCGGGGTGTGTGTGTGTCTGTGTGACGCAGACCGATGTGTGTGTGTGTGTGTCGGGTTGTGTGTCGGGATGTGTGTGTGTGTGTGTGTGTGACGCAGGCCGGTGTGTGTGTGTGTCGGGTTGTGTGTCGGGGTGTGTGTGTGTGTGTGTGACGCACGCCGGTGTGTGTGTGTGTCGGGTTGTGTGTCGGGGTGTGTGTGTGTCTGTGTGACGCAGGCCGGTGTGTGTGTGTGTCGGGTTGTGTGTCGGGGTGTGTGTGTGTCTGTGTGACGCAGGCCGGTGTGTGTGTGTGTCGGGTTGTGTCTCGGGGTGTGTGTGTGTGTCGGGTTGTGTGTCGGAGTGTGTGTGTGTGTCGGGTTGTGTGTCGGAGTGTGTGTGTGTCTGTGTGACGCAGGCCGGTGTGTGTGTGTGTCGGGTTGTGTCTCGGGGTGTGTGTGTGTGTCGGGTTGTGTGTCGGAGTGTGTGTGTGTCTGTGTGACGCAGGCCGGTGTGTGTGTGTGTCGGGTTGTGTCTCGGGGTGTGTGACGCAGGCCGGGCTCGGGGCGGGGCCGGGCCGGAGCGGAGCCTTCACACGCCAGCGCCGCGGCTGCCGCTGGGCGGGACGGGCCGGGGCGGCGCCTCCATCTTGGGCTGCAGCGGCCGCGGGGAGCCCAGGTACCGACCGGCCCCCCCGCGCCCCCCCGGGACCCCCCCCGCGGCGCGGGACCCCCCGGAGCCCCCGGGAGCCCCCCTCGGGCCCCCCCGCGCCCCTGTTCCCCCGCGCCGCGGGCCCCCCCGGGAGCCCCCCTCGGGCCCCCCAGCGCCCCTCTCCCCCCGCGCCGCGGCCCCCCTCGGACCCCCCCGAGACCCCCCTCGGACCCCCCCGCGGCGCGGGCCCCCCTCGGACCCCCCCTCGGACCCCCCCGCGCCTCTCGCCCCCCCGGAATCCCCCTAGCGCTCCAAGAGCCCCCCCAGGACCCCTCTGCACATGCCACTCCCCCTGCGGGCCCCCCGTGACCCCCCCGCTCCTGTCCCGTCCCCCCGGACCCCCCTCGGACCCCCCCCGTGTCCCCCCTGTGCCCCCCGCTCCGGTCACCCCCCGGGAGCCCCCCTCGGACCCCCCCGGGAACCCCCCGCGCCGCGGGACCCCCCTCGTGCCTCTTCGCCACCCCCGGAATCCCCCCAGCGCTCCAAGAGCCCCCCCCCGGACCCCCCTGCACATGCCACTCCCCCCTGCGGCCCCCCCCGTGCCCCCTGCTCCTGTCACCCCCCGGGGCCCCCCCGCGCCTGCCGCCCCCCTCGCACACCCTGCTCCCCCCCAGTGTCACCCCCGTGCCCCCCGCTCCTGTCACCCCCCGGGGCCCCCCTGCGCCTGCCGCCTCCCTCGCACACCCTGCTCCCCCCCAGTGTCCCCCCCGTGCCCCCCGCTCCTGTCACCCCCCGGCGCCCCCCCGCGCCTGCCGCCCCCCTCGCACACCCTGCTCCCCCCCAGTGTCCCCCCCGTGCCCCCCGCTCCTGTCACCCCCCGGGGCCCCCCCCGTGCCTGCCGCCCCCCTCGCACACCCTGCTCCCCCCCGTGTACCCCCCGTTCCCCCCTGCTCCTGTCACCCCCCGGGGCCCCCCCCGTGCCTGCCGCCCACCTTGCACACCCTGCTCCCCCCCAGTGTCCCCCCCGTGCCCCCCGCTCCTGTCACCCCCCGGGGCCCCCCCCGTGCCTGCCGCCCCCCTCGCACACCCTGCTCCCCCCCGTGTCCCCCTCCTGTCACCCCCCAGCACCTGCCGCCCCCCTCGCACACCCCGCTCCCCCCAGGTTCCCCCCTGTGCCCCCCTGCTCCTGTCACCTCCCGGGGCCCCCTCCCATCTGTTCCTGTAACCCCCCCCAGTTCCCCTCACCCCCCTGAAGCCCCCCTGCCCTGTCCAGTCCCTCCTGGGACCCCCGCCTCCCCCCCACCAGTGGCTGTGAGCAGCAAAGGTAGGGGACCCCCCCGTATCTCCTGGGTCCCCCTCCCAGCACAGGTCGTCCTGGGATGGCCCCCTGGGTCACCCCCCTTCTTCCCCCCAGAACCTCCTGTCAACCCCGGGTCTCCCCAGCACCCCCCCTCTGGCCCCCCCGTGTGTGTGTGGGGGTCCCTGAGCCATTCCCAGCTTCCTCCCCCCGTGGGGAAAGTGGGGGGTACTGAGGGGTTGGCCAGGGCATTGGGGATCCCCCGGTACGGGTAAGGGGGCGTCTGGGCTGTGGAGGGCAGGGTCCTGTGGGGGGGGGGAGCTGGGGTGTGTGTGGAGACTGCCGGGGGGGGGGGAGGATCCAGGCCAGGGCCCCCCTCCCACCACCACTGCACCCCCCCTGCCGCCCCCTTGCACCCCCCTGCTGCTCCGCTCGCTGTCACACCCCTCTGCCCCCCCCCCACTGTCACACCCCCCTCACGGCTACCATCCCCTCCCCCTCCCCTGCTGTCACGCCCCCCACTGCGCCCTCCCCCTCCTGATGTCAAAGGGTTAGGGTTAGGGTTACAACCCCTCCTTTGTACCCCCCACCCGACTGTACCCCCTGCGCCCCCACACACTGCTACAACCCCTCCCTTGTACACCCACCCGACTGTACCCCCTGCGCCCCCACTGCCTGCTACAACCCCTCCCTTGTACCCCCACCCGACTGTACCCCCTGCACCCCCACACACTGCTACAACCCCTCCCTTGTACCCCCACCCGACTGTACCCCCTGCGCCCCCACAGCCTGCTACAACCCCTCCCTTGTACCCCCACCCGACTGTACCCCCTGCGCCCCCACACCCTGCTACAACCCCTCCCTTGTACCCCCACCCGACTGTACCCCCTGCACCCCCGCACCCTGCTACAACCCCTCCCTTGTACCCCCACCCGACTGTACCCCCTGCGCCCCCGCACCCTGCTACAACCCCTCCCTTGTACCCCCGCCCGACTGTACCCCCTGCGCCCCCGCACCCTGCTACAACCCCTCCCTTGTACCCCCGCCCGACTGTACTCCCTGCGCCCCCGCACCCTGCTACAACCCCTCCCTTGTACCCCCGCCCGACTGTACCCCCTGCGCCCCCGCACCCTGCTACAACCCCTCCCTTGTACCCCCGCCCGACTGTACCCCCTGCGCCCCCGCACCCTGCTACAACCCCTCCCTTGTACCCCCGCCCGTATGTACCCCCCTGCGCCCCCGCACCCTGCTACAACCCCTCCCTTGTACCCCCGCCCGACTGTACCCGCTGCGCCCCCTCACCCTGCTACAACCCCTCCCTTGTACCCCCGCCCGACTGTACCCCCTGCGCCCCCTCACCCGGCTACAACCCCTCCCTTGTACCCCCGCCCGACTGTACCCCCTGCGCCCCCTCACCCGGCTACAACCCCTCCCTTGTTCCCCCAACCCGACTGTACCCCCTGCTCCCCCACACCCTGCTACAATCGCTCCCTTGTACCCCCGCCCGACTGTACCCCCTGCGCCCCCTCACCCTGCTACAACCCGTCCCTTGTACCCCCACCCGACTGTACCCCATGCGCCCCCACACCCTGCTACAACCCCTCCCTTGTACCCCCAACCCGACTGTACCCCATGCGCCCCCACACCCGGCTACAACCCCTCCCTTGTATCCCCAACCCGACTGTACCCCCTGCGCCCGCACACCCGGCTACAACCCTTCCTTTGTACCCCCACCCGACTGTACCCCGTGTGCCCCCACACCCTGCTACAACCCCTCCCTTGTACCCCCACCCGACTGTACCCCCTGCGCCCCCACTGCCTGCTACAACCCCTCCCTTGTACCCCCAACCCGACTGTACCCCCTGCGCCCCCCCACCCGGCTACAACCCCTCCTTTGTACCCCCACCCGACTGTACCCCGTGTGCCCCCACACCCTGCTACAACCCCTCCCTTGTACCCCCACCCGACTGTACCCCCTGCGCCCCCAAGAGCCTGCTACAACCCCTCCCTTGTACCCCCACCCGACTGTACCCCCTAAACCCCACTGCCTGCTACAATTCTTCCCTTGTACCCCCACCCGACCGTATCCCCTGCGCCCCCACCTCTACTGTGCCCCCCCATACACTCCCACACCCTCACAGACCCTCTCACTTTTGCACCATCTTCTCCCCGCCCTAATCCCCAATGCACAGACCTGGTGCCATGGCCGGGCCCTACAACCCCCTCCCTCACACCCCCTTTGCCCCCTCGTGGCCCTTCCCCACATGGCACACCCGGGACATAGGGTCATTCCCCACCCCCCACAAACGCAGTCATTGCCTGCATCCCTCATGCCTCCCTGCCCTGTGGCCCTTCCCCCACAACCCTCACCGGCCTACGCCCTCACACGCTACCCTGTACCCACAACCCTCACCACCCTACACCCTCACACGCTACCCTGTACCCACAACCCTCACTGCCCTACACCCTCACACGCTACCCTGTACCCACAACCCTCACCACCCTACACCCTCACACGCTACCCTGTACCCACAACCCTCACCGCCCTACACCCTCACACGCTACCCTGGACCCACAACCCTCACCGCCCTACACCCTCACACGCTACCCTGTACCCACAACCCTCACCACCCTACACCCTCCCTCGCTACCCTGTACCCACAACCCTCACGGCCCTACACCCTCACACGCCACCCTGTACCCACAACCCTCACCGCCCTACACCCTCACACGCTACCCTGTACCCACAACCCTCACTGCCCTGCACCCTCACACGCTACCCTGTACCCACAACCCTCACTGCCCTGCACCCTCACACGCTACCCTGTACCCACAACCCTCACTGCCCTGCACCCTCACACGCTACCCTGTACCCACAACCCTCACCGCCCTACACCCTCACACGCTACCCTGTACCCACAACCCTCACCGACCTGCACCCTCACACACAGCCTGTACCCACAACCCTTACCCCCTCAACCCCTACACCCTCCCCATACCCACAAGCCTCACCGCCCTACACCCTTATCCCCCTCAACCCTCACCCCCTACACCCTCACACGCTACCCTGTACCCACAACCCTCACCGCCCTACACCCTCAGCTACCCTGTACCCACAATCCTCACCCCCTACACCCTTATTCCCCTCACACCCTACACCCTCACCCCGCTACACCCTCCCCATACCCACAGCCCTCACTCCCTCTACCCTCAACTCTCATCCTCCTACACCCTCCCCATATCCACAACCCTCACCGTCCTACACGTCACACACACACCCTGTACCCTCAACCCTCATCCCCATACACCCTCCACACACCCTGTACCCTCAACCCTCACCCCCTTACCCTAACCACTCACATCCCTCACCGCCCTATGCCCCCCCATACACACCCCCTTCCCCATACACACATCCTTCACCCCCACACCTTTCACCCCTCACACCCAACTGTTACCCTCACTGCTCACCACCCTACACCCTCACACCCCCTTCACCTCATACACACCCCTCACCACCCTACACCCCTCCCATGCCCCCTTCACTCCCTTACGAAGGCCCCTCACTGCCCTCCCCCCCCCCGGCCCTCCCTATTGCCCTGCTTCACGCCCCTCCAACACAAACACAGCCATCGCATACACACACCCCTGTCAGCCCACTCCCCTCACACACACCCCATGGCCTGTTACACCCCTCCCCTCCGTGCACACTGCGCTGCTGCTGGAGGGCGGGTGTGGGGGGCGGCTCAAGCCATAGCCTGGTGTTGTGGGGGGTCTTAGAAATTAATTTAATGACGGGCCCTTGCGACTGCGTGTGTGTGTGAGAGAGAGCATTGCCGTGTGTTTGTGCGTTGCTGGTTGTATGTACGACACACTGCCGCGTGTGTGTGCGGTGCTGCGTGTGTCTGGGTGGTACCATGGACGGGCATGTGGGTTCGGTGCCGAGGGTGAGCCTGTGCGTGGGGTTGTGTGTGTAGTGTTTGTGTGTCTGTGCGGTGCTCTGTGTGTGTGTGTGTGTGTGTGTGGTGCTGTGTGTCTGTGCGGTGCTGCGTGTGTGTGTGGTGCTTGTGGGTCTGGGCAGGGCTGTGGGTCTGTGTGGTGCTCTGTGTGATTGTGTACACAGTGCTGTGTATGTGTGTGTACGGCTGGGTGCTTGTGCGTGCTGTGTGTGTGATGTGCTTGTGGGTCTGTGCGGTGCTGTGTGTGCGCGCGTGACGTGCTTGTGGGTCTGTGCTGTTTGTGTGCGTGCGGTGCTGCGTGCTTGTGTGTCTGCGGTGCTGGTGAGTGTGCGCCTGGGGGGTGTGCGCCAAGTGTGATTGAGTGTATGCAGTGCCGCGTGTGGTGCTGTGTGCTTGTGTGTCTGTGGGGTGCTGGTTGTGTGTGTGCGGGGGTGGGCAATGGAGGGTGCGAGTTTGTGCAGTGCTGGGTGTGATTGTGTTTGTGCGTCTGTGTGTGTGCGCGGGGGCGGGCAATGGAGGGTGCGAGTTTGTGCAGTGCTGGTTGTGACTGTGTTTGTGCGTCTGTGTGTGTGTGCAGGGGCGGGCAATGGAGGGTGCGAGTTTGTGCAGTGCTGGGTGTGATTGTGTTTGTGCGTCTGTGTGTGTGCGCGGGGGCGGGCAATGGAGGGTGCGAGTTTGTGCAGTGCTGGTTGTGACTGTTTGTGAGACTGTGTGTGTGGGGGGGGCGGGCAATGGAGGGTGCGAGTTTGTGCAGTGCTGGGTGTGATTGTGTTTGTGCGTCTGTGTGTGTGTGCGGGGGCGGGCAATGGAGGGTGCGAGTTTGTGCAGTGCTGGGTGTGATTGTGTTTGTGCGTCTGTGTGTGTGCGCGGGGGCGGGCAATGGAGGGTGCGAGTTTGTGCAGTGCTGGTTGTGACTGTGTTTGTGCGTGTGTGTGTGTGCGGGGGCGGGCAATGGAGGGTGCGAGTTTGTGCAGTGCTGGGTGTGATTGTGTTTGTGTGTCTGTGTGGGGGGGGGTGGGCAATGGAGGGTGCGAGGTTGTGCAGTGCTGGGTGTCATTGTGTTTGTGCGTCTGTGTGTGGGGGGTGGGCAATGGAGGGTGCGAGGTTGTGCAGTGCTGGGTGTGATTGTGTTTGTGCGTCTGTGTGTGTGGGGGGGTGGGCAATGGAGGGTGCGAGGTTGTGCAGTGCTGGGTGTGATTGTGTTTGTGGGTCTGTGTGTGTGCGGGGGTGGGCAATGGAGGGTGCGAGTTTGTGCAGTGCTGGGTGTGATTGTGTTTGTGCGTCTGTGTGTGTGTGCGGGGGGGGCAATGGAGGGTGCGAGTTTGTGCAGTGCTGGGTGTGATTGTGTTTGTGCGTCTGTGTGTGTGTGCGGGGTGGGCAATGAAGGGTGCGAGTTTGTGCAGTGCTGGGTGTGATTGTGTTTGTGCGTCTGTGTGTGTGTGCGGGGGGGGCAATGGAGGGTGCGAGTTTGTGCAGTGCTGGGTGTGATTGTGTTTGTGCGTCTGTGTGTGTGCGCGGGGGCGGGCAATGGAGGGTGCGAGGTTGTGCAGTGCTGGTTGTGATTGTGTTTGTGCGTCTGTGTGTGTGCGGGGGTGGGCAATGGAGGGTGCGAGTTTGTGCAGTGCTGGGTGTGATTGTGTTTGTGCGTCTGTGTGTGTGGGGGGGTGGGCAATGGAGGGTGGGGAAGGGTCCGAGGGGGCCAGGAGCCGCATTGGGGGTGGGGGATTGAAGAACAAGTGAGGGGGGGGGTCATATGGGACCGGTCTGGTGGGGGTGGCGTATGGGACTGGTGTGGGGGGGGGGGATGTTTGGGCCTGTATGACTCCACTCGCCCCCCCCCCCCAGCGTGCTCCCCGCTCTGTGTGTGTGTGTGTGTGTGGGGGGGGATTCTTCTGAGGACAGGTGGGGTGTTTGTGTGGACGATGGGGGCGGGGGGGCGTCCCTTCCCCAGCACCCCTCTCTTCCAACCCCGGTCCCAGGCACGGCCCCGGCTCTGGGCCGCTGGCGGCTGATCGGGGGGGGGGGGCCTTTCCACTCCTTTGATCTCCGCTGTGCTGCCCGCCTCTCTCCCTCCATCCCCCCCCCCCTCGCCTCAGTCGCTATGACTCAGGCCTCCTGCGTTTCCCGGAGGGAAAGGTCACTTCTCCACGGGGCCCCGTCGCCGTCCGGATCCCCCCCTCCCCCCCTGCGTGGCCCAGCTCCCACGAACCCGAGAGACCCGCCACGATCCGCCCTCGATACCCGGCGTTCGTTTCGGGAGGAGCGGGAAGGGCCGGCGTTAAAAAGCCTGGGACGATGCCCCCACCGAGGAACTCTGGGAGAGCGGAGAGTCGGGGTGACTTGTAAAAACCGGCCACCGGCAAGGATGTGATAAAAGCCCCCAGTGTAGATAAAAACAACCCCTCGCCCGGCGCTGAGATGCGGCCACCTCTGGGGCGGGGCGGCCGGTTACCCAGGGACCCCTTGCCCGGCGCTGAGATGCAGCCACCTATGGGGCGGGGCAGCCGGTTACCCAGGGACCCCTCGCCCGGCGCTGAGATGCAGCCACCTCTGGGGCGGGGCGGCCGGTTACCCAGGGACCCCTCACCCGGCGCTGAGATACGACCACCTCTGGGGCGGGGCGGCCGGTTACCAGGGACCCCTCGCCCGGCGCTGAGATGCGACCACCTCTGGGGCGGGGCGGCCGGTTACCCAGGGACCCCTCGCCCAGCGCTGAGATGCAGCCACCTCTGGGGCGGGGCGGCCGGTTACCCAGGGACCCCTCGCCCGGCGCTGAGATACGGCCACCTCTGGGGCGGGGCGGCTGGTTACCCAGGGACCCCTTGCCCGGCGCTGAGATGCAGCCACCTCTGGGGCGGGGCGGCCGGTTACCCGGGGACCCCTCGCCCGGCGCTGAGATGCGGCCACCTCTGGGGCGGAGCGGTTGGTTACCCAGGGACCCCTCACCCGGTGCTGCAGTCAGGGGGAGAGTGCCCCCCGCTGAACCCCCCCACCGCTCTCCCTGCAGCACCCCCGGTCTCCCATCCTCTTAGTGATCCATCTGCTCGCTGATTAATGGTGAGATCAGCCTGGCTCCCCGGCCAGGGCCGGGGCGGCGGGCGGCCAAAAGAGAGGAGTTAAGATATTCCAGATGTAAGGGTTGGGGATTTGCAGAGAATGGGTTTTGTTTGCAACATGTTTGAAATTCACCCCAGTGTCAGGCTGTCCTAGTGCAAAACCGGTTCACAGTCGGCTAGTGAGTGCTTGGTCTGCGTCAGTCGTGCGTGTCTCCCTTTGGGAGGGAGTGTGTGTGTGTGCACGCGCGTGCAGGCTGCGCTTGGGTGTGTTCGCGGGTGCGCCTTTGCATGTGTGTTTCTACAGCGGGAGTGCGGTTGTGAACGAGTGTGGATTTGCACGTGTACCACGAGTGGGTTTGTGAATGAGTGTGTGTTTGTGGGTGTAGCATGGGCGTGTACAATGTGAGTGTGTTTGTGCGTGTCCCATGGGTGTGCTTGAGTGGCTGACAGTGTGCACGTGAGTGTGTGCGTGCTTGTGGATAAGTGTACAGTGTGCAGGTGAATGGGTGTGCATGTGAGTGAGGCTGTATTTGGGTGTGTACCATGTAAGGGTGTGTTGGCGAATGTGTGGCCTTGTTTGTACAATGAGTGTGCAAACAGGAGTATAGTTGTGTAACGGTGGGTGTATTTGTGAGTGTATTTGTGTATGTACAATGTGACCGTGCGTGAATGAGTGTACCTATGTATGTTTGTACAGTGTGTGTGAATAAGTGTGCATTTGTGTATTCTTTTTGGTATGCTCACAAGTAGGGTGAGTGTGTTTGTGAGTGTCTGTACAATGAATACATTTGCGTGTGCCTGCCATGGATGGAGGGGTGTGTGTTTGTCAGTGTCTGGTGTCTGGGTGTGTACACGACAGGTATGTATGCTTGTGAACGTATGTTCTGATGCGTTGGTATGTACAGCGTTGGTATGTTGTTGTTTTGTGAAGTGTGTGTATGTGCAGGTGTAGAGCATAGGAATGAGTGTGTGTGTGTGTATTTGGAGTGTGTTTGTACGCAGTGTAGAGGTAACATGGGGGAGAGGTGTTGAGTGTCTGTGTATATGGGAAGCTTGTGTATGGTACGGGCCTACAAGTGTGTGTTTGTGAATTAGTGTGTGCATGGGTGTGTTGGCGAGGGTGTGCATGTTGCATGTGCGCAGCGGGTGAATCTGTTATTGCGTGTGATGCAGCAGGAGTGAACTGAACCGTGTCCGATTGTCCACGTTTGGTATGCTGTATCCCATATGTTTGTGTGACAACACGTTTGTGCCAACATCTCAGTGTGCGGTTGTGTACAGCATCAGTGGGTGTGGTGCTTGGTATGGGTCTGTCAGTACTCTGTGTGTGTGTGTGTGTGTGTGCATGCGGTGTAGGGGTTGTCTGTGCTGGGTGTGAGTTTAGTGTGTGTGTGTGAAAGAGGAGATTTGCAGTGTGTTTGTGTTTGTCCAGTGTGGTGTTTATGGGAGGTTGTGTATGCAGTGTGTGCATGTGTCTCTGTCCAGTGTGTGTGGGTGTGATCACACCCCTCCTTCTAAAGGGGCATTTTGCTTGGAGAACATTTTTGTAGGGCCTGTTTCTTTAACGCAGGTCCCAGCTGAATCACAGGGGTTGACATGGGAAGGGTCCTGGTGACATCACAGCCAGTTCAGCCAACGAGTATCCAGGTGAGCCCTCGCTTGCCTCCTATTGGCTCAGGGGTGTGTGTGATGCGGGTGTTGGGGCTGTCAGTATTTCTGTACTGGCCAGGTTAAAGGTCTTTTCCCCTGCCAAGACCTGGGTCCTGGGGCCGTTACCACAGCAACAGCGGGTGACATCCTCCTCCCCCGGAGAGCAGGTCTCCTCCCGCTGCTGGGGACGTCATAGGCTGTTGCCATGGGGACCGCCTGACCCAGCTCTCGGGTCCCGGCAGGTAGGTGAGGGAGGAAACGGATTTGTCAGTCGCGGGGGCGGGGAGGGTAAGGTAAAAACAGCCGTTTGTGGTTTCTATGGCAATGCGTAGTTTTTGGTGTGTTGTTCAGGGGTCCGTTCGATTGAGTGCTGGGTTTTGCGGTGAGGGGTTGACGTGGTCGGGAGGGATTTAAGGGCCCCAGATTTCCAGCATGGCTGTGACAGGGATGCCCTGAGTGTGTGTTCCTCGTGTCTGCCCCCGACGATGTCCGGCTGTATTCCTCATACACCCCCCAGTCACACCATTCTGTACCTGACCCCCCCAATTATGTCAGACTGTACCTGAACGTACACCCCTATTACATCACACCATACCTGTGAGAGACAGACTGATTACATCAGACTGTACCTGACGTATACAGCTGTGACATCACACTTACTCGACACATACAATTCGGTCATCAGATTGTACCTGACCCATGCGCGTGAGATTGTACCTGGCACATACCCTCCCAGTTATGTCAGATTGTACCTGGCACCTGCGCCCTAATTACATTACGTTAGTGTGTACACCCCAATTACTTGTGATGGTATTGTGACACACACACTCTCTCTCTCTCTCACACTCACACTCACACACACACACACACACACACACCAGTTAAAGCACGTTGTACCTCCATTTCTATCCCTTGCTATTCTCTCACACACACACACACACATCAAATACATCACGCCCTACCTGACGTGCATCCCGGAAAGTCACACCGTATGTAAAACTTACCCCCAGACCTACCTCGCGGCAAATGAGACACACACCAACTTCATCAGCCCGCACCTGGGGACCCCCACCCCCCCGTTACACCTTCCCCGTCTCTAAGTACTTCTGACGGTCCCTGGGACAAACGTACAGACCATTTTGCATCAGATTGTAGGTGTGATACACCTCCTCCCCATCTCGGATTAGCTTCGACTGTAATGCGTGTACCTTTTCTTCCACTTGTGATTACCTCTGACTGTACCTAGGGAAACAACGTGCCCCCCCCATATTAATCAGCGTCTAGCTGTGATATACCGCCCCACCGTCTCTTGATTAACTCCGATTGTAGCTTGGGGGGGGGAGACACCCCCCACCATTTATATCAGAGTGTAGCAGTGACGCATCACCCGCCTCAACCCCGATTATATCCGACTGTACCCACCCACCCCTTTCCGAATTTTAATCCGAACAGAGCCTGCGATCCGGCTCCCCACCGTCTCCAATTAGCTCTGGCTGTATCTGGGACACGCACGCCAGTTACGTCACGGTGTCGCTGGGCTCCCTCTCCCCCCCCCCCGCTCCGGTCTCGGAGCCTGTACCACTGACACGCACCCGCCTCTCCGGTTTCTAACACGTCTCCAGCCGCTCCGCCAGCCCGTGACCCGTTTGCCTGGATTCGTTGCAACCTGCGGGTGCCGATGACGGTGTGGCGGAAGGTTTTGTTTGGCTGCTGGGGATTTTGTGTGTGTGTGGGTGTGCGTGTGTGTCTGTCCGCCTCGCTGGGCCCCTCCAGCGTCAGGCCGCGTTGTTAATGTAACGCGACGGCTGCTCGGCCGAGATCCCAGGCTGTCTCCGGAAAGACGCGGGGATCGTTTTTTAATCCCCCCCCCCCCTCCCCACCACCTCAGTGTTTGCTGAGCCGGTGGGACGGGTTGGGAGCCCCACGGGAGGGGTGTGGGGGGAGGCTTCCTTTGAATTCAGCCGGGAGCTGGAGCCGCCCCTTAATTAGTAACATGTTAGCCACCATGTGACCTTGGTATGGGACTCGGAGCCAGGACTCCTGGGTTCTCTCCCCGGCTCTGGGAGGGGAGTGGGGGCTGGTGGTTAGAGCAGGGGGGGCTGGGAGCCAGGACTCCTGGGTTCTCTCCCCGGCTCTGGGAGGGCAATGGGGGCTGGTGGTTAGAGCAGGGGGGCTGGGAGTCAGGACTCCTGGGTTCTCTCCCTGGCTCCGGGAGAGGAGTGGGGGCTGGTGGTTAGAGCAGGGGGGGGCTGGGAGCCAGGACTCCTGGGTTCTTCTTTGAGTGATGTGCTCTGAAAAATTCCTTCCCCTCCGTGCCTCAGTTTCCCCACCTGTAATATTGGGCTGGCTGTCCTTCCTCCCCCCATGTGGGGGCTTCATTCATTAATTCCCCTCTGAGACCAGCGGAAGGAAGGCATCCCCCCCCCCCCCCCAAATAAACCCGAGTAATTCACTGATCGCTGGGCCTGGGATCACCTTTGTCCTTTGTATGTACAGCACCTTGCGCAAAGGGGAGCCGGGTGACTGGGGCTCCCAGGTGCTGCCCCAAGGCAATAATTAAGAGCAGTGTTAATCATAATTAATTAAATGTTCCCAGAGTCAATTACCCGAGCCCCTATCAGTGCCCGTCCCCCTTCGTCAGGGCCCATT
Source organism: Mauremys mutica (assembly GCF_020497125.1). NCBI lineage: Eukaryota > Metazoa > Chordata > Testudines > Geoemydidae > Mauremys > Mauremys mutica. The sequence goes on along the minus strand of NW_025423355.1, from coordinate 194,080 downwards.
CGTTCCTCATTTTATGATTTCATTATCAGTCGGTTTTGGAGGCCGTGCGCCCTGGGTACTAGACACGTGAGCCAGGGATAGAACCCAGGAGTCCTGCCGCTGGCCAAGTCGCTTTCCCCGCGCCGTGCCTCAGTTTCCCCCTTTAACACGGCGCTCTCTGTCCAGCGTTTAACCGCCGGAAGATGCGCAGAGTCGTCAGCTCAGCGAAGTCTCCGCAGGGCAGTGAAAGACGGGAGGCAGCTGGGTTTTAACCGGCGGGCGGCGGGGCCTAGTGGTTAGAGCACGGGGGCTGGGTTCTGGACGGCCTGTATTCTCTGTATTTTTTCGGAAGGAGGAGGGGGGGGGAAATTCACTGTCAAAAACACTTTGCCCGGGTGGGGCAACTGGGAGCAGCAAACATGGAGGTTTGGAGAACAGGCCCCTCTTATCTGGGAAACCCTGATCCTGCTTCACCCTCGTGCTCAACCTTGAGTGTTTAAACCCCTCAAACTAGCTTCGTAATTGAGGGATTGTAAACATGGGTCCTTGGTGTATAATTTTTTTTTCTGGGATCTGGGTCCCTTTTCCCAGCGTTTTCTCTCCCAGGGATGAAAGCTTTAATCCCATGACTCCAGGAGCTGGGGCTTTAATAGAAAATGAAAACCATCTGATTGGGTCTGTGCCCCCCGTCGCCGGGCCCAGACTCGCTGCATCGGACACCCCCAGAGCAGGATGCAGTGAGAGTGACGGGTGTCTGTTACGCCCCACTCCGTGGCGCAATCACACTGCTACCCTGGTTTACAGAGAGGGGAAACTGAGGCACGGGGGGGGCTGGGACTTACCCAGGGGCAAACAGTGAGTCGGGAATGGAACCCAGGAGTCCTGGTGTCCAGCCCCACCTCCCCCCCACTCTCACCACTAGACCCCACTCCGATCCCAGAGCTGGGGAGAGAACCCAGGAATCCTGGCTCCCAGCCCCCCCTGCTCTAACCCACCAGCCCCCACTCCCCTCCCAGAGCCGGGGAGAGAACCCAGGAGTCCTGGCTCCCAGCCCCCCCTGCTCTAACCCACCAGCCCCCCCTCCCCTCCCAGAGCTGGGGAGAGAACCCAGGAGTCCTGGCTCCCAGCCTCCCGCTCCTGCTGTGGGTCTCAGCACCTAACCCTTGGCATCTCCCCACAGCGGATCCTGTCCAGGGAGAGGCAGAGCCGAGGAGTCGTGGGGCAGGAAGCCGTAGTCGATGAGGGCACCTCCCACAGGTAAGGGGCAATTCACCATCTGGCCCCAGGGCGGGGACTGGGGCAGGGGCCTGGCCCCTCTAGGGGGCGCCGGCTCCCACCCGGCCCCAGGGCGGGGACTGGCTGAGGAAGGAGGACAGGGAAGGAGGGATGAGGGGATGGGCAGGGGAAGGAGGGATGAGGAGGACGGAAAGGAGGGATGAGGCCGAGGGGACGGGCGGAGGGATGAGAGGACGGGCAGAAGAGGAGGATGGGAAGGAGGGATGAGGAGGAGGAGGAGGACGGGGAGGAGGAGAGGAGGCTGAGGGGATGGCAGAGGAGGAAGGGATGAGGAAAAGCAGAAGGAGGGATGAGGAGGCTGAGGGGCCGGCTGAGGAGGGGGAAGGAGGGATCAGGACGCTGAGGGGACGGCAGGGGAAGGAGGGATGAGGAGGAGGACGGGAAGGAGGGATGAGGAGAGGAGGCTGAGGGGATGGCAGAGGAAGGAGGGATGAGGAGAAGCAGAAGGAGGGATGAGGGGACGGCAGGGGAAGGAGGGATGAGGAGGGAAGGAGGGATGATGAGGAGGACGGGAAGGAGGGATGAGGAGGCTGAGGGGACGGCAGAGGAGGGAGGGATGAGGAGCAGAAGGAGGGATGAGGAGGTGAGGACAGCCAGAGGAAGGAGAGATGAGGCTGAGGGGGTGGGCGGAGGGATGAGAGGACGGGCAGAAGAGGAGGAGGAGGAGGACGAGGATGGGAAGGAAGGATGAGGAGGATGAGGGGACGGCGGAGGAAGGAGGGATGAGGAGGAGGGAAGGAGGGATGAGGAGGATGAGGGGACGGCAGAGGAGGGAGGGATGAGGAGGGGGAAGGAGGGACGAGGCGGCTGAGGAGGAGGAGAGGAGGCTGAGGGGCCGGCAGAGGAGGGAGGGATGAGGAGGAGGGAAGGAGGGATGAGGAGGCTGAGGGGCCGGCAGAGGAGGGAGGGACGAGGAGGAGGGAAGGAGGGATGAGGAGGCGAGGACAGGCAGAGGAAGGAGGGATGAGGAGGAGGAGCAGAAGGAGGGACGAGGAGGGGATGGCAGAGGAAGGATAGATGAGGAGGAGAAGGACGGGAAGGAGGGATGAAAAGGAGGGATAAGGAGGCTGAGGCAATGAGTGGAGGGATGAGAGGACGGGTAGAGGAAGGAGGGAGAAGGATGAGGAGGGATGATGAGGAGGACGGGAAGGAGGGATGAGGAGGCTGAGGGTACGGCAGAGGAGGAGGAGGGATGAGGAGGCTGAGGGGACGGCAGGGGAAGGAGGGGCGAGGAGGAGGGAAGGAGGGATGAGGAGGTGAGGACAGGCAGAGGAAGGAGAGATGAGGCTGAGGGGATGGGCGGAGGGATGAGAGGACGGGCAGAAGAGGAGGACGAGGATGGGAAGGAAGGATGAGGAGGATGAGGGGCCGGCAGAGGAAGGAGGGAGGACAACAAGGATGGGAAGGAGGGATGAGGAGCAGAGGATTAGGAGGAGCAGAAGGAGGGACGAGGAGGGGACGGCAGAGGAAGGAGGGATGAGGAGGGAAGGAGGGACGAGGAGGAGGGAAGGAGGGATGAGGAGGTGAGGACAGGCAGAGGAAGGAGGGATGAGGAGGGGAGGAGGAGGGGACGGCAGAGGAGGGAGGGATGAGGAGGAGGGAAGGAGGGATGAGGAGGATGAGGGGACGGCAGAGGGAGGGAGGGATGAGGAGGGGGAAGGAGGGACGAGGCGGCTGAGGAGGAGGAGAGGAGGCTGAGGGGACGGTAGAGGAGGGAGGGACGGTAGAGGAGGGAAGGAGGGATGAGGAGGTGAGGACAGGCAGAGGAAGGAGGGACGAGGAGGAGGGGGAAGGAGGGACGAGGAGGAGAGGACAGGCAGAGGAAGGAGGGATGAGGAGGGGGAAGGAGGCATGAGGAGGGGGAAGGAGGGACGAGGCGGCTGAGGAGGAGGAGAGGAGGCTGAGGGGCCGGTAGAGGAGGGAGAGGGAAGGAGGGACGAGGCGGCTGAGGAGGAGGAGAGGAGGCTGAGGGGCCGGTAGAGGAGGGAGAGGGAAGGAGGGACGAGGCGGCTGAGGAGGAGGAGAGGAGGCTGAGGGGACGGCAGAGGAGGGATGGACGAGGAGGAGGGAAGGAGGGATGAGGAGGAGAGGATAGGCAGAGGAAGGAGGGATGAGGAGGAGGAGCAGAAGGAGGGACGAGGAGGAGGGGACGGCAGAGGAAGGAGGGATGAGGACGCTGAGGGGACGGCAGAGGAGGAGGAGGGATGAGGAGGCTGAGGGGAGGGATGAGGAAGAGGGAAGGAGGGATGAGGAGGTGAGGACAGGCAGAGGAAGGAGGGATGAGGATGGGGAAGGAGGGACGAGGCGGCTGAGGAGGAGGAGAGGAGGCTGAGGGGCCGGTAGAGGAGGGAGGGAGGAGGAGGAGGAGGGATGAGGAGGAGAGGACAGGCAGAGGAAGGAGGGATGAGGAGGAGGAGGAGCGGAAGGAGGGATGAGGAGGCTGAGGGGACGGCAGAGGAGGAGGAGGGATGAGGAGGAGGGAAGGAGGGATGAGGAGGATGAGGGCACGGCAGAGGAGGGAGGGATGAGGAGGGGAAGGAGGGACGAGGCGGCTGAGGAGGAGGAGAGGAGGCTGAGGGGACGGTAGAGGAGGGAGGGACGAGGAGGAGGGATGAGGAGGAGAGGACAGGCAGAGGAAGGAGGGATGAGGAGGAGGAGCAGAAGGAGGGACGAGGAGGGGACGGCAGAGGAAGGATAGATGAGGAGGAGAAGGACGGGAAGGAGGGATGAAAAGGAGGGATAAGGAGGCTGAGGCAATGAGTGGAGGGATGAGAGGACGGGTAGAGGAAGGAGGGAGGAGGATGAGGAGGGATGATGAGGAGGAGGACGGGAAGGAGGGATGAGGAGGCTGAGGGGACGGCAGGGGAAGGAGGGATGAGGAGGAGGGAAGGAGGGATGAGGAGGTGAGGACAGGCAGAGGAAGGAGAGATGAGGCTGAGGGGATGGGCGGAGGGATGAGAGGACGGGCAGAAGAGGAGGACGAGGATGGGAAGGAAGGATGAGGAGGATGAGGGGACGGCAGAGGAGGGAGGGATGAGGAGGGGGAAGGAGGGACGAGGCGGCTGAGGAGGAGGAGAGGAGGCTGAGGGGCCGGCAGAGGAGGGAGGGACGAGGAGGAGGGAAGGAGGGATGAGGAGGAGAGGACAGGCAGAGGAAGGAGGGATGAGGAGGAGGAGCAGAAGGAGGGACGAGGAGGGGACGGCAGAGGAAGGATAGATGAGGAGGAGAAGGACGGGAAGGAGGGATGAAAAGGAGGGATAAGGAGGCTGAGGCAATGAGTGGAGGGATGAGAGGACGGGTAGAGGAAGGAGGGAGGAGGATGAGGAGGGATGATGATGAGGAGGACGGGAAGGAGGGATGAGGAGGCTGAGGGGACGGCAGGGGAAGGAGGGATGAGGAGGAGGGAAGGAGGGATGAGGAGGTGAGGACAGGCAGAGGAAGGAGAGATGATGCTGAGGGGATGGGCGGAGGGATGAGAGGACGGGCAGAAGAGGAGGACGAGGATGGGAAGGAAGGATGAGGAGGATGAGGGGACGGCAGAGGAGGGAGGGATGAGGAGGGGGAAGGAGGGACGAGGCGGCTGAGGAGGAGGAGAGGAGGCTGAGGGGCCGGCAGAGGAGGGAGGGACGAGGAGGAGGGAAGGAGGGATGAGGAGGAGAGGACAGGCAGAGGAAGGAGGGATGAGGAGGAGGAGCAGAAGGAGGGACGAGGAGGGGACGGCAGAGGAAGGATAGATGAGGAGGAGAAGGACGGGAAGGAGGGATGAAAAGGAGGGATAAGGAGGCTGAGGCAATTTGAGTGGAGGGATGAGAGGACGGGTAGAGGAAGGAGGGAGGAGGATGAAGAGGGATGATGAGGAGGAGGACGGGAAGGAGGGATGAGGAGGCTGAGGGTACGGCGGAGGAGGAGGGACGAGGAGGCTGAGGGGACGGCAGAGGAGGGAGGGATGAGGAGGAGGGAAGGAGGGATGAGGAGGCTGAGGACAGGCAGAGGAAGGAGGGATGAGGAGGGGGAAGGAGGGATGAGGTGGCTGAGGAGGAGGAGAGGAGGCTGAGGGGCCGGCAGAGGAGGGAGGGATGAGGAGGAGGGAAGGAGGGACGAGGAGGGGGAGAGGAGGCTGAGGGGCTGGCAGAGGAAGGAGGGATGAGGAGAAGCAGAAGGAGGGATGAGGAGGAGCGAAGGAGGGATGAGGAGGTGAGGACAGGCAGAGGAAGGAGGGACGAGGAAGGGGAAGGAGGGACGAGGCGGCTGAGGAGGAGGAGAGAAGGCTGAGGGGCTGGCAGAGGAAGGAGGGATGAGGAGGAGAGGACAGGCAGAGGAAGGAGGGATGAGGAGGAGGAGCAGAAGGAGGGATGAGGAGGAGGGAAGGAGGGATGAGGAGGTGAGGACAGGCAGAGGAAGGAGGGACGAGGAAGGGGAAGGAGGGACGAGGCGGCTGAGGAGGAGGAGAGAAGGCTGAGGGGCTGGCAGAGGAAGGAGGGATGAGGAGGAGGAGGAGCGGAAGGAGGGATGAGGAGGCTGAGGGGACGGCAGAGGAGGGAGGGATGAGGAGGGGGAAGGAGGGATGAGGAGGAGAGGACAGGCAGAGGAAGGAGGGATGAGGAGGAGCAGAAGGAGGGACGAGGAGGGGGAAGGAGGGACGAGGCGGCTGAGGAGGAGGAGAGGAGGCTGAGGGGACGGTAGAGGAGGGAGGGATGAGGAGGAGGGAAGGAGGGATGAGGAGGAGAGGACAGGCAGAGGAAGGAGGGATGAGGAGGAGCAGAAGGAGGGATGAGGAGGCTGAGGGGACGGCAGAGGAAGGAGGGATGAGGAGGGAAGGAGGGATGAGGAGGTGAGGACAGGCAGAGGAAGGAGGGATGAGGAGGAGCAGAAGGAGGGATGAGGAGGCTGAGGGGACGGCAGAGGAAGGAGGGATGAGGAGGAGGGAAGGAGGGATGAGGAGGTGAGGACAGGCAGAGGAAGGAGGGATGAGGAGGAGCAGAAGGAGGGATGAGGAGGCTGAGGGGACGGCAGAGGAAGGAGGGATGAGGAGGAGGAGCAGAAGGAGGGACGAGGAGGGGGAAGGAGGGACGAGGAGGAGAGGACAGGCAGAGGAAGGAGGGATGAGGAGGAGGAGGAGCGGAAGGAGGGATGAGGAGGCTGAGGGGACAGCAGAGGAGGAGGAGGGGGAAGGAGGGACGAGGAGGAGAGGACAGGCAGAGGAAGGAGGGATGAGGAGGAGGAGCAGAAGGAGGGACGAGGAGGGGGAAGGAGGGACGAGGAGGCTGAGGGGCCGGCAGAGGAAGGAGGGATGAGGAGGCTGAGGGGACGGCAGGGGAAGGAGGGATGAGGAGGAGGGAAGGAGGGATGAGGACGAGGAGGGGGAAGGAGGGATGAGGAGGAGAGGACAGGCAGAGGAAGGAGGGACGAGGAGGAGGAGCAGAAGGAGGGACGAGGAGGGGGAAGGAGGGACGAGGCGGCTGAGGAGGAGGAGAGGAGGCTGAGGGGACGGTAGAGGAGGGAGGGATGAGGAGGAGGGAAGGAGGGATGAGGAGGAGAGGACAGGCAGAGGAAGGAGGGATGAGGAGGAGGAGCAGAAGGAGGGACGAGGAGGGGACGGCAGAGGAAGGATAGATGAGGAGGAGAAGGACAGGCAGAGGAAGGAGGGATGAGGAGGCTGTGGGTACGGCAGAGGAGGAGGAGGGATGAGGAGGCTGAGGGGACGGCAGAAGAAGGAGGGATGAGGAGGAGGGAAGGAGGGATGAGGAGGTGAGGACAGGCAGAGGAAGGAGGGATGAGGAGGAGGAGCAGAAGGAGGGACGAGGAGGGGGAAGGAGGGAGGAGGCGGCTGAGGAGGAGGAGAGGAGGCTGAGGGGCTGGCAGAGGAGGGAGGGACGAGGAGGCTGAGGGGACGGCAGAGGAAGGAGGGATGAGGATGAAGAGGGATGATGATGAGGAGGACGGGAAGGAGGGATGAGGAGGCTGAGGAGGGGGAGAGGAGGCTGAGGGGCTGGAAGAGGAAGGAGGGATGAGAAGCAGAAGGAGGGATGAGGAGGAGCAGAAGGAGGGATGAGGAGGAGGGATGAGGAGGAGGGATGAGGAGGAGAGGACAGGCAGAGGAAGGAGGGATGAGGAGGAGGAGCAGAAGGAGGGATGAGGAGGAGGGAAGGAGGGATGAGGAGGTGAGGACAGGCAGAGGAAGGAGGGATGAGGACGCTGAGGGGAAGGCAGAGGAGGAGGAGGGATGAGGACGAGGAGGGGGAAGGAGGGATGAGGAGGAGGAGCAGAAGGAGGGACGAGGAGGGGGAAGGAGGGACGAGGCGGCTGAGGGGACGAGGCGGCTCTGGGCCAGGCAGGCCGTTGCCGGCTGACAGACTGACTGACTCACTCCCAGGCCCGGGCCTGCCCTGCCCTTTTCCTGACCCGTCCCCGTCCCCGTCCGCCCCCTGCCCGGGAGGTGGGGCTGGGCACGGCCGGTGCCCGGCCGGAGCAGGTGGCCCCGGCGGCTGGTCGGGTGCCCGGGGGCGGGGCGGGAAGCGGCCGAGCCGGCGGTGGGGCCGGGCCAGCTCCTTTACTAATCGCAGCTGGCACCGGCCCCCGCTTCCCTCAGCCATTTTAGCTGCCAGCTGGGAATCCCTGTGCAAAATGGCTCCCGCCCGGAGGGAGGAGTGGCCCTCAGCCAGCGGGCACGGGCCCCCGGCCTCCCCCGGCCTGGCCCGGCCCCACCGACGGGCACCTGCACCCCCGGCCCGGCCCCACAGACGCCAATCCCCGCGCCCGGCCTGGCCCCACAGACTCCAAACCGCACCCCTAGCTCGGCCCGACTGACGCCAACCGCGGCCTGGCCCGACTGACGCCAACTGCGCCTGACCCATGCCGGCCCCGCCCGACCGGCGCCAGCCTGGCCCCACTACCGCCAATCCTGCCCTGTGGCCTGACCCCCGGCCCCCTTCTCCATCCACACCGGCCTGTGACCCAGCCTGACCCACGCCGACCTCTGGCCCACGCCCCAGCCTCACCGATGTCGACCCCTAGCCCACATCTCGGCCTCACCCACGGCACCGAGCCCTGCAGCTCTAACCACCAGCCCCCACTCCCCTCCCGGAGCCGGGGAGAGAACCCAGGAGTCCTGGCTCCCAGCCCCCCCTGCTCTAACCCACCAGCCCCCGCTCCCCTCCCAGAGCCGGGGAGAGAACCCAGGAGTCCTGGCTCCCCGCCCCCACCCCTCTAACCACCAGCCCCCACTCCCCTTCCAGAGCCGGGGAGAGAACCCAGGAGGCCTGGCTCCCAGCCCCCCCTGCTCTAACCCACCAGCCCCCGCTCCCCTCCCAGAGCCGGGGAGAGAACCCAGGAGTCCTGGCTCCCCGCCCCCACCCCTCTAACCACCAGCCCCTGCTCCCCTCACGCCTGTCTCTCCCTCCCCAGCTCTGTGGCCCCGCCATGGCTCCGGTGCTGGAGCTCTCGGACGCCGCCCACTCCCGCTGCCTGCTGGTGGAGCTGAATGAGCAGCGGCTGCGGGGCCAGTTCTGCGACGTCACCATCATCGCCGAAGACACCAAGTTCCCGGCCCACAAGAACGTGCTGGCGGCGTCGAGCCCGTACTTCAAGGAGGTGCTGTCGGAGGAGCCGGCCGGCCGCCAGCCGGCCCAGGTGCTGGAGCTGCCCGACATCCAAGCCGGGGTCTTCTCGGACATCCTCAACTTCATCTACCGGTCTCGCCTCTCGGTGCCCAGCCCGGCCGCCGCCCGGCAGATCGGAGCCGCCGGCCGCCGCCTGGGCATCTCCTGGCTGGAGAACCTGGACCCCGCCGCTCAAGCCAAGGAGATGAGTGAGCCCTGGAGCCCCGAGGCGGCCGGGGACACCTCGGCCTCCTCCCCGAGATCCTGCGGCTCCCCCGTGGACCTGACCTGCCCGTCGCGGCCGGCCGCCAGCCCCGTCTGCCTCCAGGAGCCGGCCCGGCCGCCCAGCCCGCAACGGGAGGCGGATAACGAAACCGAGACAGCGAAGATCCTCTACGCCCTGAGCACGGCGCCCGCCGAGCCGGGCGCCCCGGACTGGGAGCGGGAGCGCAGCGCCGCGGAACCGCCCGCCCCCGCCGCCGCCACCGGGGGCGAGCCGGCGCCGTCGTCTTCCTCGCCGGCGGGCGGCGCCTTCCGCTGCGGGCTCTGCAGCCGCTCCTTCGCCACGCCGGCCGCCCTGAGCCTGCACCTGAAACTGCACCGGAGCCGGCGCTCCCTCTCCTGCCGCCACTGCGGCAAGAGCTTCATCCACGTGAAGCGGCTGCAGACGCACGAGGTGCTCTGCAAGGAGGCGGAAGAGGAGGAGGAGGCAGTGGCGGGCGGCTCGGAGGCGCCGGCCCCAGCGGCTCCCCTTCCGCCCGCCGCGCCGGCGCTGCCGAAACCGGCGTCTTCCAAGAAAGGCCTGCTCTTCCGCCACCGGGCCCTGCAGCGGCTGGAGTACATCCCGGAGCAGGACCACTTCGTCAAGGTGGTGGACGGCCACGTCATCTACTTCTGCACCGTCTGCGAGCGCTCCTACATGACCCTCTCCAGCCTGAAGCGCCACTCCAACGTCCACTCCTGGCGGCGCAAGTACCCCTGCCGCTACTGCGACAAAGTCTTCGCCCTGGCCGAGTACCGCACCAAGCACGAGGTGTGGCACACCGGCGAGCGCCGCTACCAGTGCATCTTCTGCTGGGAGACCTTCGTCACCTACTACAACCTGAAGACCCACCAGAAGGCCTTCCACGGCATCAACCCGGGGCTCATCTCCTCCGAGAAGACGCCCAACGGCGGCTACAAGCCGCGGCTGAACGCCCTCAAGCTTTACCGGCTCCTGCCCATGCGCTCCCAGAAGCGACCCTACAAAACGTACAGCCCGGGGCTGCTGCCGGAGGGGCTGCTGCTGCCGCCGCCCCCGCAGCCCCTCCCCGTGGCGCTGGGTGAGGGGGACCCCGCGGCCGGCCCCGGCGGGGAGGCGGGGCCCGGCTTTGCGGCCGCCAACGCTTCGGAGGCGCCGGAGGCCGAGCGCTTCCTCCGGCCGGCGCCGGCCGAGCCGGGGCCGCCCCCGTTCCCGGCGGAGGAGGCGCGGCGGGCGGACGGCGAGGCCCCGTCGGTCATCGCCTACGGCCACCCGGCCGCCTCGGTCATCGTGCACAGCACCTCGGTGGCGCCGGCGGGAGGCGGGGGCGGCCAGGCCTCCTCGGTCATCACCTACAACAGCACGCCGGCCGCCCCCCGCCCCGCCCCGGCCGAGCCCCTCAAAAAGCAAGTGCTGAAGGAATACATCCAAGCCCAGAAGGCGGCCGAGCAGGCCACGGAGGAGGCGGGCGGCGGGGAGCTGCCGAAACCCCGCAGCCTGCGGCCCGGCCGCACCATGACTTACATGGCCAAGCCGGCCTACGTGGGCGCCGCCTCGGAGAGCCGCAGCGCCCCGCTGTGCCAGATCACGGTGCGCATCGGCGAAGAGGCCATCGTGAAGCGGCGCATCTCCGAGACCGACCTGATGCTGGACAAAAGCCCGCGGGGCCCCAAGCGCTTCGATTTCGGGCCGGCCGAGAAGGCGGCTCCCGGCAAACGGGCCGGCGGCTCCTACGCCCACAACGAGAGCGGCGAGGAGGAGAGCGACCGGGACGCCGAAGACCAGCTCTGGCGTCCGTACTACACCTACAAGCCCAAGCGGAAGGCCTGCGGCTCCGGCGGGGCCGGCTCCGGCGTCCCCAAGGTGAAGCGGTCTTCCCGGTGGCGCCGCAAGCTGCGCTCCCTGCGCTGGATGAAGCGGGGGGAGGAGGAGGAGGAGGAAAGGGAGGAGCCCAGCCCGGCGCCCGCCCGCGCCGCGCCCAGTCCCGGAGGCTCCGACGCCCCGGCGCCCGAGCCGGCGCACAAGGCCGGGCGCGGCACCGCCGAATGGAAACACGAGTGCGGTGCCTGCGGGAAGCTCTTCTCGGCACTGAAGAAGCTGCGGAAACACGAGCGGGTGCACGGGCGGCCGGGCAAGGACGATCCGGCGCCGGCTCCGGCGCACCGGGTGGGCCGCAAGCCCTCGGTGAAGTTCACCTGCGCCCACTGCGCCAAGGTCTGCAAGACGGCGGCGGCCCTGAGCCGGCACATGAAGCGGCACGAGGGGGAAAGCCGGGAGCCCGGCCCGCCCGCCCTGACCACCGTCATCGCCTATTCCAAAAAGCCGGAGGAGCCGGAGCCGGCGCTGGCGGCCGTCAAGGAGGAAATCACGCAGGAGATGCAGGTCTCGTCGTCCAGCGGGGAGCCGGCGGCGGCGGAGGCCAGCCGGGGCCGCGCCGCCGGCCAGCTGGCCCCGCCGGAGAGCCAGGGGGCAGCGCCGCCCCGGGAGGAAGAGCTGATGCCGCCGGAGACGGGCGGGCCCCCGGAGGCGGCCGCGCCGGTCGCCGAAGCCGCCACCACCAGCCGGGCCGAGCTGGCCCCGGCGCCGCCCGCCCCCCGGGCCGCCCTCTCCTTGCAAGACCCCGTCATCTCGCACACCAGCCCGGCCCCGCCCGAGGAGGAGGCGGCGGGCGGCTACCCGGAGCGGTACCCGGTGCAGGAGTACCCGCTGCCCCTGCTGGCGCCGGGGGGCTGCCGGACCCGCAAAGAGGCGGAAGACAAGCCCCCCTTCCTGGCCTACCCCGGCCCCCTCCCGTTCGGCGCCGTGGCCAAGGCCGGCGACGGGGAGGGCAAGATGAGCTTCTACCCGGAGCCCTACCCGCTCATGTACGGGCACCAGCTGCTGGCCGCCTACCCCTACAACTTCACCAACTTGGCCGCCCTGCCCGTGGCGCTCAACGTGGTCCTGCCGGACGACAAGGGCCCGCCCCTGCCCTTCCTGCCCAGCGTCTTCGGCTACTCGGTCAACCCCTGCCGGAGCGAGGCCCAGGACGGGGCCGGCGCCGGGGCCGGCAGCGGGGCGGGGGCCGGGGCCGGCCTGCCCCGGGGGGGGGTGCTCCGGGGGGAGCCCCCGGCCCCCGAGCGCCTGAAGAAGGGAAATTTCCTGTGAGCGGCGAAGGGGGGGGGGCGGGGGGCGCCCGAGCTGGGATGCTGGAGGCGGGGGGGGGGGGGAGCCGAGGGGCGCTGGAGCCGTGACACCCCCCCAGAAGTGTGACATCAGGACCTGGGCTGGGAGCTGTCACTCCAGACGGAGCAGCCCCCCCCTCCAATTTGGTCCCCCCCGTCAGTGACTCCTGGGGACCCCCCCCATCCCCACGGTCCTCAGGACTCCTCCTCCCCACCCCCCCCGACCCCTAGGGGCGCCAGCGCCCAGGCCGTGCAGCTGGCACATCTGGGGGGGGGGGGAGGCGGGTGGTTACCCCAAGGGAGGGGCTATAGAGAGGGACCAATCTGTGGGAGAGGCCCCCCCCAAAACGAGTGAGAAGGTGGTTTAGGGGTGGGGGAGCCCAGCTGTGAGGGGGGAGGCACTGCAGTTCCCCCCCCCAGAATGCACTGCAAATCCCCCCCCCCCCCGGCTCCGACAGGGACCTGCCCCGGGTACCCCCATTCCCTCCCACGCCCATCCCCCCCCCCCCCCCCGCTCCCAGCCCTGGCGGGGCGCCAGGCTCGGCGGGTGACGCTGCGGTTTTGGAGCCGCGACCGACTGAGTCGCTTTTTCCTTTCGGGCCAGGAACCCGGCTCCGGCCCTTCCAGAAACTTCCCGGGGGGGTGTGTCCCCCCCCGGCCTCTCCCAGCAGGGGGTGCTGTCCGTCCCCCCCCCAGATCTTCCCTGGGGCGAGATGGATGGGGGGGGGGGGTTCCCATTTGCACTAGTCGTTTTTCCATTTTGGGCCACTGACCCCCTCCCCCGATCACAGCCCCCCCCTCTTTCTCCATCCCCCCCCTTCCTTCACCTCTGGGACCGGACCCCCCCTTGTAGGCACTGGGACCCCGGAGCTGGCTCTGGGGTGCCGGTTCACCCCCCCCCACAGATGGCAAGGCGGGGGGTATAGGAAAAAGGGGGGTATCCCCCCAAAAAAGACCCCTAATGACTATGGTTCAAACGACTCCAAAAGTGGGGGGCTGTGCGGTGAGCCCCCCAGCCCCCCACGATCCCTCCCCCTAAAATCCACTCCTCAGTGCCCCCCAAATCCTGCCCCTCTGCTCTCCAGCTGCACCGTCACTCCAATCCAATCCAGCACCTTTTAAACCATCCAGTCTCTGGGTAGGGGGTCGCATTACAGATCTTTGGGGGGGGGGACCTGTCACCCCTTTATTCTGCAGATCTTACCCCCCCCAATTGCCAGCTTCCCCATCTCCTCTTTTGGGGGGGACCCCATGCACCCCCATTCCCCTGTGCTAGGTGCCCCACGCACCCCATGGGGAGCGGGGTCTGCACCCCGTTGATCCCCGACATCTGTGCCGTGCGGGGGGGTCGGGCCACTCCCAGAATCCTTTGTTGCCCCAGGAGGAGAGCGGGTCACGTTTGGGGGAGCCTAGGGGGGTGTGGATTTCCCTGGGGGAGGGAGGAAGCTGGGGTTTGGCCCCATAGCTGGGAGGGGGATGGTCTCCCTGGCTCAACCTGTGGGGAGGGGCTAAGGAGGAAATGAGAGGGAGGAAATTGATCCCTCCAAATTCAGACAGCCCCCCCCTTTTCCCCCAAACCAACCCCTAACCCCCCCCCCAACTGGTCCATGACCCCCATGGACCATTGGGCTAGGGAGGGGAGCAGAGAATCCCCCTGCCCCAATTCTAAGGATGTGTGTGGGGGGGTCTCTATCACTTACCCCCCACCCGCCCTAGTTTTCCAGCCAGCAGGGGGCGCTGCTGGGCATGGAGCTTTGATCTCCCGGGGGGGCCTTCCCAAGCCGGCGGATACCCCCTGCAGTAGTGGATGTGCTGCGGGGCTGCAGGAAAATGCACCCTGCTCTGCTGCAGCGCGGCGATGCATTGCGACGGGCATTGCATCCTGCTCTGCTGCGGCGCGGCGATGCATTGCGACGGGCATTGCACCCTGCTCTGCTGCGGCGCGGCGATGCATTGCGACGGGCATTGCATCCTGCTCTGCTGTGGTGCGGCGATGCATTGTGACAGGAAATGCCCTCTGCAGCGCAGTGATGCATTGCGTTCTGCTGCGGCGCGGTGATGCATTGCGACGGGCATTGCAGCCTGCTCTGCTGCAGCACGGCAGTGCATTGCGATGAGAAATGCACCCTGCTCTGCTGCAGTGCGGTGATGCATTGCAACTGGCATTGGAACCTGCTCTGCTGCAGCGTGGCGATGCATTACAGCTGGCATTGCACCCTGCTCTGCTGCAGTGCGGTGATGCATTGTGATGGGAAATGTGCCCTGCTCTGCCGCAGCACGGCGATGCATTGCAACGGGCATTGGAACCTGCTCTGCTGCAGCGTGGCGGGGCATTACAGCTGGCATTGCACCCTGCTCTGCTGCAGCGTGGTGATGCATTGTGACGGGTATTGCACCCTGTTTTGCCGCAGCATGGTGATGCATTGTGACGGGCATTGCACCCTGCTCTGCTGCAGCCTGGCAGGGCATTACAACCTGCTCTGCTGCAGCCTGGTGATGCATTGCGACTGGAACTGCACCCTGCTCCACTGCAGTCTGGTGATGCATTGTGCCCTGCTCCGCTGCAGCCCAGCGATGCATTGCAACCTGCTCTGCTGCAGCCTGGGGGTGCATTGCAATGGGAAATGCACCCTGCTCTGCTGCAGCCCGTCCCTGCAATTTCCAGCGCTCCCTGCTGCGGCGCAAGCCTTGCGTCGGCCTGCAGCTCCCCCCCGCTCCCCCTTCCTGCAATAAAAACGAGCATCCCCCCCCCCGCGGTGCAGCACGGTGCACATTCCAGCCCCACCCCAGCCGCTGCCTCGTGCTGCATTCCACCCTGCGCGCCCCCCCCCCACTGCAGGGCAAGGACCATTGCAACCCCCCCCCCACGCTCCCCACACGCCTGCCCCAGCCACCTCTTCTGGCTGGCAGGCAGAATTGCACACACCTGCGTCCGCTGCATCGCAATGACCTTCCCGCCCTCTGCTCGCGGGGATTAGCAGAGCGCATCAAAGGCATTCTGGGCACCTGTGTCCCCCCCGCCCCCAGCTGCAGTGGGGGGCCGAGGGGGGGGTCGCAGGGGATATGGGGGGCAGGGGAGGGCAGTCACTGACTTGTACATAGCTGTCCGTCTCCGCGACCTCTTTTGCACTTTTCGTCACTGAGGCCTCAGTGAGCGTCGAGCATCGCTACCGAATGTACCTTCGTCTTTCTGTTCTAGGTTGCACCTCTCGTTAGTTTTACGGCACTTTAGAGCTCTAACGAACCGGTTTGAAACCCCCCTCCCCCCCCTTCCACCAATCAAAGAAACAAACGAGCGAAAGCAAAACAAAAAACCACCCACCCGGTGAAACGTTTCCACAAACCCACCTTCCAGCCGCTTCGACCCCGGTCTCTCTGTTCCAACCGTGACTGTGTGGAAGACCCGTAGAGAACAAGCCAATATTTATCTTTCTGCATCTCTGTGTGTAACTATAATAACTTCTCCGAAATAAAAAAAGACGACTATACGCTCAACCCGAACGCTGGGTCTGGCGCCGAGATGCGGCCACCTCTGGGGCGGGGCGGCCGGTTACCCGGGGACCCCTCGCCCGGCGCTGAGATGCAGCCACCTCTGGGGCGGGGCGGCCGGTTACCCGGGGACCCCTCGCCCGGCGCTGAGATGCGCCCACCTCTGGGGCGGGGCAGCCGGTTACCCGGGGACCCCTCGCCCGGCGCCGAGATGCGCCCACCTCTGGGGCGGGGCGGCCGGTTACCCGGGGACCCCTCGCCCGGCGCTGAGATGCGGCCACCTCTGGGGCGGGGCGGCCGGTTACCCAGGGACCCCTCTGGGGCGGGGCGGCTGGTTATCCAGGGATGCCTGGTGCCAAGATGTGGCCACCTCTGGGGCGGGGCAACTGGTGACCCAGGGACCCCTCACCCAGTACCGTGATGCGGCCACCTCTGGGGCGGGGCGGCCGGTTACCCAGGGACCTCTCGCCCGGTGCTGAGATGCGGCCACCTCTGGGGCGGGGCGGCCGGTTACCCAGGGACCCCTCGCCTGGCGCTGAGATGCGCCCACCTCTGAGGTGCCCCCTGGGCTGGGGCCAGCACTGACTGACGGGGGGCTACCCGGGGCTGGGCTTGGCCAGCAGGAGGTGTTGCCGGGGGATATTCTCCCCCCCGCCCCCGGCTGCCATCCTGTCTGGGATCGTGGCCAATGTAAGGCCGAGCAAACAGCCACTGCCCGTGGGGAGTGCGATGGGGTCGCTGGGAGATGGGGGTTTACTGCAGGGCTGAGAAAGGAGACCCCAGTCCATTGGGGGTGCCTGTGTTTATTGGGGTCCCTGTGCCCATGGGGGGGCTCGCCGCTGCTGGAGCTGTCACCCCTGGGCGTTTACCCCCCTCCTCAGTACTCCCCCCATCCCACGGCACCAGGTTCCACCCCCCCCCTTGCCTCAGTTTCCCACCCCTCGCGCGAGCCGACCAACCAGGGCATGCTCTGCCGCCCGCCTCCGCGCGCCGGGGCCAACGCCCTCTCATCTCTTCCCCCCGGGCCGGGCAGCCCTGACCCTTGAGCCGGCTCTGACGCCAAGCCGCTGGCGTCAGCCCCTGTTTACCCGCCCCGCAGCTCGGGCAAAGGGGGCTGGCAGCGGGCGGCCCGCGGCTGGATCCTTTCTCCGGGCACCATGGGCTTCCCAGCCGGGCTCCTGGCCCTGATCTCCGTAGGGGCCCTGCTGTACCCGCCGATAACCCGCGGGGACTCGGCCCAGGTGAGGCTGGCGCGGGGGCGGGGAGGGAGGCCGATCCACCGGTGCCAGAGCTCATTGGCAGGGTGGCAAAATGGTGTAACTGCCCCCCCTTTCCGTCTCTGCTCCCGCTAGTCGCGCCCTGCCTCAGTTTCCCTCTGGGGAAAGCAAGGGGATGATTCCGCGTGGGAAGCGAAAGGTCTGGCTAGCCCCGAGCTGGGGGGTTTCTGGTGTTTCCGGTGATGGGGGGGATACACCCAGGGGGCAGGAAGCAGCCGGCTCTGGGAAGCTGGACCCAGTCGGGAGGAAGAAACCCGGGGCCGGCGTGTCAACTGCTTCAGACATTGGGTCGGCTCCAAGCAGGACCAACCCCCAGCTCAATCATCCCAGCCAGGGCTTTGTCAAGCCGGGCCTTAAAAACCTCCAAGGCGGGGGGATCCTCCGGGACCTCATCCTGTGCTTTTCAACGTCCCTCCGGCGAGGAGTTCCGCAGGTCGACGGTGCCCGGGGTGGCCCTTTGAAACCCGCCGCGTAGTCCAGCCGATTTACGGACCCCCCCCCCGCGTTACGGACCGGGCAGCCCCGCACCCCTCGCCCGGCACCGAGCCCCCAAAACCGAACAAACCAACCGGAAAAAAAAGGCACGGACCGTACAGCGCCGCGTTAACCGTAAGCGACTGTCCTAACAAACCACAGGGCACGAGGGCAAGGAAACGGGCGCCAAGGATAGGAAACGGCTTCCGGGCTGGTTTCATTCGAACGTTTTCCTCCCGCCGCTGCTGCGAGCGGGCCGCGGGCGGGGGGGTGTGTGTCACCGTTGGCTGCGGTACGGCGGTTGCGGCGCGACCGCCGGCCTCCGCGGCCGAGGGGCGCGGGACGCTGAGGTGGCGACGTTGTTTGGCGGGGTGAACTCGCGGGCGTGGAGCAACGCTGACTTCCCGCGGCCGTCGTGCTGGCCAATTTTGGGACTTAACGATCTGGGGGTCGTTTCGTGGCGTCTGCAGATGTTGCCACCTCGCTGGTTGCGCCCTTTTTTTCCGGGGGGGGATCCGTTCAGCCGGACCGGGCCCAGGACGGACGCCACTAGTCACCTCTCTCCGCTCTGAAAACCGGCCATTTATTCCGATCCTGTTTCCTGTCTTTTAACCCGTTACCGACCCCTGAGAAAACCTTCCCTCTTATCCCACGACAACTGAGTTTGCTTAAGAGCCTTCGCTGAGGGACCTTGTCAGAGGCTTGCTGAAAATCTAAGTACACTAGATCCACCGGATCCCCCTTGGCCCACAGGCTTGTCGACCCCCTCACAGACTTCTAGTAGATTGGTGAGGCGTGATTTTTCCTTTCCCAAAACCACCTTGACTCTGCCCTGACGAATCGTCTTTGTCGCTGCGTCTGATCGTTCGGTTCTTGAGTTTCAACCCGTGGCCCTGGCACGGACGTTAGACTCGCCGGCCTGGCATTGCCGGAATCATCTCTGGAGCCTTTTTAAAAAAAAGTAATCAGCGGCACGTTGGCTCCCCGCCGCTCATCCGGTCCGGAGGTGGCGTTACGTGTTGGGTTACGTACAGAGTCAAGGGCATGGTTATGAGGTATCCTCTGTCTGTGGCATGTACAGGGTGCCTGTCATTGTGGTCTCTTTCCTGCATGTCTTCTCACAGCCCCCACTCCCAGGAGGTCAGGCAAGGCGGGGAAACTGAGGCCCAGGGCGACTTATCCAAGGGCCCGCGGTTTGTGGCGGAGCCCACACCCCAGCGCTCTGACCACCGGGCAAACCTTCCTCTCCAGCCCATCCCGGCCCTAGAGAGGCTCTGGGGGGGTTATAGCCGACGGCTCGGCCCCCTGGCCGGTGAGTTTGCACGCTGGCAGAAGCGTGCCGTTGCACGGGGGGCGTACGGGCCGCCTGGCTGTCCCAGCCGTGAGTGGGGTTGACGGGGAGCTGCGGCGGGGGACGGGTAGCTGGGGGGGGGGGGGGCTGTGAGTCTGAGAAACAAGAAGGGTGGCTTGCACCATGGGGATCATCTGGCCCGGCCCCCCGATTTTCCACTGCTATGGGTCAACCTGGGCCGGTCCTTGTCCGTGACCCGTTCAATCTCAGACCCCTCAGCACCACGCCCCGAGCGCAGACGTCCCCCTGTTTCCCCCCCTTGCCCCATGGAGCAGTCCCGGGAAGCCTAAGGGGGAAACCGAGGCAGGGTTAGGCTTCGTCAAAAAAAATATCGCAAAAGCTGCCGGCGCCGTGGCGCCCGGGCCGGATCCCTGCCCCGAACTAATGCCCAGAGGAGATCTCTCCGAAAAGCGCCCCGGGGTCGGCGATGGAGAATCCAGCTGAGCCGATAGCAACTCCCCCTTCCCCCGTGCCCCAAAGTTAACTCCCCATAATGCGGTTGGGGGGGGGACTTTTCCCGTACCTCGGTTTACCTGGCGGACAAGGCCCAGGGCTTTCGGATCCAGCTGTTGCCAAGAAAATCTGGGGCAGCGCGCCAAGCCGCGGTTCGTCACGGCCGTAGGAACGGACTGAATACTTGAAGCCTGCGGGCGGGTGGGGTCGCCCCGTCTCGAAAAGGATTGGAAAAGGTTCAGAGCCGGGCAACAAACATGAGGTTGGGGGCTGGCACGGCTGCCGTACGAGGCGAGATTAATGACGGGAATGTTTCAGCACCGTCGACCTGGGGAACTCCTCGCCGCTGGATTTTGTGAAGGCCGAGACCGTAACAGGGTTCAACAAAGAACTAGATCAATTCATGGAGGACGGGTCCAGCAATGGCTATCAGCCAGGATGGGCAGGGTGGCGCCAGCCGCGAAGCAAAGGACCCCCCCGCCCCAAAAGGCCCTTCCCTCCGCACCCACCGGCTTCGTTATCGCCCTGAGTGGGGCCAGATGATTAACGAGCCGGCTGGAGGCATAGCGAGGGACTGCCAGACACCGGGCTACATGGTGGTTGGCTCGAAGGGGAAACTGAGGCTGGGTTGCTCCAGTGTGGGGGGAGCCAGGGGGGGAAAGCAGCCCTAGACATGCTTTTTTGTGATGGGTGGGGGTCAGCTGCCCCAGGACCCCAGCTGACAACAGGGTGGGGCCGGACGCTGTGGGCCCGCTGCTAGCGAACTCCCGCTTTCTCCCCCTATAATCCAAGGCTGGCGCTGAGAGGCAGGAGCCAGTGAAAAAGAGAGACCCCCCCTCCTCTTCTGGAGGTGGGCAGAGAACCCAGGAGTCCTGGCTCCCAGCACCCCCTGCTCTAATCCACCAGCCCCCACTCCCCTCCCCTTCCCTCCCAGAGCCGGTGAGAGAACCCAGGAGTCCTGGCTCTCAGCCCACCCCGCTCTAATCCACCAGCCCCCACTCCCCTCCCAGAGCCAGGGAGAGAACCCAGCAGTCCTGGCTCCCAGCCCCCACCGCTCTAACCCACCAGCCCCCACTCCCCTCCCAGAGCCAGGGAGAGAACCCAGGAGTCCTGGCTCCCAGTCCCCCCTGCTCTAACCCACCAGCCCCCACTCCCCTCCCAGAGCCGGGGAGAGAACCCAGGCATCCTGGCTCCCAGCCCCCCCTGCTCTAACCACCAGCCCCCACTCCCCTCCCAGAGCCGGGGAGAGAACCCAGGAGTCCTGGCTCCCAGCCCCCCCTGCTCTGACCCACCAGCCCCCACTCCCCTCCCAGAGCCGGGGAGAGAACCCAGGAGTCCTGGCTCCCAGCCCCCCAGCCCCCACTCCCCACAGTGTGTCTCTGCTATCACGGAGCAGCGCTGACACCTGGTGGCCAGCTGGGGTAACACGGCGATTTAAAGGGACCGGATCCTGCCCCCCCCTCGTTAGCCTGCGGAACTGCTGGCAACCAGACCCCTCCGGGTAACGCCCGGGGTGCATCTGCCCCCCGCGCATCGGCAGCGCCGCCCAATGGCCGGCGAGGGGGCTGCACGGGGCCCTACGAGTAACCCACTGCTTGTCTGCCGCCTCCCCCCCCCCAGGACGGTCACTGCTTCCAGGTGCTCCCAGGCGAGGCGGGGGCCCTGAATCTCGGCCGGCACTGGGCGGGCGCCACCCCGGCAGCCACCATCTTCATCGACCTGAGCACGGTGACCAGGTACAATCCCAGGGGGGGCTGGGAGCCAGGACGCCTGGGTTCTCTCCCGGGCTCTGGGAGGGGAGTGGGGGCTGGCGGGTGAGAGCAGGGGGGCTGGGAGCCAGGACTCCTGGGTTCTCTCCACGGCTCTGGGAGGGGAGTGGGGGCTGGTGGGTCAGAGCAGGGGGGGCTGGGAGCCAGGACTCCTGGGTTCTCTCCCCGGCTCTGGGCGGGGTGGGGGGGCTGGTGGGTTAGAGCCGGGGGACGCTGGGAGCCAGGACTCCTGGGTTCTCTCCCCGGCTCCGGGAGGGGAGTGGGGGCTGGTGGGTTAGAGCAGGGGGGGCTGGGAGCCAGGACGCCTGGGTTCTCTCCCTGGCTCTGGGAGGGGAGTGGGGGCTGGCGGGTGAGAGCAGGGGTGGACGCTGGGAGCCAGGACGCCTGGGTTCTCTCCCGGGCTCTGGGAGGGGAGCGGGGGCTGGTGGGTTAGAGCAGGGGGGGCTGGGAGCCAGGACGCCTGGGTTCTCTCCCCCGCTCGGGGTGGGGAGTGGGGGCTGGTGGGTTAGAGCAGGGGGCGCTGGGAGCCAGGACTCCTGGGTTCTCTCCCCGGCTCTGGGAGGGGAGTGGGAGCTGGTGGGTTAGAGCGGGGGGGGCTGGGAGCCAGGACGCCTGGGTTCTCAACCAGGCTCGGGGAGGGGAGTGGGGGCTGGGGGGTGAGAGCAGGGGTGGACGCTGGGAGCCAGGACGCCTGGGTTCTCTCCCGGGCTCTGGGAGGGGAGCGGGGGCTGGTGGGTTAGAGCAGGGGGGTCTGGGAGCCAGGACGCCTGGGTTCTCTCCCCGGCTCTGGGAGGGGAGTGGGGGCTGGTGGGTTAGAGCAGGGGGCGCTGGGAGCCAGGACTCCTGGGTTCTCTCCCCGGCTCTGGGAGGGGAGTGGGAGCTGGTGGGTTAGAGCAGGGGGGGGCTGGGAGCCAGGACGCCTGGGTTCTCTCCCGGGCTCTGGGAGGGGAGTGGGGGCTAGTGGTTAGAGCAGGGGGCCTGGGAGCCAGGACGCCTGGGTTCCCTTTGTACGGTGTGGGCCCCGCTCTCCCCAGCGCCGCCTCGGTCTTCGACTTCCGCACGCTGGACCCCGAGGGGGTGATCTTTTTCGGGGACATGGGGGACCACAGCGACTGGTTCGTGCTGGGGCTGCGGCGGGGCAGGGCGGAGATGCAGATCAGCAGCGTCATGACCAACATCAGCGTGCGAGGCGGGCGGCGGCTGGACGACGGCCAGTGGCACCGAGTATGGGGGGGCAGGGGGGGCTGGGGGGTTTGGGGGGGCTCCCCTTGGGGAAGCGGTAACTGGGAGGTGGGTGTGTTTTAGGGGGGCCCTTGGAGTGGGGGGAGCTGTGTGGCTTGGGGGGGGGACCCAAGGGCGTGGGGGCGGCTGGAGGGGGGCTGGGTGGGTTTTGGGGTTTCTCTCGGGGAGGGGGGCTGCGTGGGTTTTGGGGGGGATCCTGGGCCTGAGGGCAGGTGGACAGGGGGTTGGGTGGGTTTTGGGGGTTCTCTCAGGGCAGAGGGGGGTTGGGTGGGTTTTGGGGGGTTCTCTCAGGGGGGAGGGGAGCTGGGGGGGCTTGGGGGGTTCTCTCAGGGAGGAGGGGGGGCTGGGTGGACTATGGGGGTCCTTGGCTGTGAGGGCAGGTGGACAGGGGGTTGGGTGTGTTTGGGGGGTTCTCCCAGGGCAGAGGGGGTTGGAGGGGTTTGGGGGGGTTCTCTCAGGGCAGAGGGGGTCTGGGTTTTTGGGGGGTTCTCTCAGGGCAGAGGGGGGCTGGGTTTTTTGGGGTGTTCTCTCAGGGCAGGGGGGGTTGAGTGGGTTTTGGGGGTTCTCTCGGGGAGGGGGGGCTGCGTGGGTTTTGGGGGGGATCCTGGGCCTGAGGGCAGATGGACAGCGGGTTTGGGGGGTTCTCTCAGGGAGGAGGGCGGCTGCGTGGGTGTGGGGGGGATCCTGGGCCTGAGACCAGGAGGAAATGGGGCCAAGCGTGTTTTGGGGGGTTCTCTCAGGGCAGAGGGGGGTTGAGTGGGTTTTGGGGGTTCTCTCGGGGAGGGGGGGCTGCGTGGGTTTTGGGGGGGATCCTGGGCCTGAGGGCAGATGGACAGCGGGTTTGGGGGGTTCTCTCAGGGCAGGGGGGGCTGGGTGGACTATGGGGGACCTTGGCAGTGAGGGCAGATGGACAGAGGGTTGGATGGGTTTGGGGGGTTCTCTCAGGGCAGGGGGGGGTTGGGTTTTTTGGGGGGGTTCTCTCAGGGAGGAGGGGGGCTGGGTGGGTGTGTGGGGGATCCTGGGCCTGAGGGCAGGTGGACAGGGGTTTGGGGGGGTTCTCTCAGGGCAGAGGGGGGCTGGGTTTTTGGGGGGGGTTCTCTCAGGGCAGGGGGGGTTGGGTTTTTTTGGGGGGGTTCTCTCAGGGAGGAGGGGGGCTGGGTGGGTGTTTGGGGGATCCTGGGCCTGAGGGCAGGTGGACAGGGGGTTGGGTGGGATTTGGGGGGTTCTCTCAGGGAGGAGGGGGGCTGGGTGGACTATGGGGGACCTTGGCTGTGAGGGCAGATGGACAGGGGGCAGGGTGGGTTTGGGGGGTTCTCTCAGGGCAGAGGGGGGCTGGCTTTTTGGGGGTGGTTGGGGGATTCTCGCAGGGAGATGGGGGGCTGGGTGTGTGTGGGGGGGATCCTGGGCCTGAGGGCAGCTGGACAGTGGGTTTGGGGGGGCTCTCAGGGAGGGGGGGGCTGGGTGGATTATGGGGGACCCTGGCTGTGAGGGCAGATGGACAGGGGGTTGGGGGGTTCTCTCAGGGCAGAGTGGGGGTCTGGGGGGGGTTGGGGGACCCTGGGGATGCGGTGGCTGGAGGGGAGCTGGGGTAAGTCTGGGGGTCCCCCTGGGTTGCGGGGGCGGGGGCCCCATTGGGCCACAGTCACCGAGTGCTCCCCCGGCCCCCCCCCCAGATGCTGGTGATGAACGAGGGGGACAGCGTGCGGCTGGAGGTGGACGGCGACGAGCTGCTGACCCTGGGCCACGTCTCGTACCCCATCATCGAGCGCCCGGCGTCCGCCATGCGCCTGGCCGTGGGGGGGCTGCTGCTCCCAGCCTCCTTCCTGCTGGCCCCGGTGAGGAGCCCGGACGCCTGGGTTCGCTCCCCGGCTCCATGAGGGGCGTGGGGGCTGGTGGGTTAGAGCGGGGGGGGCTGGGAGCCAGGACTCCTGGGTTCTCTCCCTGACTCTGGGAGGGCAGCGGGGGCTGGTGGTTAGAGCAGGGGGGGCTGGGAGCCAGGACTCCTGGGTTCTCTCCCCAGCTCTGCGAGGGGAGTGGGGGCTGGTGGGTGAGAGCAGGGGGGGCTGGGAGCCAGGACTCCTGGGTTCTCTCCCCAGCTCTGCGAGGGGAGTGGGGGCTGGTGGGTTAGAGCAGGGGGGCTGGGAGCCAGGACTCCTGGGTTCTCTCCCCGGCTCTGCGAGGGGAGTGGGGGCTGGTGGGTTAGAGCAGGGGGGCTGGGAGCCAGGACTCCTGGGTTCTCTCCCCAGCTCTGCGAGGGGAGTGGGGGCTGGTGGGTTAGAGCAGGGGGGGCTGGGAGCCAGGACTCCTGGGTTCTCTCCCCGGCTCTGGGAGGGGCGTGGGGGCTGGTGGGTTAGAGCAGGGGGGGCTGGGAGCCAGGACTCCTGGGTTCTCTCCCCGGCTCTGGGAGGGGAGTGGGGGCTGGTGGGTCAGAGCAGGGGGTGCTGGGAGCCAGGACTCCTGGGTTCCATCCCCGGCTCTGGGAGGGGACTGGGGGGGGCTGGGAGCCAGGACTCCTGGGTTCTCTCCCCGGCTCTGGGAGGGGAGCTGTGGTTTGGGGGGCCCGGCTCGCTCAGCCCCCCGCCCGGCGTTGCAGATGAACACCCCCATGGACGGCTGCCTGCGGCGCTGGCGGTGGCTGAACCAGAGCACGAGCTGGCGGGAGGGCGCCGCCCTGCAGGCGAAGGCCAAGCCCTGCTTCAGCGCCCTGCGGCCCGGCAGCTTCTTCCCCGGGGCGGGGCTGGCCAGCTTCCGCCCGGCAGGTACCCGGGGACCCCGGCGTCCGGGCGGCCTGGCCCCGCCTTCCTTCCCGCCACGGCGTCTGCTGCCACGGGGATCCCCCGGCCTGCCCCCTCCTCCCGTGGGGATCCCCCATCCCGCCCCCTGGCCGGCACCTTCCTCCATGGGGACCCCCCATCCTGCCCCCTCCTCCCATGGGGACCCCCCATCCTGCCCCCCATCCTGCCCCCTCCTCCCGTGGGGATCCCCTATCCCGCCCCCTGGCCGGCACCTTCCTCCATGGGGACCCCCCATCCTGCCCCCTCCTCCCATGGGGACCCCCCATCCTGCCTCTCTGTCTGGTCCCCTCTCCCTGTGGTGACCCCCCATCCCACCCCCTGGAGTGACCCCCCAGCCCCTCTATGGTGACAGCCCCCAGCCCCCCTCCCCAGGCCTCCCAACCGTGACCCCAGCCCCCCCGCAGGAATCCCCCCCTCCTCCAGCCCCCCCAACAGTGACCCCCCCACTCCCTCCTTCTCCCCAACTCCCCCCCATGGCAGCATCTGCCGGGGGAGGGTCCAGCCCCCCCCCCCGGGTTAACCGGCCCCCGGTGTTTGCCCCCCCAGACCTGGCCGGCGGCGCTGCGCCCCCCAACGGGAGCTGGGGGCTGGAGGTGGAGCTGGGGATCAGGGCCCCCCGGCAGACGGGGCTGGTGCTGGCGGTGGGGGCCCCAGACGGGAGCCTGGCGCTGAGCCTGGTCCTGCAGCCCACGGTGAGTCCCGGGGGGGATGGGGGGGGATCCGCTCACTGGGGGGTGCGGTGCCAGGGATCTGCTCACCAGGGGAAGGTACCGGGGATCCACTCATGGGGGTGGTGGTGCAAGGAATCTGCTCACTTGGATGGGAGCAGTGCCAGGGACCCACTCACTGGGGGGATGTGGTGCCAGGGATCTGCTCACCTGGGGGGGGTGTGCAGTGCCAGGGACCCACTCACTGGGGGGCACAGTGCCAGGGATCCATTCACCAGGGGCAGGTGCCAAGGATCCACTCACCGGAGGTGTGGTGCCGGGGATCCACTCACTGGGAGTGTGTGTGCCAGGGATCTGTTCACCAGGAGGAGGGGCTGGGGATCGGCTCATGCAGGATTTGCAGTGCAGGGGATCTGCTCACCATGGGGCATGGTGCTGGCGGGATCTGCTCATTGGGGGTGTGTGCAGTGCAGGGGATCCGCTCACCAGGGGGCATAGTGCTGGGGGGCATTTGCTCACCGGGGGGATGGTGCCACAGATCTGGTCACTGGGGGGGGGCGTGGTGCCAGGGATCCATTTGCCGGGGGAGGGGCTGGGATCTGCGCACAGGGGGTGTGTGCAGTGCGGGGGATCTGCTCACCATGGAGCATTTGCTCACTGCCAGGGATCCTCTCTCCAGGAGGATGTTTTGACAGGGATCCGCTCACCGGGGGGGCGTAGTGCTGGGGGGATTTGCTCACTGGGGAGACGGTGCCACAGATCTGGTCGCTGGGGGGTGGGTGTGGTGCCAGGGATCTGCTCACCGGGGGCACCATCGGGGGGGGGGATCTCCACTCGCGTGTAGCCTGGGGGCAGGTTTGGGGAGCCGGGGGGGGACCTGTCTCCATCACCCCCTGAGCCTCCCCCTCCCTCTCCCGCAGGCCCTGGCGGTGTGCCTGGGTAACCGGACCGAGCTGCGGCTGCCTCTGCCAGAGGGGCCCTGCCTGGATGCCCCCCTGCGCCTGCAGGTCTCCCCCACCCAGCTGGCCCTGCGGCTGGGTGACCACGGGGACACCCTTCCCGGGCAGCCCCCCGACTTCCAGTGGCTGCAGGAGGCCTGGCTGGGCCAGGAGGGGCGGCTCTTCATTGGCGGGCTGCCAGGTATGTTCCCCCCTAGCCTTGGGTACTGTTTGACTGTTTCCCCCACACCTGGGACGGCCTTGACTGTGCCCCCATCCCAGCTTAGCCGGGGCGGCCTTGACGTGAGACCCTTCCCCAAGAAGGGGTGGCTGTGTGGGTGGTGGTGCGGTGCCGGGGGGGTCCCCTCTCTCCCCACCTTCTGACATGATATCTCCCTTGCAGAGGGGGTCGAGACCCCCAGCCCCCAGGAGTGGGGGGCCTTCCGGGGCTGCCTGCGGGGGATCCGGGTGCAAGGCCACCAGCTGGACCTGGACTCCGCCCTGTTCAGGAGCGACACCATATGGGCCCACAGCTGCCCCGGCGGCCACGAGCGGGCGGGAGGGGGGAGCTGAGCCGGGGGTGAAGGTGGTGGGAGGGTGTGTGCGGCTGGGGGGGTAGGAGCGGTGGTGCCATGTGCTGGTGTGGGGCTGTGACCGGGGGGAGGGGGGGGAGGTTGTGACTGGGAGCGCGTGTGCGGCTGTGTGACGAAGTGGGACTGTTCTTAATGTTTTCTCTGACGACTGTGTGGCTGCCTCAGTTTCCCCTATGCAGTTCTTAAGGACCTAGGTGGTGGGATAAGGGTGTGTGATTGGTTCAGAGCCCGAGAGGGCCAGTGTGATGGAGTCTGCACAGAGAATGGCCGACGTCCTGTCTGCTGATGGCCTGGCCCCTCCCCTGCAAAGGTGCCAACTGGAGGTGTTGGAGAGCAAAGAGACCAGGTGGCCTCCTGGCCCAGGACAGAGACAAAGGCCAGAGGAGGGGTTGGGGGGAGTTTCAGTTTGGCGCTGGCTGGGGAAACTGAGGGAGGGCTCCCTACCCCTCAAGATGGACCTGACTGAGGGGTCCTGTTGTCTGTACCTACGAGCTCTGTGTTGGACTGTGTTCCTGTCGGCTAATAAACCTTCTGTGTTATGGCTGAGAGTCACAGTGAATCACAGGAATTGGGGGTGACTGGGGGGGTGCGACCGTGATGTGTCTGGGAGCGGTTGTCCGTGACCAGTGTCGGGCTGTGACTTGGAGCAGCTGTGACGGTGGCCGCCTGTGACCGGCTAGAAGTGGTTGTGGGTCGGTGGCGCTGTCCGTCGTGCCGAGGCGCAGCTGTGACGGTGGCCGCCTGTGACCGGCTAGAAGTGGTTGTGGGTCGGTGGCGCTGTCCGTCGTGCCGAGGCGCAGCTGTGACGGTGGCCGCCTGTGACCGGCTAGAAGTGGTTGTGGGTCGGTGGCGCTGTCCGTCGTGCCGAGGCGCAGCTGTGACGGTGGCCGCCTGTGACCGGCTAGAAGTGGTTGTGGGTCGGTGGCGCTGTCCGTCGTGCCGAGGCGCAGCTGTGACGGTGGCCGCCTGTGACCGGCTAGAAGTGGTTGTGGGTCGGTGGCGCTGTCCGTCGTGCCGAGGCGCAGCTGTGACGGTGTCCGCCTGTGACCGGCTAGAAGTGGTTGTGGGTCGGTGGCGCTGTCCGTCGTGCCGAGGCGCAGCTGTGACGGTGGCCGCCTGTGACCAGCTAGAAGTGGTTGTGGGTCGGTGGCGCTGTCCGTCGTGCCGAGGCGCAGCTGTGACGGTGCCAGGCCGGGCCTGGGAGTGGTTGGGACGGTGCGGGCCTGCGTCTGTGGTGGTGTCCGGCTGTGGAGCAGGAGGTGTGTGGCTGTGCTGGTGGCATGTTGACACTGGGGTGGTGGTGAGGCAGTTGTGACAGTGTAGGGCTGTGTAATTATGAGTACTTGTGACAGTGTCGGGTCATGTTTGGGAGCTGTTGTGCGGTTGGGATGGTCTCTGCGGTGCCGCGTCTGTGCAGCTGTGCATGACAGGGTGATTGTGAGCAGCTGAGATTGGCTGTGGTTGACTAGTTGTGACAGTGGTTGTGAAAGGCTGCGCTTGTACGTGGGATTGGTTTGTAGCCCCGTGACTGGTTTTGCAGCAGCGAGGGGGGGTGTTCGTGTGATGGTGCTCGTGCAGGAATGTGAGCTGCTCTTGTGCAAGACAGTGTGACCGTCGCCCCTGTGGGGGTTTGTTTCTGGGCATCTGTGTCTTGCACTGTGAGTGTGCAACAGTGACTGTATGTGTGTGTGTGTGTCAAGCTCATCCCAAGCGGTTGTGTGACTGTCATTGTGAGCACGAGGCTGACTGTGTGCGTGTGTCCGAGGGGCTAATTTTTGTCATGCTCCATGTGTTTTGTCGAGGGGACTGTGATTGCGGGTGACTGTCTGATATTGTGTATCTGTGTGTGCACACGCATACGCTTCTTCTCCATGTACAGTCTGTGAAGACTCAGCTCTATGCACACACCTGAGCCTGTGTAACGGTGAATGACTGTAGTTTGCACGGGTGTAATCCAAAGGCTCGACGACTGTGTGTGGCGGTGTAGTCATAGAGTTGATCGATGTTCAGGCCAGAAAGGAGTCTGATCCTCCTGTCTAGCACGGATTGGAGTATGTCACCCAGACCGCCTGTACTGAGCCCAACAACTCCGGGCTGCACCAAGTTAGCTACCTTCCTTTCTTTGCTGATTGAAGTAGTTTGTGTGTGTAGCTAAGAGATTGTAAAGCTGTGACTGGTGTGTGTGTGTGTGACTGTGTAATTGTGGACGACTGCGGTTTCTTAATTACACACACCCAGAGCCATACAGTCTCATAACCACACACCCACCAACAGTCATGCACAGATACAGATACAGCCGTACAATCTCATAGTCTCTCACACACACACACACACAAACACACACACACACACACTGTGGTCGTAGCTGTACAGTTTTAGTCACACAGTCATGGGCTCTTAACTACACCATCCGCAACTACAGCCCTTCATGATTACAGTCACAATAGTACAGTCTCCTCGGCTCTTTCATACCCTAAACTACAGTCATTCACAGTTACAGCCATCAAGATTTAGTCACACATACAGCTACAGTCATTCATAGACACACAAGCTCAGCCACCGTCTCCTAATCTCTCACACAACTACAGTGACTCCATCGTAATCTCTTACCTGTGCAGCCATGCACAACCGACACAATGTCATTGTGAATGGCTGTAGTTGTGTGTGTGGGGGGGTGTGTGCATAACTAAGAGATTATGACGGTGTAATGTGTGACTGGAGTTGTGTATGAGATTAAGCATCTGCACGGCTGAGACTGTGCATCTCTGAACGACTGTAGCTGTCCACGTGACTAAGACTTGACGGCTGTAACTGCGAACGACTGTAGCTTCGCGGGGTGATTAAGAGACTATGACTGGGAGACTGTGTCATAAGAGAGAGACTATGAAGAGAGAGACTAGGCGACTGTGCCAGTTGTGACTGTAATTGTGACTGACTGTAATGATGTGTAGGGAGGTGTAGTTAAGAGCTTATGACCGAATGACTTTAGATGTGTGTGCGACCGTGACTGTACACCTACAACTGGTGTGTGTGTGAGAGAGAGAGAGATTGTGTGGCTGTGGTTGTATCTCTGAATGACTGTAGCTGGCCATGTGACTAAGAGATTGTCTGTCCGGCTGTGAACGTGCATCTGTGAGCGACTGTAAGGGGTGTCTTAGGAGACTGTACCCCCGTGACCGCCGTTTGCGTGAGCTTGAAACCCTGCTGGGTGTGTTCCCTGCGTCTACACTCAGCCACAACACACAGCACGGGTGCCCCCCCTCCCCCAGGGATGCCTGGGGCTAACACCCAGACACAGGCGACACAGCGACCACAACCCAATTTATTATTATATACAAAATTGGCTACTAAGCGGCTCACGACAAGGCTACCATGGCTCCTGCCGAACGGCGGGAGAACGTGCCCTGAACCGGACGGCGGGCCACGTGCCGGGTCCCGGTGACCGGCTCTAGGTAACTACAGAAGGGACTTCGAATTGACCCCACCCCCACTCCTCCGGGCCAGAGACAGGATGGGCCGACTGGCCAGGACGCCTGGGTTCCAATCCCCTCCCTGATGGACCATAAGCCCCCCCGGTGGCCTCCTTCCTGTCCCCCCCCCAGCAGTGTGTGAGATTGGGGAGCATCCTGACAGTGGGGGATGGGAAGGGGACTTACTTAATGGGGGTAACGCGCTATTGAAATGTTACGCTGATTATTAGCAAGGGTTATAATTTTTCCCCGAAGTCCCCGCCCCAGGAATGGAACCCAGGAGTCCGGATTCCCACCTCCTCCTGCTCTAAGTACCAAGCCGGGGATAGAACCCAGGAGTCCTGGCTCCCAGCCCCACCTGCTCTAACCACCAGCCCCAACTCCCCTCCCAGAGCCGGGGAGAGAACCCAGGAGTCCTGGCTCCCAGCCCCCCCTGCTCTAACCCACCAGCCCCCACTCCCCTCCCAGAGCCAGGGAGAGAACCCAGGAGTCCTGGCTCCTAGCTCCGCCCCCTGGCTCTAATCCTCCAGACCCCACTCCCTCCCCCAGCTCGGTTAAGGGAATGGGGGTTGGGAGTCAGGACTCCTGGGTTCTCTCCCTGGCTCTCGGAGGGGAGTGGGGGCTGGTGGGTTAGAGCAGGGGGGGGCTGGGAGCCAGGACTCCTGGGTTCTCTCCCCGGCTCTGGGAGGGGAGTGGGGGCTGGTGGGTTAGAGCAGGCGGGCTGGGAGCCAGGACTCCTGGGTTCTCTCCCTGGTGCTGGGAGGGGAGTGGGGGCTGGTGTGTTAGAGCAGGGTGGGCCGGGAGCCAGGACTCCTGGGTTCTCTCCCCGGCTCTGGGAGGGGAGTGAGGGCTGGTGGGTCAGAGCAGGGGGGGCTGGGAGCCAGGACTCCTGGGTTCTCTCCCCGGCTCTGGGAGGGGAGTGGGGGCTGGTGGATTAGAGCGGCGGGCGGGGCTGGGAGCCCGGACTCCTGGGTTCTCTCCTCATGTCATGCAGCTGTGAGACGGTGGCTGTTGGGGTGACCAAGTCCCGAGTGGGCTGGGAGCGGGGACAGCCAAGTCTCTGGTTGGGGGGGAGACACCAAGGAGGGGGGAGGCGTGTTCCCCTCCCCCCTTCACAGCAGGAGGCACATCCCCGATTTGCTGCTGACGCTGTCGGCGGGCGCGTTGGGGTCGAGGTCCCTGGGGACGGTGCCCTTGGCCCCCCACACGTTCAGTTCCTCGAAGACGCCGGTTTCCACCATCTCCTCCTGCCAGGGGATGGGGATGTTGCCGGAGGAGAAGTCGTCGTAGAAAGCCCGGTCCTGCTCGTCCAGCACCACGCCCTTCACCGTGGAGAAGGCGCCCACCTCGCCGATGTCCTTGGCGTAGACCGTCTTGGGGTCGGGCACGAAGGGCGGCTCCACCAGGCCTGGGGGGGCAGAGCGGGGGGCGCATGGAAACCGGGCTGGGGCGGTGGTAGGGCGGGGGGTGACAGCCCCAGTGCAGAACGGGACCCGGAGTGCACAACCCAACGCCGGGGACACCACCGCCCCGTTCTCCACCGCGACCACGGCACGCACAACCCAACCCGGGGACACCACCGCCGCGTTCCCTGCCGCAACCACCGCACGCACAACCGCACTGCAACCACTGCACACACAACCCAACGCCGGGGACACCACCACCCCGTTCTCCACCGCGACCACGGCACGCACAACCCAACCCGGGGACACCATCGCCGCGTTCCCTGCCGCAACCACCGCATGCACAACCGCACTGCAACCACCGCGCACACAACCCAACGCCGGGGACACCACCGCCCCGTTCTCCACCGCGACCACGGCACGCACAACCCAACCCGAGGACACCACCGCCGCGTTCCCTGCCGCAACCACCGCACGCACAACCGCACTGCAACCACCGCACACACAACCCAACGCCGGGGACACCACCGCCACCAACGCATGCACAGCCCCACTGCAACCACCGCACGCACAACCCAACCCCGGGGACACCACCGCCCCGTTCCCCACCGCAACCACCCGCACACACAACCCAACGCTATGGACACCACCCACCCAGTGTCCCACTGCATGCACAACCCCACCACAACCACTGCACGCACAACCCCACTGCAACCACCGCATGCACAACCCAACCCTATGGACACTACCCACCCAGTTCCTCACCGCAACCACCGCATGCACAACCCAACACTGGGGAAAACACTGCACCGTTCCCCACCGCAACCACCACATGCACAGCCCCACTGCAACCACCGCACACACAACCCAACTCCGGGGAAAACACCGCCCAGTTCCCCACCGCACACACAACCCAACCCCGGGGAAAACACCACCCCGTTCCTCACCGCAACCACCGCATGCACAGCTCCACTGCAACCACCACACGCACAACCCAACCCCGGGGAAAACACCGCCCCATTTCCCACCACAATCGCTGCAAGCACAACCCAACCCCAGGGACACCACCGCCCTATTCCCCACCGCAACCAGCACACGCACAACCCTACTGCAACCAGCGCACGCACAACCCAACCCCGGGGACACCACCGCCCCGTTCCCCACTGCAACCACCACACGCACAACCCAACCCTATGGACACCACCCACCCAGTGTCCCACTGCATGCACAACCCCACCACAACCACTGCACACACAACCCCACTGCAACCACCACATGCACAACCCAACCCTATGGACACTACCCACCCAGTTCCTCACCGCAACCACCACACGCACAACCCAACAGCGGGGAAAACACTGCACCGTTCCCCACCACAACCACCGCACGCACAACCCAACCCCGGGGACACCACCGCCCCGTTCCCCACCGCAACCACCGCATGCACAACCTCACTGCAACCACCGCACGCACAACCCACCCTGGGGAAAACACTGCCCCCCATTCCCCACCACAACCACCGCACGCACAACCCAGCTCTACGGACACTACCCACCCAGTTCCCCACCGCAAGCGCTGCACGCACAACCCAACCCCGCGGACACCTCAGCCCTGGGGATGGGTTGGGGGGATTCCTCGTCCCAGTTTTGTGGGGGGTTCGGGGGATGGCTAAGGGGTACCCCTCATTCTAGCAGTTGGGATGGGCCTGGGGGGGATCTCTCAGCCCTGGAGGATGGGGGCGCCCTAGGGGGACGGGTCAGGGGGACCCATTGTTTAAACAATGGAGGAGCTGGGGTGATGGGTTGGGGGGACCCCTCATCCTGGGAGTTGGTGGGACTTGGGGGGAACTTTGAGGGGACCTGGGAGGAGCTCCAGGGGAGACGGGTGGGGGGGTCACCCCGGGACGAGGACGGGGGGGCGTGTTACCTGCCTCCAGCCGGCCCCAGTTCACCTTCTGGAAGAGGGGATGGCCCTTGAGCTGGGCGCACTGGTTGTCCCGGAAGCCCAGGCGGCCGGCGGGCTCCTTGGCCATGAGCCCCTCGCAGGCGGCCCGGCAGGCGGCGCTGAACTTCTCTGAGTATTTCACCGGGTCGTGCAGGATGCGCCGGGTCACCTCCTTGTTCTCCACCTGCGCGGGCGGGCGGGCGGAGGGACGGACGGGTGGGCGCCCCCTTCCCAGGGGCCCCCCCCTCTGCCCCCCAGCCCCCCGGTCAGAGCCCCCCTCTCCGCACTCCCTGTCCCCTTCCTGAGACCCGCCTCTGCCCCCCAGCCCCCCAGCCAGAGCCCCCCTCCCAGCCCCCAGGATCCCATCTCCCGCCTCCACCCCCCTCTCCTCCAGCCCCCATCCCCATGGGTTGGGGGACCCCTGGTGCTGGGTTGGGGGCGCTGAGAGGGGTGGGTCAGAGACACCCCTTGGGCCTTGTCTGGGGGGGATGATTTGGGGGACCCCCCTCATCCCTGGCTCAGGGAGGGGCCTGGGGTCCCCTTGGGAGGTAGCAGGGGGTCCCCATGGTGGGGGGCGGGGGAGGGTCCCCGTTTACCTTCTCCCCCCGGCAGCGAAAGGGGCCCTTGGCTTCGATCATCTCGTAGAGGGTCACCCCCAGGGTGAAGTAATCCACGCTCCAGTCGTATTCCTCGTTCTTCAGCAGCTCGGGGGCCATGAACCCTGGGGGGGACAGATGGGGTGAGGGACCCCGGCATGGGGGCTGGGGCGGGCTGGAGATGGGGGGCAGGGCTGGAGGGGTTGGGGGCTGGGAGGCGAGGGGGGATCTGGGATGGGGGACCCTGGAAGGGGGAAACAGAGGGAGCCCCCCGAGGTGATAGCAGCAGAGGGACCCCCCATTTGGGGGGATCCGCACCCCCCCACCCCCCGCGCTCACCTGGGGTCCCCGCGTACCCCTTGGTCTTCTCCTTCCCCTCCGGCAGCTCCACCGCCAGCCCCAGGTCCGACAGCCGGACGTGCCCTGGGGAGACCGGAACCGGGGTCAGACGGGCCGGGACAGGACCGCCCCCCCCGCTCCCCACGAGACCCTCCCCACACGGACCCCCCTTGGTCCCAGCCCCCCATCTCCGCCATTCCCCTCACTGCCCCCCCCAGCCCCACCTCCCCTCCCCGCCCTCAGGCCTTTAACCCCCCCCCGGCCCCCCCCGGCCGCGCCCCTCACCCGCGTCGTCCAGCAGCACGTTCTCCGGCTTCAGGTCCCGGTAGATGATGCGGTTCTGGTGCAGGTGCTCCAGGCCGCAGATGATCTGGGCCGCGTAGAAAATGGCCCGAGGCTCCGGGAAACCCGGGTTCTTCTCGTCCATGTTGTAGACGTGGTACCTGGGGGCCGGAGGGGGGGGCAGGACGGTGAGACAGAGACGCGGTACCTGGGGTGGGTGGAGGGGGAGGTGAGGCGGAGACGCGGTACCTGGGGTGGGCGGAGGGGGAGGGGGAGGTGAGGCTGAGACCCGGTACCTGGGGTGGGCGGAGGGGGAGGTGACACTGGAGACACGGTACCCGGGGTGGGCGGAGGGGGAGGTGACACTGTAGACACGGTACCTGGGGTGGGCGGAGGGGGAGGTGAGGTGGAGACGCGGTACCCGGGGTGGGCGGAGGGGGAGGTGAGGTGGAGACGCGGTACCCGGGGTGGGCAGAGGGGGAGGTGACACAGAGACACGGTACCCGGGGCGGGCGGAGGGGGAGGTGACACGGAGACGCGGTACCCGGGGTGGGCGGAGGGGGAGGTGAGGCGGAGACGCGGTACCCGGGGCGGGCGGAGGGGGAGGTGACACGGAGACGCGGTACCCGGGGCGGGCGGAGGGGGAGGTGAGGCGGAGACGCGGTACCCGGGGGGGGCGGAGGGGGAGGTGAGGCGGAGACGCGGTACCCGGGGTGGGCGGAGGGGGAGGTGACACGGAGACACGGTACCCGGGGTGGGCGGAGGGGGAGGTGACACGGAGACACGGTACCTGGGGCGGGCGGAGGGGGAGGTGAGGCGGAGACGCGGTACCTGGGGTGGGCGGAGGGGGAGGTGAGGCAGAGACGCGGTACCTGGGGTGGGCGGAGGGGGAGGTGAGGCGGAGACGCGGTACCTGGGGTGGGCGGAGGGGGAGGTGAGGCGGAGACGCGGTACCCGGGGTGGGCGGAGGGGGAGGTGAGGCGGAGACGCGATACCTGGGGCAGGTGGAGGGGGAGGGGGAGGTGAGGCAGAGACGCGGTACCTGGGGTGGGCGGAGTGGGAGGTGAGGCGGAGACGCGGTACCCGGGGTGGGCAGAGGGGGAGGTGACACTGGAGACGCGGTACCCGGGGTGGGCGGAGGGGGAGGTGAGACAGAGACGCGGTACCCGGGGTGGGCGGAGGGGGAGGTGAGGCAGAGACGCGGTACCCGGGGTGGGTGGAGGGGGAGGTGAGGCGGAGACGCGGTACCCGGGGTGGGCGGAGGGGGAGGTGAGGCGGAGACGCGGTACCCGGGGTGGGCGGAGGGGGAGGTGACACGGAGACACGGTACCCGGGGTGGGCGGAGGGGGAGGTGACACGGAGACGCGGTACCCGGGGTGGGCGGAGGGGGAGGTGAGGCGGAGACGCGATACCTGGGGCAGGTGGAGGGGGAGGGGGAGGTGAGACAGAGACGCGGTACCTGGGGTGGGCGGAGGGGGAGGTGAGGCGGAGACGCGGTACCCGGGGTGGGCGGAGGGGGAGGTGAGACAGAGACGCGGTACCCGGGGTGGGCGGAGGGGGAGGTGAGACAGAGACGCGGTACCCGGGGTGGGCGGAGGGGGAGGTGAGGCAGAGACGCGGTACCCGGGGTGGGCGGAGGGGGAGGTGAGGCGGAGACGCGGTACCCGGGGTGGGCGGAGGGGGAGGTGAGGCGGAGACGCGGTACCCGGGGTGGGCGGAGGGGGAGGTGACACGGAGACACGGTACCCGGGGTGGGCGGAGGGGGAGGTGACACGGAGACGCGGTACCCGGGGTGGGCAGAGGGGGAGGTGAGGCGGAGACGCGGTACCTGGGGTGGGCGGAGGGGGAGGTGACACTGGAGACACGGTACCCGGGGTGGGCGGAGGGGGAGGTGAGGCGGAGACGCGGTACCCGGGGTGGCCGGAGGGGGAGGTGACATGGAGACACGGTACCCGGGGTGGGCGGAGGGGGAGGTGACACTGGAGACACGGTACCCGGGGTGGGCGGAGGGGGAGGTGAGGCGGAGACGCGGTACCCGGGGCGGGCGGAGGGGGAGGTGACACTGGAGACGCGGTACCTGGGGTGGGCGGAGGGGGAGGTGAGGTGGAGACGCGGTACCTGGGGTGGGCGGAGGGGGAGGTGACACGGAGACATGGTACCCGGGGTGGGCGGAGGGGGAGGTGAGGCGGAGACGCGGTACCAGGGGTGGGCGGAGGGGGCGGAGATGCAGTACCTGGGGTGGGCGGAGGGGGAGGTGACACGGAGACGCGGTACCCGGGGTGGGCGGAGGGGGAGGTGAGGTGGAGACGCGGTACCCGGGGTGGGCGGAGGGGGAGGTGAGGCGGAGACGCGGTACCCGGGGTGGGCGGAGGGGGAGGTGACACTGGAGACATGGTACCCGGGGTGGGCGGAGGGGGAGGTGAGGCGGAGACGCGGTACCAGGGGCGGGCGGAGGGGGAGGTGACACAGAGGATCCCAGCGGTGGGGGTTAGGTGG
Source organism: Mauremys mutica (assembly GCF_020497125.1). Taxonomy (NCBI): domain Eukaryota; kingdom Metazoa; phylum Chordata; order Testudines; family Geoemydidae; genus Mauremys; species Mauremys mutica. Next base: position 156,223 of record NW_025423355.1, on the reverse strand, counting down.
AGCCCGAGGATGGGGGCGTGTGGCCAGGGCACGGGAGCTGCGCTCAGGGGACCCTGCACCCTGAGAGTCAGCGTTCGCCCCCCCAGGGGGCACAGCGGTGCCTGGGGCCAGGGCCTGTAATGGGGACGGGGTACCCGGGCGTGGGGTGTGAGACGGGTGACACAGCACTTCTGCGCCTGTTTTTTGTCCAAAGACACCCCCCCCCAAAAAAAACCCAACCACAAATATTTTGAAAACGCTGCCTCGGTGGCTCATGGGAGTGGTAGTTAAGGTGCCTCGATCCCCCTTCCCTTCTATGGCCAGGGGGCGCCACTGCGGGACTACATCTCCCATGATGCATCACAGCCCGGGCCCGGGCATGGCAGTGCATCATGGGAGATGTAGTCTGGCTGGGGGGCCTGGCGTGGAGAGGAGAACAGGGACCTAACGCGATTGACCCACAACTCCCTTGAGGCGCCGCGCGCTCCCCTCACAGCGCGGGGAGGCAGTGCCCCATGGGAGCGCCTGGCCAGGGTGCATCATGGGAGATGTAGTCCTGCCGGGGAGAAGAAGGGGGACATGATGCATGATGCATGATGGGGGGGAAGGGGATTGTCCCGAGCCCCATGTTACAGCCCCCACGCAGGGTGGGGCGCAGAGGGCCCCCCCCACACACCCCGCCCCCCTCACCTGAGGTCGCCGCCGTTCATGAGGGTCATGACCAGACACAGGTCCAGCTTGGTCTGGAAGGCGTAGGCCAGCGTGACGATGAACCGGCTGTGCACCTTGGCCAGGATCCGCTTCTCCACGATGGCCCCCTGGCGGGGAGCGCAGAGGGGGGGGGCGGGTCAGCTCGCCCCCCCCCGCTGCGGCGCGGGGGAGTCGCCCCCCGCAGCGCAGGGCATAGGACACGCGGGCGGGAGGGGCTGGTCCGTCGCCAAGCCCCGCGCAGGGGTCGGGGGGGGCTCGGGGGGGGGCGAGGCAATGGGGGGGTGGGGGGAGGGAAGGAGAGGTGTGGGGGGATGGAGGGATGGAGGGAGGGGTGTGGAGGATGGAGGGGTCTGGGGGGGCGGGCGGGGGATGCCGGATTCCCCCCATACGGGCCGGCGCGGGGGGGGGGCTGGCACTGACCCCAACCGACCCCCTGAGCCCGGCGCCTCCTTCCAGGGAATCGCGCCCGGATTAGAGACGCTAATTTGCTTGGACCCGAAATAACTCGGGGCGGGGGGGTCATCCCGGGGCCGGGGGCGAGGATCAGGCTGTGTGTGTGTGTGTGTGTGTGTGTCTGGGTGTGTGTGTGTGTGTGTGAGTGATGCTGTGTGGGGGTCTGTTTGTGTGTAGGGGATCGTGGGGGGAGTGTGTGTGTGTGTGTGTGTGATTCTAGCCCTGTGTGCGTCAAACTGTGTGTGGCTTTGTGTGTGTGTGTGTGTGTGTGTGTGTGTGTCTGGGTGGGTGTGAGTGATGCTGTGTGGGGGTCTGTTTGTGTGTAGGGGATCGTGGGGGGAGTGTGTGTGTGTGTGTATGATTCTAGCCCTGTGTGCGTCAAACTGTGTGTGGCTTTGTGTGTGTGTGTGTGTGTGTGTGAGAGAGAGAGAGAGAGTCTGTGTGTGTGAGTCAGGCTGTGTGTGTGCGCGCGCGCACGTGAGGCGAAGGGTGTGTGTGTGACACCCTGCGCATGTGGCTCTGTTTGTGTGTGAGAGATTGTGGGGGGGCTCTGTGTGTGTGATTCAACCCCTGTGTGTGTCAAGCTGTGTGTGGCTTTGTGTGTGTGTGCTGGTCTGTGTGTGTGTGTGTATGTCAGTCTGTGCGTGTGTTTGTATGTGTGTGTGTTTGTATATGTGTGTATGTCACTCTGTGTGTCTGTTTGTATGTGTGTGTATGTCAGTCTGTGTGCGTGAGTCTGTGTGTGTGTTTGTGTGTGTGTGTGTATGTCAGGCTGTGTGTGTGTGTGTCTGTGTGTGACGCTGTGGCTTTGTGTGTCTGTGTGTGTCAGGTTGTGTGCATGTGTGTGTGTGAGTCTGTGTGTGTGTATGTCAGGCTCTGAGTGTGTGTGTGAATCCCTGTGTGTGTGTGTGTGTGTGTGTGTGTCAGGCTGTGTGTGTGTGTGTGTGTGTAGGGATGAGTCTAATCCCAGGGCTTCCACTGCTCTGCTAAGCGGGGAGCTCTCTCTCTCTCTCTCTCTCTCTCTCTCTCACACACACACACACACACACACACACACACACACACACACACACACACACACAATCATTCGCACCCCGCCTCACACAGCCTGCACCTTCCCCCCCTGCCCCTGCCCACCCCCTCACAGCCACCCCCCCTCCCCTGCATCTCCCAGCCACCCCACCCCCCTAAACTCAGCCCAGGCCCCCACAAACCCTCACCCCCAAACTCAGCACCCCCAAACCTCCCGCCCACCGCTCCTCAACCCTGCGCCCCCAAACGCCAGCCCGGGCTGAGCCCCAAACCCTGCCCCTTACAAACAAAATTGTTCTGATGTCGCTGATACAAAGGGGGGGGGCACAGATCCCCCCCCACCAGCCCCCACTCCCCTCCCAGAGCCGGGGAGAGAACCCAGGAGTCCTGGCTCCCAGCCCCCCCTGCTCTAACCCACCAGCTCCCACTCCCCTCCCAGAGCTGGGGAGAGAACCCAGGAGTCCTGGCTCCCAGCTCCCACTCCCCTCCCAGAGCCGGGAAGAGAACCCAGGAGTCCTGGCTCCCAGCCCCCCACTGCTCTAACCCACCAGCCCCCCTCCCCTCCCAGAGCCGGGGAGAGAACCCAGGAGTCCTGGCTCCCAGCCCCCCACTGCTCTAACCCACCAGCCCCCCTCCCCTCCCAGAGCCGGGGAGAGAACCCAGGAGTCCTGGCTCCCAGCCCCGCTCTGCTCTAACCCACCAGCCCCCACTCCCCTCCCAGAGCCGGGGAGAGAACCCAGGAGTCCTGGCTCCCAGCCCCCCTGCTCTAACCCACCAGCCCCCACTCCCCTCCCAGAGCCGGGGAGAGAACCCAGGAGTCCTGGCTCCCAGCCCCCCCCTGCTCTAACCCACCAGACCCCACTTCCCTCCCAGAGCTGGGGAGAACCCAGGAGTCCTGGCTCCCAGCCCCCCCTGCTCTAACCCACCAGCCACCACTCCCCTCCCAGAGCCGGGGAGAGAACCCAGGAATCCTGGCTCCCAGCCCCCCCCTGCTCTAACCCACCAGCCCCCACTCCCCTCCCAGGGCCGGGGAGAGAACCCAGGAGTCCTGGCTCCCAGCCCCCCCTGCTCTGACCCACCAGCTCCCAGAGCCGGGGAGAGAACCCAGGCGTCCTGCCCCGCCCTTGCCTCGTAGCCGTTGCGTTTCTTCAGCCGCTTCTTGTTAAGCTTCTTGTTGGCGTACATCTTGCCGGTGGCCCGCATCTGGCAGGCGCAGACCTCGCCGAAGCCGCCCTTGCCCAGCACGCGGAAGTCCAGGAACCACTCCTCGGTCACGCTCTGCCCCTCCAGCCACTTGAACTGGAGGAAGCGGGAGAAGCAGAGGCTCGCCTTGAACCCGGCCCAGGCCCCCGCCTCCAGGTGCCGGAGGAGCTCCGCTTCGGCCTCCCGGAAGAGGTCCGCCCGGCCGTGCCGGGCCTCCTCCTTGACCGTGGCCACCGTCTTCTCCTCCAGGAAGGCGCAGAAGGTCTTGGAGGCCGCGTCGAAGAAACGGTTGACGGTCTCCTGGGCCGCCCGGGGCCGGTGGCCCTCCTCGGCCGCGGCGTAGGCCTCCACGCTCTGCCAGAGGCCGCCGGCCGCCGCCAACGGCGCCTGCTCCTCCAGGAACTGCTGGAAGAGCCGCTTGCCGATGGGCTGCCGGAGGCAGACGCCGGGGAAGTCCAGCTCCGGCCGGGCCCGGAGGTGGTCGCACTGGCTGATGTGGGGCAGCTTGAGCCGGGCCCGCAGCTTCCGGTCCCGGGCGGCGGAGGCGGCGTCGGCGCCGCCCCGGGCCGAGACGTAGGCCGAGTTGGCCACCACTGTCTCCAGGCCGCCGATGTCCATGGCGGGGGCACCTGGGGGAAGCCGGGAGCGTGAGGGGGGGGGGTCTGGGGAGGGGGGGGGCGAAGCCGCACCGCTGGGCACATCTGGACACGGTGCCGCGCCCGCCGCGTACACATCTGGGTCACCTCCCCAGATGGCCATCGGTCTCCCCCCCACACACACACACCTCAGGCATCTGGAGAGGTGGGGTCCCAGCTCCCCCGCACATCTGGACACCCCCTCCGCCACATCTGGACAGCCCGATCCATCTCTACTCCCCAATCCGGAGGGTCTCTCCGCCCCCACACAAGGCCAAGGGCTCCCCACACATCTGGACCCTAGGCACATAAGCCCCCCCCCTTCCCGCCACAAGCCCCACCCCTGGGGGGACAGCAATGCCAGCTGTGCACGGGGGCTCCCCCCCCCAGCCACATCTGGACAGCCTGATCCATCTCTACTCCCATATCTGGAGAGTCTCCCCCACCATCCCTGGGGCCAGGGGCTCCCCACACATCTGGGTCCTAGACACATAAGCCCCCCCCTTCCCGCCACAAGCCCCACCCCTGGGGGGACAGCAGTGCCAGCTGTGCACGGGGGCTCCCCCTCCTCCCGCCACATGTGGACAGGCTACGCTTGTGTTTGCACGCCCGTTTGCCCGAGCGTCGGTGTGCGCCTGGCTCGGCAACGCAGGTTTTGCTCCATCCATCGATTTGTTTTGCTCGTGGGGGTGAGCGGGGGCACGCGTGTGTTTTCCGGGGCTGTGCGTGTGCTCACACGCCCCCGGGTTTGCACGGCGAGTCGTTTCCATGGGCTGGTGCGCGTGTGGCGTTTGCACGTGAGATTGCGCGTGCGGCGCGTTGGGGTCTTTCCCTCTGGGTCCGCAGGTCTGGGCGGGGACTGTGTTTGCACCCTCGCGTGTCAGCGCACGAGGGTCCGGGTTTGCAGGGCACAGGTTTCTGGAGGAGTGTGCTTGGCGGGAGCGTGGGCGCGTCTCCGTGCGAGGACACACTTGTGCGCAGTATGGAGCTATGTAGGGCGTTCGTGCACACACCGGGGCACGGATCTATTCAGCACACGCGTGTGAACAGTTCTCGGTGAGCTCCCTCACGCGGCGCACCCCCAAAACCTAAGACCTCCTTGCATCAAACGAAGGCTGGGTGTGTGTGTGGGGGGGCGACTGGCCCCAGCGCTCCCAGAATTCCCTGCGGCCTGATCAGCCCCCCGGCTCTGGGGGTCACCCGGGGACCTGATCTCAGGGGCGGGGGTGGGGAATCCAAAGCTCTGTTAATCTGTGCGGCGTGTAAGCCGATTTCACGGCCACTAGTGCGACTCGCACTAGCCCCCCCCCTGCCCCTGGCCGGAGGGCACGGGGGTGTCACATCAGTGGGGGCCCGGAGCAGGACTGTCCCCCCCCACCCCGCGCCCCACAATGCAATGATAACACTATGGGATATCTCTCAACCCCCCGTGCAATCTCCCCCAGAGCCTCCCCATCCACCTGCCCCTGCCCACCCCCTCACAGCCACCTCCCCTCCTGCGCCCGCCCCACAGCCTCCTCCTGCCCCCAGAGAGACCTGCCCACCCCCTCACAGCCACCTCCCCTCCTGCGCCCACCCCACAGCCTCCCCCTGCCCTCCCGAGAGACCTGCCCACCCCCTCACAGCCACCTCCCCTCCTGCGCCCGCCCCACAGCCTCCTCCTGCCCCCAGAGAGACCTGCCCACCCCCTCACAGCCACCTCCCCTCCTGCGCCCACCCCACAGCCTCCCCCTGCCCCACAGAGAGACCTTCCCACCCCCTCACAGCCACCTCCCCTCCTGCGCCCGCCCCACAGCCTCCTCCTGCCCCCAGAGAGACCTGCCCACCCCCTCACAGCCACCTCCCCTCCTGCGCCCACCCCACAGCCGCCCCCTCCCCCTCCAGAGAGACCTGCCCACCCCCTCACAGCCACCTCCCCTCCTGCGCCAGCCCCACACCCTCCCCCTGCCCCACAGAGAGACCTGCCCCACCCCCTCACAGCCACCTCCCCTCCTGTGCCTGCCCCACACCCTCCCCCTCCCCCTCCAGAGAGACCTGCCCCACCCCCTCACAGCCACCTCCCCTCCTGCGCCCGCCCCACAGCCTCCTCCTGCCCCCCGAGAGACCTGCCCCACCCCCTCACAGCCACCTCCCCTCCTGTGTCCTCCCCCCATCCTCCCCCTCCCCCGCGAGAGACCTCCCCACTCCCTCACAGCCACCTCCCCTCCTGTGCCTGCCCCACAGCCTCCCCCTCCCCCTCCTGTTAGACCTGCCCCACCCCCTCACAGCCACCTCCCCTCCTGTGCCTGCCCCACACCCTCCCCCTCCCCCGCCAGAGAGACCTGCCCCACCCCCTCACAGCCACCTCCCCTCCTGCGCCCGCCCCACAGCCTCCTCCTGCCCCCAGAGAGACCTGCCCCACCCCCTCACAGCCACCTCCCCTCCTGTGTCCTCCCCACAGCCTCCCCCTCCCCCGCGAGAGACCTCCCCACTCCCTCACAGCCACCTCCCCTCCTGTGCCTGCCCCACAGCCTCCTTCTGCCCCCAGAGAGACCTGCCCCACCCCCTCACAGCCACCTCCCCTCCTGTGCCTGCCCCACACCCTCCCCCTCCCCCTCCAGAGAGACCTGCCACACCCCCTCACAGCCACCTCCCCTCCTGCTCCCGTCCCACAGCCTCCTCCTGCCCCCAGAGAGACCTGCCCCACCCCCTCACAGCCACCTCCCCTCCTGCGCCCGCCCCACAGCCTCCCCCCCCCACAGAGAGACCTGCCCCACCCCCTCACAGCCACCTCCCCTCCTGCGCCTGCCCCACAGCCTCCTTCTGCCCCCAGAGAGACCTGCCCCACCCCCTCACAGCCACCTCCCCTCCTGCACCTGCCCCACAGCCTCCCCCTGCCCCAGAGAGACCTGCCCCACCCCCTCACAGCCACCTCCCCTCCTGCGCCCGCCCCACAGCCTCCTCCTGCCCCCAGAGAGACCTGCCCCACCCCCTCACAGCCACCTCCCCTCCTGCGCCCGTCCCACAGCCTCCTCCTGCCCCCAGAGAGACCTGCCCCACCCCCTCACAGCCACCTCCCCTCCTGCGCCCGCCCCACAGCCTCCCCCTCCCCCACAGAGAGACCTGCCCCACCCCCTCACAGCCACCTCCCCTCCTGCGCCCGCCCCACAGCCTCCTCCTGCCCCCAGAGAGACCTGCCCACCCCCTCACAGCCACCTCCCCTCCTGCGCCCGCCCCACAGCCTCCCCCTCCCCCACAGAGAGACCTGCCCCACCCCCTCACAGCCACCTCCCCTCCTGCGCCCGCCCCACACCCTCCTCCTGCCCCCAGAGAGACCTGCCCACCCCCTCACAGCCACCTCCCCTCCTGCGCCCGCCCCACAGCCTCCCCCCCAGAGAGACCTGCCCCACCCCCTCACAGCCACCTCCCCTCCTGCGCCCGCCCCACAGCCTCCCCCTGCCCCCAGAGAGACCTGCCCCACCCCCTCACAGCCACCTCCCCTCCTGCGCCAGCCCCACAGCCTCCTCCTGCCCCCAGAGAGACCTGCCCCACCCCCTCACAGCCACCTCCCCTCCTGTGCCCGCCCCACAGCCTCCTCCTGCCCCCAGAGAGACCTGCCCACCCCCTCACAGCCACCTCCCCTCCTGTGCCTGCCCCACAGCCTCCCCCTCCCCCACAGAGAGACCTGCCCACACCCTCACAGCCACCTCCCCTCCTGCGCCTGCCCCACAGCCTCCTCCTGCCCCCAGAGAGACCTGCCCACCCCACTGACTCCTCCCCTCCCTTCCCCGACCTCTCCCCCCACACCCACCCCTCCCCCAAATGTCTCCAACCCCTCCTCCTCCTCCTCCCCCACCGACACCGACCCTTCCCCCACTCCCTCTCAACCACCTCTCCCTTCCCTCCCCCACACCCCCCTTTTCCCCATAGCCACTTCCCCCCTCACTACCCCTCTACCTGACCCCCCCAGACCCTCATCCCACCCTACCCCCCCACGACCCCCTACCATCCCCTGGTTGCCCCCTCATGGTCCTATTCACCCCTTCACCCCCCTCCCCCAACTGTCCAGCCACTGCCCCCCAACTGACCCTCTCTTAAAGGAGCACCCCAATGTGGCATGGGGGGGCAGACAGTGACACACAAACCCCCACTCACCCCCCCACCCCAGGGTCCCCCCCTCCCCCCGGGACTTACGGGGCAGGATCAGCCGAAGCGGGAGGGGGCTGCGTCCGGGGCGGGGTCCTGGCTGTCCCCCCCCCCGGGGTTCACTCCACGCCGGCCGGCCGGGCCCGAGTGCCGGGCACCTCGGGCATCGCTTCCCCCCGCCCCAGCCCCGCCGCCCGCGCCCGGCTCTGGGAATTAGCTCCGGGGCCAGGCAATCCGCCCAGGGCGACATTAGTGCCCCGGATTAGCTGCCGGGGGCCCCGGGCCTGTCAACGGCCATTAGCCAAATCCCTTCTGGCCAGCTTGGGGGGATCAAAGGGCACCGGCCGGCCCTGCAGGGGGCGGTAAGCACCCTCCCCTCCTGCCACTGGGAGAGAACCCAGGAGTCCTGGCTCCCAACCTCCCCCACCTCCATCCCACCAGCCCCCATTCCCCTCCCAGAGCTGGGGAGAGAACCCAGGAGTCCTGGCTCCCAACCCACCCCCCAACCCACCAGCCCCCATTCCCCTCCCAGAACCGGGGAGAGAACCCAGGAGTCCTGGCTCCCAACCCCCCTCCTCTAACCCACAAGCCCCCACTCCCCTACCAGAGCCAGGAAGAGAACCCAGGAGTCCGGGCTCCCAGCCCTCCCTGCTCTAACCCAGCAGCCCCCACTCCCCTCCCAGAGCTGGGGAGAGAACCCAGGAGTCCTGGCTCCCAGCCCCCCCTGCTCTAACCCAGCAGCCCCCACTCCCCTCCAGAGCTGGGGAGAGAACCCAGGAGTCCTGGCTCCCAGCCCCCCCTGCTCTAATCCACCAGCCTCCACTCCCCTCCCAGAGCCAGGGAGAGAACCCAGGAGTCCTGGCTCCCAGCCCCCCCTGCTCTGACCCACCAGCCCCCACTCCCCTCCCAGAGCTGGGGAGAGAACCCAGGAGTCCGGGGTCCCAGCCCTCCCTGCTCTAACCCACCAGCCCCCACTGCCCTCCCAGAGCCGGGGAGAGAACCCAGGAGTCCTGGCTCCCAGCCCCCGTTCTAACCATTTGACCCCGCTGCCTTTGCCCATGAGGGTCCGGGACCGGGGCAGAGCCGGCTGCGGGCATGACAAGAGAGGGCAGACTTGGGGGTCCCCCCTTGCCCTGATGTGGGGTGGGAGGTGTCACCCCCACACACACACATACACTCACAGCCCCTGCAGCGTAAGCTGGGCGCAGTTCCGCCCTCCGCCGCACGGGGGCGCCTGTTCCCCACCCGCCGCGCAATGCACCTGCGAAGCCAAGGCCGCCCCCTCTGGTGAGGGGAGGGGCCGGGAGCAGCTGGCCCTGGGGCTGCCGGGACTGAACCGGTTCCAAGACCAAACAGCAGCGCTAAGAAAAGCAGCTGGTTACCTGGGAGGCTCGTCACAACCTCCCCCCCCCCCCCCACGCTGTCCCCATGGAACCCAGGAGTCCGGGCTCCCATCCCCCCCCTCCTCCCAGAGCCAGGGAGAGAACCCAGGAGTCCTGAATCCCAGCCCCCCTTGCTCCAACCACCAGCCCCCACTCCCCTCCCAGAGCCCGGGAGAGAACCCAGGAGTCCTGGCTCCCAGCTCCCCCTGCTCCAACCACCAGCCCCCACTCCCCTCCCAGAGCCCGGGAGAGAACCCAGGAGTCCTGGCTCCCAGCCCCCCCTGCTCCAACCACCAGCCCCCACTCTCCTCCCAGAGCCGGGGCGAGAACCCAGGAGTCCTGGCTCCCAGCCCCCCCTGCTCCAACCACCAGCCCCCACTCTCCTCCCAGAGCCGGGGAGAGAACCCAGGAGTCCTGGCTCCCAGCCCCCCCTGCTCCAACCACCAGCCCCCACTCCCCTCCCAGAGCCGGGGAGAGAACCCAGGAGTCCTGGCTCCCAGCTCCCCCTGCTCCAACCACCAGCCCCCACTCCCCTCCCAGAGCCGGGGAGAGAACCCAGGAGTCCTGGCTCCCAGCCCCCCCTGCTCCAACCACCAGCCCCCACTCCCCTCCCAGAGCCGGGGAGAGAACCCAGGAGTCCTGGCTCCCAGCCCCACTGCTCAAACCCACCAGCCCCCACTCCCCTCCCAGAGCCGGGGAGAGAACCCAGGAGTCCTGACTCCCAGCCCCCCCTGCTCTGACCCATCAGCCCCCACTCCCCTCCCAGAGCCGGGGAGAGAACCCAGGAGTCCTGGCTCCCAGCCCCCACTCCCGTCCCACCGCTTTGTGAAAAAACCATCGCCTAGACCCTAGGCCCTGAACCGACAAATGTTTAATCGTTGTTGTATCTGTAGGCAACACAATGGCCACAGTGGAGTGACTCAAGATTCACAACTGGGTGAGCAAGGGGGAACTGGCCTCAATGAAGTGACTCTGGAGTGACTCCCAATTGGCAGTAGGGTTAGCGAGGGGGAACTGGCCCCAGTGGAGTGACTCCAGAGTGACTCCCGATTGGCACTGGGGTTAGCGAGGGGGAACCGGCCCCATTGGAGTCACTCTGGAGTGACTCCCGGTCGGCAGTGGGGTTGGCGAGGGGGAGCCAGCCCCAGTGGAGTGACTCCCAATTGGCAGTGGGGTTAGCGAGGGGGAACCGGCCCCGGTGGAGTGACTCCGGAGTGACTCCCGATTGGCAGTGGGGTTGGCGAGGGGGAACCGGCCCCAGTGGAGTGACTCCGGATTGGCAGTGGGGTTGGCGAGGGGGAACCGGCCCCAGTGGAGTGACTCCGGATTGGCAGTGGGGTTGGCGAGGGGGAACCGGCCCCAGTGGAGTGACTCCCAATTGGCAGTGGGGTTAGCGAGGGGGAACCGGCCCCAGTGGAGTGACTCCCGATTGGCAGTGGGGTTGGCGAGGGGGAACCGGCCCCAGTGGAGTGACTCCGGATTGGCACTGGGGTTAGCGAGGGGGAACCGGCCCCAGTGGAGTGACTCTGGAGTCACTCCCAATTGGCAGTGGGGATAGCGAGGGGGAACCGGCCCCAGTGAATTGACTCTGGAGTGACTCCCAATTGGCAGTGGGGTTAGCGAGGGGGAACTGGCCCCAGTGGAGTGACTCCGGAGTGACTCCCAATTGGCAGTGGGGTTAGCAAGGGGGAACCGGCCCCGGTGGAGTGACTCCAGAGTGACTCCCGATTGGCAGTGGGGTTAGCGAGGGGGAACCAGCCCCAGTGGAGTGACTCCCGATTGGCAGTGGGGAGAATCAGGTGCGGGCCCAGGCTGGGGCACACTCTGTTTGTCTTTCCCCAGCCCTGTGGGACGGCGCCAGGGCTCCCGCAATCCGGATCCAGCTTGAGGAAGGCAGAGCCGGCTGGGCCCAGAGGAGGCGGCTCCAGCCCCAGCCTGCCTGTGACCTGGGGGCAGGGCGAGGGGCCGGGATCCGGCTGGTTTAATCCCTCTCCTCTGGCCTCTGCTCCCGGCACCCTGGGCCCAACCGAGCCGCCCCCCCTGCAGCCCCAGCCCCCCCTGCTCTAACCAGCAGCCCCCACTCCCCTCCCAGAGCCGGGGAGAGAACCCAGGAGTCCTGGCTCCCAGCCCCCCCTGCTCTAACCACCAGCCCCCACTCCCCTCCCAGAGCCGGGGGGAGAACCCAGGAGTCCTGACTCCCAGCTCCCCCTGCTCTAACCACCAGCCCCCACTCCCCTCCCAGAGCCGGGGGGAGAACCCAGGAGTCCTGGCTCCCAGCCCCCCCTGCTCTAACTCACCAATCCCACTCCCCTCCCAGAGGTGGAGAGAGAACCCAGGAGTCCTGGCTCCCAGCCCCCCCTGCTCTAACCCACCAGCCCCCACTCCCCTCCCAGAGCTGGGAGAGAACCCAGGAGTCCTGGCTCCCACCCTCCCCCCTGCTCTAACCCACCAGCCCCCCACTCCCCTCCCAGAGCCGGGGAGAGAACCCAGGAGTCCTGGCTCCCAGCCCCCCCTGCTCTAACCACCAGCCCCCACTCCCCTCCCAGAGCCGGGGGGAGAACCCAGGAGTCCTGACTCCCAGCCCCCCCTGCTCTAACCCACCAGCCCCCACTCCCCTCCCAGAGCTGGGAGAGAACCCAGGAGTCCTGGCTCCCAGCCCCCCCCGCCCGAACCCACCAGCCCCCACTCCCCTCCCAGAGCCGGGGAGAGAACCCAGGAGTCCTGGCTCCCATCCCCCCCTGCTCTTACCACCAGCCCCCACTCCCCTCCCAGAGCCGGGGAGAGAACCCAGGAGTCCTAGCTCCCAGCCCCCCCTGCTCTAACCCACCAGCCCCCACTCCCCTCCCAGAGCCGGGGAGAGAACCCAGGAGTCCTGGCTCCCAGCCCCCCCTGCTCTGACCCACCAGCCCCCACTCCCCTCCAGGAGCCGGCTGACCCACGGCAGCCAGGGAGACAGACTGGACTTTACCCCCTTTAATCCAGAGGCCGCCTGGCCCCTCCCTTGGACACACACCTGGAGTTGCAACATGGGGCTGTTTCTTGTGGGTTTGTTGTTCAGGGTTTTCTTGGTGTGTGTGTGGGGGGGGGGTTTCCCTGGGGCTGTGGGGGGGGCTGGCCTGTGCAGCCCCCACCATCGGGGTGTCCCCGCTGCCTAACCGTGACCCCCAAATTCCTCCCGGATGCTGAACTTCTCCCGCCATATCCACACGCCCGGGCCACCCCCAATTCATCCCACCCGCCCCCAAAGTCACCCAGCACCCCTGAACCCCTCCGTCCTATCCCTCCGAACCTGCCCCCAAACCTCCCCCCGAGCCTCCCCCCCCACATCCAACCCCCTCAGTCCCCTGACCCTCCCCCCCAAACTCACCCGGCCCCCCGAACCCTCCCCCAATCTATCCCTCCGAACCTGCCCCCAAACCTCCCCCCAAGCCTCCCCCCCCACAGCCAACCCCCTCCGTCCCCTGAGCCTCCCCCCCAAACTCACCCGGCCCCCTGAACCCTCCCCCAATCTATCCCTCCGAACCTGACCCCAAACTCCCCCCTGTTCCCCCAAACCTGCCCCCGAGCCTCCCCCCCCCATAGCCAACCCCCTCAGTCCCCCGAGCCTTCCCCCCCAAACTCACCCGGCCCCCTGAACCCTCCCCCAATCTATCCCTCCGAACCTGCCCCCAAACTCCCCCCCCGTTCCCCCAAACCTCCCCCCAAGCCTCCCCCCCCCATAGCCAACCCCCTCAGTCCCCCGAGCCTTCCCCCCCAAACTCACCCGGCCCCCCGAACCCTCCCCCAACCTATCCCTCCGAACCTGCCCCCAAACTCCCCCCTGGTCCCCCAAACCTGCCCCCGAGCCTCCCCCCACAGCCAACCCCCTCAGTCCCCCGAGCCTTCCCCCCCCAAACTCACCCTAACCCTAACCCTCCCAAAACCTGCCCCCCAAACTCCCGCCGACCCTTCTGGCCTGTCAACCCCGCACCCCAAATCTTCCGCTGAACCCCTCAAAATCTGACACCCCCCCTCAACACCCCCCGCCTTCCTGACCCTTCGCCTCCCCCCATCTGAATCTTGCCCCCTTTAACCTCCCGAAAGCCAGAGCGAACCCCCAGTCCCCGGACCCCAAAACGCCAGCTGCACCCCCCGCCCCCCAGGTCCCTGGCCAGCTCCGTGCCGGGCCATGTGGCGGGAATCTAGGCCAAACTTGTTTGCCCTGGTGGAATGCGACTGATCCAGGCGGGCCCGTCTTCCCCCAGAAACCAGCTATTTCCAGCCGGCTGAATGACACCGGCGGGGTGGGGGTGCAGCTCGCGTCGCTCGCTGGGTCTGGGGAGCGGGGCTGGCGCCCGGCCCTTCCCGGGGAGCCGGCGGCGGGGCGGGTGCGCGTGGAACAGATGAGTCGCCTTCAGGCAGCCGCTCATTAGCCCAGTTTCGCAGGTGGGGAAACTGAGGCACGGGGCCAGGGCGAGACGGGGCCACGGTGACGCAGCTGAGTCAGGGTGGAGCTGGGAGTAGAACCCAGGCGTCCTGGCTCCCAGCCCCCCATGCTCTAACCCACCAGCCCCCACTCCCCTCCCAGAGCTGGGGAGAGAACTCAGGAGTCCTGGCTCCCAGCCCCCCCCCCCCGCTCTAACCCGCCCCCCACTCCCCTCCCAGAGCCGGGGAGAGAACCCAGGAGTCCTGGCTCCCACCCCCCCCTGCTCTAACCCACCATCCCCCACTCCCCTCCCAGAGCCGGGGAGAGAAACCAGGAGTCCTGGCTCCCAGCCCCCGCTGCTCTGACCCACCAGCCCCCACTCCCCTCCCAGGGATGGGAAGAGAACCCAGGAATCCTGGCTCCCAGCCCCCCCTGCTCTAACCACCAGCCCCCACTCCCCTCCCAGAGCCGGGGAGAGAACTCAGGAGTCCTGGCTCCCAGCCCCCTCCCCCGCTCTAACCCCCCCCCACTCCCCTCCCAGAGCCGGGGAGAGAACCCAGGAGTCCTGGCTCCCAATGCCCCCCTGCTCTAACCACCAGCCCCCACTCCCCTCCCAGAGCCGGGGAGAGAACCCAGGAGTCCTGGCTCCCCCTGAGCCCTGCTCTAACCCACCCGCCCCCACTCCCCTCCCAGAGCCGGGGAGAGAACCCAGGAGTCCTGGCTCCCAGTCCCCCCTGCTCCGACCCACCAGCCCCCACCCCCCTCCCAGAGCCGGGGAGAGAACCCAGGAGTCCTGGCTCCCAGTCCCCCTGCTCTCACCCACCAGCCCCCACTGTCCTGGCTCACACTCTGAGCCCCCCACCCTGGCATGGGATCGAAGGGGGTTCGAGCACCACGGCTTTCACGCCCATGCTCCCTGCTGCACCAGGGAAGGGGTCAGGAAGGCCCCTTTGCCAGCGCCCCAAACTTCTCAGGGCGACTCCTTCCACAGGCACCCCCCCATCTCTGCAGGGGGAGGGGGCATCGGACCCTGGTGTCCGGGAGAGGGGCGGGGAGGTGTCCGGGGAGGTGGAGGCGAGAGGCTACAACCTAAATCCGTGTGTGGAGGGGATGGCGGAAGTACCCAGAGCGGGATGCAGAACCCCAGATCTGCAGGTGGGGGTGCCAGGGAGAGAAGGGACCCAGGCGTCCGGAGGGAGGAGACAGATGGTAGATGTCCATGATATGGGGGAGGAGGAGATAGAACCCAGGAATCCGGGTTACATGATAAAACACAGCTGTAGGGGCTCGTGGTTGTGTGGGGAGGGAGCCAGGACTCCTGGGTTCTCTCCCGGCTCTGGGAGGGGAGTGGGGGCTGGTGGGTTAGAGCAGGGGGGGGCTGGGAGCCAGGACTCCTGGGTTCTCTCCCCAGGTCTGGGAGGGGAGTGGGGTGTAGTGGTTAGCGCATGAGGGTTGGGAGCCAGGCCGATCTGAGTCACTGGGGAATCAGGCACTCGGCATTTGACCCGGTTGTGTGGGGAGGAAACTCAGCCACGCCAGAAGTGGCTTTCGGAGCTGCTGACCCACAGGGTCACTCCTGGGGACAGAGGGAACTGGGTCAGCCCATCCTCCACTGAGCTATGTGATCTAATGGTGGGGGTTGGGCACCAGGACTCCTGGGTTCTCTCCCCAGCTCTGGGAGGGGAGTGGGGGCTGGT
The DNA here is from genome assembly GCF_020497125.1 of Mauremys mutica. Lineage (NCBI taxonomy): Eukaryota > Metazoa > Chordata > Testudines > Geoemydidae > Mauremys > Mauremys mutica. The sequence continues at coordinate 140,601 of NW_025423355.1, read as the reverse complement.
GGGTTAGAGCAGGGGGGCTGGGAGCCAGGACTCCTGGGTTCTCTCCCCGGCTCTGGGAGGGGAGTGGGGGCTGGTGGGTCAGAGCAGGGGGGGCTGGGAGCCAGGACTCCTGGGTTCTCTCCCCGGCTCTGGGAGGGGAGTGGGGGCTGGTGGGTTAGTGCAGGGGGCTCTGGGAGCCAGGACTCCTGGGTTCTCTCCCCGGCTCTGGGAGGGGAGTGGGGGCTGGTGGGTCAGAGCAGGGGGGGCTGGGAGCCAGGACTCCTGGGTTCTCTCCCCGGCCCTGGGAGGGGAGTAGGGACTGGTGGGTTTGAGCAGGGGGGGCTGGGAGCCAGGACTCCTGGGTTCTCTCCCCGGCCCTGGGAGGGGAGTGGGGGCTGGTGGGTTAGAGCAGAGGGGGCTGGGAGCCAGGACTCCTGGGTTCTCTCCCCGGCTCTGGGAGGGGAGTGGGGGCTGGTGGTTACAGCAGGGGGGCTGGGAGCCAGGACTCCTGGGTTCTCTCCCCGGCCCTGGGAGGGGACACTGTCTCTGGTTATACTCAGCTGTGGTGCGTGGGAAGGGCTGGGGGCCGTGGGGGGGTGGAAGGAGACAGATGGGGCCAGAAGCAGAGGAGGGAGCGTTCGCCCCCAGGGCGCTGCCGGGCCAGTGGCCACACCGCAGCAGGCGGGACCAGTTCAACCAGTTTGGAACCAGGAAGGGGGTGCAGTTCCTGGATTCTTCAGCTGGGTTTGCCCCGGCCTTCACCCGTGGGGGGGGGGGTTAACACCCCATAGATTCCCTCTGCACCAGCCCCCCCACTTCCCTACCACCTTAGCTCCCATCCCTTTCCCTACACAAAGGCTGGGAGCCAGGACTCCTGGGTTCTCTCCCTGGCTCTGGGAGGGGAGTGGGGGCTGGTGGGTTAGAGCAGGGGGGGTGGGAGCCAGGACTCCTGGGTTCTCTCCCCAGCTCTGAGAGGGGAGTGGGGGCTGGTGGTTGGAGCAGGGGGGGCTGGGAGCCAGGACTCCTGGGTTCTCTGCCCGGCTCTGGGAGGGGAGTGGGGGCTGGTGGGTTAGAGCAGGGGGGGCTGGGAGCCAGGACTCCTGGGTTCTCTGCCCGGCTCTGGGAGGGGAGTGGGGGCTGGTGGTTGGAGCAGGGGGGGCTGGGAGCCAGGACTCCTGGGTTCTCTCCCCGGCTCTGGGAGGGGGTGGAGGCTTGTGGGTTAGAGCAGGGGGGGCTGGGAGCCAGGACTCCTGGGTTCTCTCCCCGGCTCTGGGAGGGGAGTGGGGGTGTCAGAGCAGGGGGGGCTGGGAGCCCGGACTCCTGGGTTCTCTCCCCGGCTCTGGGAGGGGAGTGGGGGGTGTCAGAGCCAACTCCCTCCATGACCTCAATGATGAACCTTTGCCCCAGTTTCACCTTTTCTCCGGCCACGCCTCCTAGCGGATAAGGCCCCGCCCCTTCCCCAGGCCCCGCCCAGACACCTCCAGGCCCCGCCCTCTGAGCAGAAGGATCCTCTCGTTCTCTGCTGCCACCCTGAGCCCCTCCCTCCCCAGGTCCCACGGGTGTCCCCCCCCCCCCGAATGGGAGATGGGGGGGGCCCAGGCGCAGAGCTGGAGGGGTCATTTGGGAAGGTCCCGGCTACCCTATGGGGAGGTGCCCCCCCCGGTGAAATCTAGGGGGAGGCTCTGGCTGGAGGCCAAGGGAGCCGTTCCGCTCCGTGGGTCGCGTCCTTCAGGGCTGAATGGGGCCCGTGTGTCCCGGCCCTGCCCCCCGGATCTTATCGGCCCGGCTCTGTCCGCACCCGCTCGTTAGCCGGCAGCTGGCCCCGTGCCCGGCGTCAAGGACAGAGCTGGGGTGAGCCCGGCGCAGGGCTGGGGGGGCTCGGACCCCGCCGGGGGATGGGGGGGAGTCCTGGGGCCGGAGCCGTGGGGCGCTGACCCCGCAGAGTGTGCTGTGCGGCACGGCCAATCGGTTCTTCCACCCAGCCCCACACGCAGCCCCCCGTCCGCCCAGCCCCCACGCCATCCGTCCATCCATGCACCCAGCCCCCCCACAGTCCTTCCAGCCACCCCCCATCCGCCCAGCCCCACTCGCAGCCCCCCCATCTGCCCACCCTCCCACCATCCATTCACCCAGCCCCACACACAGCCCCCATCCATCCGTTCATCCACCCAGCCCCACACGCAGTCCCTCATCCACCCCATCCGTCCATCCATGCACCCAGCCCCCCCCAGTCCTTCCATCCACCCCCCATCCACCCAGCCCCACACGCAGCCCCCCGTCCGCCCAGCCCCCACGCCATCCGTCCATCCATGTACCCCTCCCCCCCACAGTCCGTCCAGCCACCCCCCATCCGCCCAGCCCCACACGCAGCCCCCCCTCCGCCCAGCCCCCTCGCCATCCGTCCATCCATGCACCCAGCCCCCCCCAGTCCCTCCAGCCACCCCCCATCCACCCAGCCCCACTCGCAGCCCCCCGTCCGCCCAGCCCCCACGCCATCCGTCCATCCATGCACCCAGCCCCCCCCAGTCCCTCCAGCCACCCCCCATCCACCCAGCCCCACTCGCAGCCCCCCCATCTGCCCACCCTCCCACCATCCATCCATCCATCCATTCACCCAGCCCCATACAGTCCCTCCAGCCACCCCCCATCCACCCAGCCCCACACACAGCCCCCCGTCCGCCCAGCCCCCACGCCATCCGTCCATCCATGCACCCAGCCCCCCCACAGTCCCTCCAGCCACCCCCCATCTGCCCAGCCCCACTCGCAGCCCCCCCATCTGCCCACCCTCCCACCATCCATCCATCCATTCACCCAGCCCCACACAGAGCCCCCATCCATCCGTTCATCCACCCAGCCCCACACACAGCCCCCCGTCCGCCCAGCCCCCACGCCATCCATCCATCCATGCACCCAGCCCCCCCCAGTCCTTCCAGCCACCCCCCATCCGCCCAGCCCCACTCGCAGCCCCCCCATCCGCCCACCCTCCCACCATCCATCCATCCATTCACCCAGCCACTTTCTGTCCCTCCAGCCACCCCCCATCCACCCAGCCCCACACACAGCCCCCCGTCCGCCCAGCCCCCACGCCATCCATCCATCCATTCACCCAGCCCCACACACAGCCCCCATCCATCCGTTCATCCACCCAGCCCCACACGCAGTCCCTCATCCGCCCAGCCCCCACGCCATCCATCCATCCATGCACCCAGCCCCCCCCAGTCCCTCCAGCCACCCCTCATCCACCCAGCCCCACACGCAGCCCCCCGTCCGCCCAGCCCCCACGCCATCCGTCCATCCATGCACCCAGCCCCCCCACAGTCCTTCCAGACACCCCCTATCCGCCCAGCCCCACTCGCAGCCCCCCGTCCGCCCAGCTCCCACGCCATCCGTCCATCCATGCACCCAGCCCCCCCCAGTCCTTCCAACCACCCCCCATCCACCCAGCCCCACTCGCAGCCCCCCATCTGCCCACCCTCCCACCATCCATCCATCCATTCACCCAGCCCCACACAGAGCCCCCATCCATCCGTTCATCCACCCAGCCCCACACACAGCCCCCCGTCCGCCCAGCCCCCACGCCATCCGTCCATCCATGCACCCAGCCCCCCCCAGTCCTTCCAGCCACCCCCCATCTGCCCAGCCCCACTCGCAGCCCCCCCATCTGCCCACCCTCCCACCATCCATCCATCCATTCACCCAGCCCCACACAGAGCCCCCATCCATCCGTCCATCCACACAGCCCCACACACAGCCCCCTATCCACCCACCACCCCCTCCATCTGCCCATCCATCCACCCAGCCCCCCACCCAGCCCCCCCATCAGCCCAGCCCCCCTTGATTCACCCAGCCCCACACGCAGCCCCCCGTCCGCCCAGCCCCCACGCCATCCGTCCATCCATGCACCCAGCCCCCCCCAGTCCTTCCAGCCACCCCGCATCCACCCAGCCCCACACACAGCCCCCCCCATCTGCCCACCCTCCCACCATCCATCCATCCATTCACCCAGCCCCACGCAGAGCCCCCATCCATCCGTTCATCCACCCAGCCCCACACGCAGTCCCTCATCCGCCCCCATCCGTCCATCCATTCACCCAGCCCCACACACAGTCCCCCCATCTGTCCGTCCATCCACCCAGCCCCACACCCAGCCCCCCATCCTCTCATCCCCTCACCATCCGTCCATCCATTCACCCAGCCCCACACAGCCCCCCATCCATCCGTCCATCCACACAGCCCCACACACAGCCCCCTATCCACCCACCACCCCCTCCATCTGCCCATCCATCCACCCAGCCCCCCTTGATTCACCCAGCCCCACACTCAGCTCCCCATCAGCCAAGCCCCCCTCCGTTCGCCCGTCCATCCACCCAGCCCCACGCGTAGCCCCCCATCGGCCCAGCCCCCTCCATCCACACACAATCCATCCACCCAGCCCCACACGCACCCTCCACCCACCCCCCCAGCCCACAACCGCCCATCCATCTGTCATCCACCTGTGCCCAGATGCTGCCGCCCATCCACCCGCCCCCCACGTCCGGCCCTAGATCGCATGGTGCCCCAGGCGAGGAGCATCTTCAGCCCCCCGCCCCGAGTTGTTAAACCATTGAATTCCCCCATCCTACGAGACGATACATCCCCCTTGTGTCTCCAACAACCAAAGCAGCCCCCCGGGCCCTGCCCCCCCCCTCAAACCCGGCCCCCATGGCAGTCGCCAGCTGTCCCTGCCCACACCCCTCCCTCCGTCCCGCGTCTGCCCCCTGATTTCCAGTGGGGCCTCCATGTCTCCATGGCATTGGAGATTGGTGGACTTGCTGTCTGGTGGACAGTTGTGTGACGCCTGATGTGTGTGTGTGAGAGAGAGATGGGGGGTATCACACCCCCTGTCCCCCCCCGTCCCCCCCCAGCACCCTCCCCCACCCCCCGGATTAGAGGACCCGCCACTGGCTCCCTGATGTCCTGGCACGTGGTACATGTGACATGCACATGGCCCCAGATGCGGTCGCTCCAGGTGACACACCCCAGCTCAGCACGGCGAGGGGACCCCAGAGCCGGAGCAGCGGGATCACAGCGGCTGTACGGCGTGGGATGGAGAGCGGGATGTAACGCCGTGTAGCTACCCACCCGCACGTCCGTCCCCTGGCAGAGCCTTCATCCACCCACCCATCAATCCATCCATCCCTTCATCCACCCACCCATCCATCCCTTCATCCATCCACCCATTCAGCCCTTCATCCACCCACTTATCTATCCACCCATCAATCCATCCATCCGTCCTTTCGTCCAGCCACCCACCCACCCACACGTCCGTCCCCTGGCAGAGCCTTCATCCACCCACCCATCAATCCATCCATCCCTTCATCCATCCACCCATTCAGCCCTTCATCCACCCACCCACCCATCCATCCGTCCCTTCGTCCAGCCACACATTCAGCCCTTCATCCACCCACTTATCTATCCATCCATCCCTTCATCCATCCATCCACCCATCAATCCATCCATCCCTTCATCCATCCACCCATCAATCCATCCATCCCTTCATCCATCCACCCATTCAGCCCTTCATCCACCCACTTATCTATCCACCCATCAATCCATCCATCCGTCCCTTCGTCCAGCCACCCACCCACCCACACGTCCATCCCCTGGCAGAGCCTTCATCCACCCACCCATCAATCCATCCATCCCTTCATTCATCCACCCATTCAGCCCTTCATCCACCCACCTATCTATCCACCCATAAATCCATCCACCCATCCGTCCCTTCGTCCAGCCACCCACCCACACGTCCATCCCCTGGCAGAGCCTTCATCCACCCACCCATCAATCCATCCATCCCTTCATCCATCCACCCATTCAGCCCTTCATCCACCCACTTATCTATCCACCCGTCTGATCCATCCATCCATCCCTTCGTCCAGCCACCCACCCACACGTCCGTCCCCTGGCAGAGCCCTTCATCCACCCACCGATCCATCCATCCACCCACCCACCCATTCATACCTTCATCCACCCACCTATCTATCCACCCATCAATCCACCCATCCCCTGGCAGAGTCCTTCATCCACCCACTGATCCATCCACCCACCCACCCGACCATCCATCCATCCCTTCATCCATCCACCCATTCAGCCCTTCATCCACCCACCCATCTGATCCACCCATCCATCCATCCCTTCGTCCAGCCACCCACCCATCTGGCCCCAGGCAGAGCCCTTAGTCCACCCATCCATCCGTTCACCCATCCACCCACCCACCCATCAATCCATCCATCCCTTCGTCCACCCATCCATCCATCCCTTTGTTTGTCAATCCACCCATCCCTACATCCATCCCTTCGTCCAGCCACCCACCCATCTGTCCCCAGGCAGAGCCCTTCATCCACCCATCCATCCATCCACCCATCCATCCATCCCTTCGTCAACCCACCGATCCATCCACCCACCCACCCGTCCATCAATCCGCAGGAAGAGCCCTTCGTCCACCCACCCATCAATCCATCCCCTGCACCACTTCATCCACACATCCGTCCACCCACCTCTTCATCTATTTATCTATCCCCATCCACCCCCTCTATCTATCTATCTATCCCCATCCACCCCCTCTATCTATCTAGCTATCTATCCCCATCCACCCCATCTATCTATCTATCCATCCACCCCCTCTATCTATCTATCCCCATCCACCCCATCTATCTATCCATCCACCCCCTCTATCTACCTATCTATCTATCCCCATCCACCCCCTCTATCTATCTATCTATCTATCTATCTATCTATCTATCTATCTATCCCCAGACACTCCCTCTATCTATCTATCCATCCACCCCCTCTATCTATCTATCTATCTATCTATCCCCATCCACCCCATCTATCTATCTATCCATCCACCCCCTCTATCTATCTAGCTATCTATCCCCATCCACCCCCTCTATCTATCTATCCATCCACCCCCTCTCTCTATCTATCTATCCCCAGACACCCCCTCTATCTATCTATCCCCATCCACCCCCTCTATCTATCTACCCCCTCTATCTATCTATCTATCTATCTATCTATCTATCTATCTATCTATCCTCCTCTCCCCTCCCCCCACCTGTCCCTGGGGAGGGGCCCACCCCGGAGGACATCCCCCTTTCCTCGGGAGGGGGGGGGGAGGGGAGACTCCCCCCCCCGCCCCGTCTCTTTAAGCCCCGCCCCGGGGCCGGCCGCAAAACCTGAATGAGCCGCTCCGCCCCCTGGGAGGGCTCATTTGCATATGCATGAGCGCCCGGTGGGGCGGGGCCTGGGGGGGGAAGCCCGGAATAAAATACCCCCCCCCCCGCCGAACTCCGCTTTGCCTGGCTCATCCTCCGCTGGGGCAGCATCTCCCGGGTGTAGCGCCGCCGCCCCGCAGCGCCTTCCTCGGCCAGGGGATCTAGGGGTCCAGCCCCCCCAGTTCTGCAGCAGCCGCCCCCCCCCGCACACCCCCCCCCCCCACCATGGCTATCGAGAAAGAGAAGAAAACCTGCGGGCAAGTCATGGCGGAGTGGCGAGAAGGCATCTGGAATCCGCGCACCCACCAATTTATGGGGCGCACCGGCAGCAGCTGGGGTACGTGGCCGGCCTGGCCGGGGGGGGGCTGGCTCTGGGGCAGAGCCGGGGGGGGGGCGGCGATTGGAGGGTTAGCCCTTGAAAAGCAGGGGAAGTGTGTGTGTGGGGGGGGCGCTGATCTAGGAGGAGAAATTGGGGTGTCCTTAAAAGGAGGGGGACGGGGGGGAGGTGGATATGGGGCAGAAATTGGGGTGTCGCTGGCAGGCGCCCTTAAAAGGAGGGGGACGGGGGGAGGTGGATATGGGGCAGAAATTGGGGTGTCGCTGGCAGGCGCCCTTAAAAGGAGGGGGATGGGGGGGGAGGTTGATATGGGGCAGAAATTGGGGTGTCGCTGGCAGGCGCCCTTAAAAGGAGGGGGACAGGGGGGGAGGTTGATATGGGGAGAAATTGGGGTGCCGCTGGCAGGCGCCCTTAAAAGGAGGGGGCGGGGGGGAGGTGGATATGGGGCAGAAATTGGGGTGTCGCTGGCAGGCGCCCTTAAAAGGAGGGGGACGGGGGGGAGGTGGATATGGGGCAGAAATTGGGGTGTCGCTGGCAGGAGCCCTTAAAAGGAGGGGGACAGGGGGGGAGGTGGATATGGGGCAGAAATTGGGGTGTCGCTGGCAGGCGCCCTTAAAAGGAGGGGGACGGGGGGGAGGTTGATATGGGGGGAGAAATTGGGGTGCCGCTGGCAGGCGCCCTTAAAAGGAGGGGGACGGGGGGAGGTTGATATGGGGGGAGAAATTGGGGTGTCGCTGGCAGGCGCCCTTAAAAGGAGGGGGACGGGGGAGGTTGATATGGGGGGAGAAATTGGGGTGCTGCTAGTTAATGCCCTTAAAAGGAGGGGGACGGGGGGAGGCTGATATGGGGCAGAAATTGGGGTGTCGTTAACAGGAGCCCTTAACCCTTCCCACCCCCCGTCTCCTTTTATCTACCTGGGGGTGTCAGGAGCAGGTTATCTGGGGGGATTTTTGGGGTGTCCTTGAAGACCCCGAAAGGGAGGTGGATTTGGGGGGGCTGTTTGGGGGGGCAGGTCTCTAGGAAGATGGGTGCCGCCATGACCCAAATCCCTGTAGAAAGTGGAATTGGGTGATGCCTGGGGTGTATTTTTTGGGGGGGGTCTGTTTGCCTTAAAATGGGGGGTTATTGGGGTGGGGGGTTGGCTCCAAGCCCTTCTAAGAATGGTGGCTGTTTGGGGGTGTTTCATGGGGGGGGGTAAATGATCACAGGCTACAGGGGAGTCCTTGCCTGTGGCCCCCCCGGGGGTTTCTAGTGGGGGGGTGCTGTAGAGAGGGGGAGATGAAAGGGGGGGTCATCAAGGGGTGTCATGGCTGGGGGGAGAGAAATCAGGCAAAGGGTTTATTGGGGGAGTTGCAATGGGGGTGCAGTGCCCCCCCAATCCTAAGCAACAGGGAGGAGGAGAGGAGAGGGTTGGGGGGGCTGGCAAGGGGTTATGGGGTGTCTTTGGGGTCATGCATCAATGGGGGGGATCTATTTTCCCTTCCCCCCCAGGAAAGCGGGGGGTAGATGCAGGACTAGGGTTTCCCTGGGGGAGGGGGGCAGGCAGGGGGGTGCCTTGGGATATGGGGTGGGGGGAGAGAAGGGCTGAAATGGACTGAACCAGCTCAGATCCAGGCCTGGGATTCTCGGGCTGTGGGTGTGAAGGAGCAAATTTTGGGGGGGGTCTGTTCCCCACCCCCCGAAAAAAAATTCAGCTGCCCTTATCTATGCAGTGATGGGGGGCAGAGACGGGGCTGGCCTCGGAGATCGGTGTGGGGCAGAGACAGGGCTCGGGGCCCAGGGCTATATAGGGGGCAGGGGCTGTGGGGGGGGTAATGCCCCCCCTGCCCTGTCTCTATCAATCCCCTGCCCCCCCCCTTCCCCATTTCATGCTGCGGCGGCGGCGGCTGGAAAAGTAGGTCACTCCGCTTTCTGTAGGAGCTGGGGCCCCCCCCATCTGTCAACACAGCCCCCCCCACGCCGAGGGGGACAGGGACGGGGGAGTATTTTTGTAATGAAGTAAGAAAAAAAAAATCCAGGATCAGCCCCCCCATCCACAATCAGCCCCCCACATCTGGGATCAGCCCCCCCACATCCAGCCCCCCCCTCCATGATCAGCCTCCCCACATCTGGGATCAACGCCCCCCATCCACGATCAACCCCCCCTGCATCTGGGATCAGCCCCCCCGCCCCATCCGGCATTAGCCCCCTACCTCCAAAATTAGCCCCCCTTATCCTACCCACTCTGACCCCCCAGATTTCTCCCTGCTGTCCAATCCCTCCCCCTATTAACTCTGCCCCCCCTACTTTGCAACCCCCCCTTTTCCTCCTGCACGTACGTTCCCTCCCCTATGGCCTGACACCCCCCCCATCTTTTGGGAGTAGGAAGGGATTGGATAGGAGGAGGGAACCCAGCTATGGGGGGGGCAGGGGGAGCTGTATGGAGGGGGGGCCAGGACGGGGACCACCACCCCCCACTGGCTGGATTAATTGCCCTTTGCTTTGTCCGGATCGGGGCGGGGGGGGGGGGCGGTTGCCTGGAGATTCACCATTAATCCTGGCTTAGATTCACTGCAGAAGGCAGCTGCCCCCCCCTTCACTGCAGCAGGCGGCCGGGGAGCGGGGGGGGGCTGGCGGTGACACTGGGGGGGGGGCTGGGTTCCCATCTCGCTCTGGCTGGGGGATAGCGTCTTGGCTTGTTGCATTGCGGAGAAGCTGGCGGCCTGGCGGACCGGATTGGGCTGGCGGCGAGCGAGGGGGGGGGCGGGGGGGAGATCTGGGGGGGCAGCGGGGGGACTGAGAGGAGAGAGGTTGGGGCTGGGGGAAGGAGTGGGGAGGGGCTGGCGGGGAGCCGGATGGGGGGGTTGTTGGAGTGGGGGGGCTGAGGGGCTGGTGATGAAGTGGGGGCGCAGGTGGGGGCTGCAGTGGGGGGGCAGGTGGTGGAGTGGGGCTGGAGGGAAGTGGGGGGGCTGGTGGGGGAGCTGGGGGCAGGTAGATGTGGAGTGGGGAGGCTGGGGGTTGAGTGGGGGGCTGGGGGATGTGGGGGCAGGTGGGGGATGTGGGGGTCTGGGGGCAGAGTGGGGGGGGCTGGGGGGTGTGATGGAGTGAGGAGCTGGGGGGTCTGGGGGCAGGGGGCGGAGTGGGGGGGCTGGGGGGTGTGATGGAGTGAGGAGCTGGGGGATGTGGGGGCAGGGGGCGGAGCGGGGGGGCTGGTGGATTGGATGGAGTGAGGAGCTGGGGGATGTGGGGGCAGGGGGGCGGAGTGGGGGGGCTGGGGGGTGTGATGGAGTGAGGAGCTGGGGGATGTGGGGGCAGGGGGGCGGAGTGGGGGGGCTGGGGGGTGTGATGGAGTGAGGAGCTGGGGGTCTGGGGGCAGGGGGCGGAGTGGGGGGGCTGGGGGGTGTGATGGAGTGAGTAGCGGGGGGATGTGGGGGCAGGGGGGCTGAGAGGGGGGGCTGGGGGGTGTGATGGAGTGAGGAGCTGGGGGATGTGGGGGCGGGGGCGGAGTGGGGGGGCTGGGGGATGTGATGGAGTGAGGAGCTGGGGGATGTGGGGGCAGGGGGCGGAGCGGGGGGGCTGGGGGGTGTGATGGAGTGAGGAGCTGGGGGGTGTGGGGTCGGGGGCGGAGTGGGGGGCTGGGGGGTGTGATGGAGTGAGGAGCTGGGGGATGTGGGGGCAGGGGGCGGAGCAGGGGGCTGGGGGATGTGATGGAGTGAGGAGCTGGGGGATCTCGGGGCAGGGGGCGGAGCGGGGGGGCTGGGGGATGTGATGGAGCGAGGAGCTGGGGGGTCTGGGGGCAGGGGGCGGAGGGGGGGGGCTGGGGGGTGTGATGGAGTGAGGAGCTGGGGGATGTGGGGGCAGGGGGCGGAGCGGGGTGGCTGGGGGCTGTGATGGAGTGAGGAGCTGGGGGGTCTGGGAGCAGGGGGCGGAGTGGGGGGGCTGGGGGGTGTGATGGAGTGAGGAGCTGGGGGATGTGGGGGCAGGGGGCGGAGTGGGGGGGCTGGGGGGTGTGATGGAGTGAGGAGCTGGGGGGTCTGGGGGCGGAGTGGGGGGGCTGGGGGGTGTGATGGAGTGAGGAGCTGGGGGATGTGGGGGCAGGGGGCAGAGTGGGGGGGCTGGGGGATGTGATGGAGTGAGGAGCTGGGGGATGTGGGGGCAGGGGGCGGAGTGGGGAGACAGGGTTAGGGTTAGGGGCTCTGAGCTGACCGCCGGCCGAGGGCTTTGTTTGTGGGGCTGGGGGGAGCCCCGCTACCCCCCCCCCGCCCTCCCCGGAAGAGCTGGCGTTAGGGTGTGGGCAGGGGGGTAGCTAGGAGCGTTGCACTGATTGCAGGGGGGGGGTTACTCTGGATTGACACCCGGGAGTAGCCAGGAGCCGTGGGTCACTCCCTGCGCCCCATAAGGTGTTGGAGATCGGTGGAGTTGCTCTAGATTTACACCAGGTAGTAGCTGGGTGCAATGCACTGCTCTGATTCCCCCCACCCCTTGCATTTGGGTTACTCCGGATTGACACCTGAGAGTAGCCAGGAGCCGTGGGTCACTCCCTGCGACCCATAAGGCGTTGGAGATCGGTGGAGTTGCTCTAGATTTACACCGGGTAGGAGCTGGGTGCAATGCACTGCTCTGATTTCCCCCACCCCTTGCATTTGGGTTACTCCAGATTGACACCCGAGAGTAGCCAGGAGCCGTGGGTCACTCCCTGCGACCCATAAGGCGTTGGAGATCGGTGGAGTTGCTCTAGATTTACACCGGGTAGGAGCTGGGTGCAATGCACTGCTCTGATTTCCCCCACCCCTTGCATTTGGGTTACTCCAGATTGACACCCGAGAGTAGCCAGGAGCCGTGGGTCACTCCCTGCGACCCATAAGGCGTTGGAGATCGGTGGAGTTGCTCTAGATTTACACCAGGTAGTAGCTGGGTGCAATGCACTGCTCTGATTCCCCCCACCCCTTGCATTTGGGTTACTCCCGATTGACACCCGGGAGCAACGCCTCACTCTCCGATCTCTGCTGCCTTTGGAGTCTCACTGCTTACTCTGGATTTACACCTCTGAGGAGAAGGGCTACGCTTTGGTTTTCGGTCGCCTTTTGGCTTGCGCTAGGGTTACTACAGGTTTACACCTGTTCATCTGGATTTACGTCCCTCCCATGCTCAGGTGCCTCCGGAGGGGCTGGGAAGTTGAGTTAGGTGTAGCTGCAGGCGGAGGGGGCTGGTTCTGTGCAGACAGACACTTGTAGATTTACAAAGGGGTTAGTCTGGATTTACACTGGCAATAACCAAGGGCAGCTCTCCCATGCCTCCAATTTCAAGTTTGCAGCTGGGTTACGCGGGATTTGCACCAGGAGGAAGCAGAGAGGTCAATCGCGATCCCTGTTAGGGTTACACTGGGTTACTGTGTTCTCCCTCACCTTTGGGTTTGCTCCTAATCTCCACCCCCTTTAGGTTTACACCAGGGTTACTCTCGGTTTACACCCAGGAGTAGCTGGGGGGTAGAGGGGCTGATGGCCGTCCCCTTTAGGTTTACACCGGGGTTACTCTGGGTTTACACTGGGGAGTAGAGGGGCTGATGGCTGTCCCCTTTAGGTTTACACCGGGGTTACTCTGGGTTTACTCCAGGGAGTAGAGGGGCTGGTGGCCGTCCCCTTTAGGTTTACACCAGGCTTACTCTGGGTTTACACCCAGGAGTAGAGGGGCTGGTGGCCGTTCCCTTTAGGTTTACACCAGGGTTACTCTGGGTTTACACCGGGGAGTAGAGGGGCTGGTGGCCGTTCTCTTTAGGTTTACACCTGGGTTACTCTGGGTTTACATCAGGAGTAGCTGGGGAGTAGAGGGGATGGTGGCCATCCCCTTCAGGTTTACACCGGGGTTACTCTGGGTTTACACCCCGGAGTAGCTGGGGAGTAGAGGGGCTGGTGGCCGTTCTCTTTAGGTTTACACCTGGGTTACTCTGGGTTTACACCAGGAGTAGCTGGGGAGTAGAGGGGATGGGTGGCCATCCCCTTCAGGTTTACACCAGGGTTACTCTGGGTTTACACCCCGGAGTAGCTGGGGAGTAGAGGGGCTGGTGGCCGTCCCCTTTAGGTTTACACCGGGGTTACTCTGGGTTTACACCCAGGAGTAGCTGGGGAGTAGAGGGGCTGGTGGCCGTCCCCTTTAGGTTTACACCGGGGTTACTCTGGGTTTACACTGGGGAGTAGAGGGGCTGGTGGCCGTCCCCTTTAGGTTTACACCGGGGTTACTCTGGGTTTACACTGGGGAGTAGAGGGGCTGGTGGCCGTCCCCTTCAGGTTTACACCAGAGTTACTCTGGGTTTACACCCAGGAGTAGCTGGGGAGTAGAGGGGCTGGTGGCCGTCCCCTTTAGGTTTACACCGGGGTTACTCTGGGTTTACACCCAGGAGTAGCTCAGAGCTATTCTTTTCTCTCACCTTTGGGTTCCCCCCTGCACTCCCCGGGCCTGTCTCCCGAGTGGGGAGCCGCCCTGCCAGCCCCGCGGGCAGAGGGGTGTCACTGGCTAGCTGTGGGGCTGTGTTGGGGATCGGGGGAGGGGAGTGTTGGAGGTGGGGGTCAGGGGATCCCCGTTTCCCCCTCCCTCCTGCGCAAGGTTTGTCGGGGGGGGGGTTAGGCTGTGTGTTGGGGGGAGGGGCAACCCCCCATTCCCTTTTTAACTGGAGCAGGGCCAGCCTGGGACTGGATGGGGGGGGGGGCTCCCAGCCTGGGTGCTGGACGGGGGGGGGCTCCCCCATGTGGGGGCTTTGCTTAACACCCCCCGTTTTTCTCCCCCCCCCCCAGCCTTGATCCTGTTCTTCTACCTGGTGTTTTACGGTTTCCTCACGGCGCTTTTCACGCTCACCATGTGGGTCATGCTGCAGACGGTCGACCCCTACATCCCAAAGTACCAGGACCGCCTCTCCGTGCCCGGTAAGGCCTCGTGGGTGTGGGGGGGGGCGTGCCCGGGGGGGGCAGCGTGCCCCACTGCGCCTGCATTGCCTGTCCCTCGCACGCCCGTCGCACGCCCGCTGGCCGCCCCCGCCTCCGGCCCCGGGTTCCTCAGCCACGGCCCCCGGCTGGTGCCGGCGTGGGAGGGTGGGCCCGGGGAGACCCTCTTGTGCACCCCTTTTTTTTTTTTTGCACGTGCGTGTGCAGGCCGTGCGCACACGCACACACACGCACGTGCCACTCCCGGCGGATCCCGTTCATCGCGTGCGCCCGGCTGCATTGGCACGATGTTGGGTGGGGGGGGGCTAGAACTGCCTCCCTAAAGCAGACCCCCCCCAATATTTTCTTTCCCCCCCCGCCCCCCCCAGGGATGATGATCCGCCCCAAGACAGACACCCTGGACGTGACTTTTAACGTCAGCAACACGGAGAGCTGGGACCGTTACGTCAAGATGCTGAATGACTTCCTGGAGCGTGAGTCGGGATGGGTGCAAACGGGGGGTGGGGGGTGGCGTTCCCCCCCCCCGATTAACCCCCATTTGGGGGGAGAAGGGGGTTGGGATGGTGGCTTCTAGTTCTGGGGTCCCCCCCCTGGGCTGCGGGGTGGGTGTGGGGGAGAAGAGAGGGTGAGGCCTAGACTGGCAGACTGCTGCCCCCTGGTGGCCGTCAGCGGAGCCGGCAACCTTCCCCAGCCGGCCGCTGTTAACCCGCGGAACTCCCCACCGCAGGATTTCCCTCAGGGCTGTAACTCTGGTAGCCCCTCAGCGCCAACCTGCTAACTCCCCCCCCCCTCCCCCAGCCTACAACGACTCCATCCAGGTGGCCACCAACGACGTGTGCCGCCCGGGCCGCTACAACGAGCAGCCGGACAACGGGGTGCTGAATTACCCCAAGCGGGCCTGCCAGTTCAACCGCACGGCGCTGGGCGCCTGTTCCGGCCTCAACGACTCCACCCACTACGGCTACGCCGACGGCCGGCCTTGCATCCTCATCAAGATGAACCGGGTAGGTGAGGCCGGCGTTGGGGGGACCCTGGGCTGCGGTTCGCACCGCCCCCCCCAAAAATTGGGGGGTTCTCCCCGCCCTGCACACACTTTTGTGACACCCTCCCCTTCCTCCTTCCAGGTCATCAACTTCTTTGCAGGGGCCAACCAGACCATGAACGTCACCTGTGCCGCGAAGGTGAGACCCCCCCCCCCGCACCCCACCCTGCTGCCCCCCCCTTCCATCACCCCCTCACCCTCTTTTCTCTTCATTAACTCGCCTGCCTTGTCTCTCTCCGGATCTTCCCGCCCACAGAGGCCCGTTTCCAAATTCCAGGCGGTAAGGGATGTGTCCAGGCAGTGGGGGGGACCCCCCCTTGGGTGGGGAGGTCCAGGGGGGTCCCCCAAATCGATACAATCCTCACCCCAGCTTGTAGCACTCTCGTCCGCATCCCGTAGGGCTTTGGGGACCTGCTGGTTGGTAGAATGGGTCCCCATGACTTGTACCCTGAGGTTAGATGATGTCTGGCTGCACCCCGATTCGAGATGCCCCCCCCCAATTCACCTTAGCCCTGCCTGCCCCAGAGCAGGACGTGGCTTTGCTGATCCCATCCGAAACGGCACCCCCATTTTAGCAGATTTCCCCCAACTGCACCCCGATTTGAGATGCCCCCCGAATTCACCTTAGCCCTGCCTCTCCCAGCCCCAGAGCAGGACGTGGCTTCGCTGATCCCATCCGAAACGGCACCCCCATTTTAGCAGATTTCCCCCAACTGCACCCCGATTCCCCCTTCTCGCTACCTCTCCTTCTCGGCCGCTTATTCACTCATTTCATCTCGCTCTCCTCCGCCTTCCGGGCAGCTGAACCCCGAGATGGAGCACGCAGTAAGGACAGGAAAGGGGCGGGGCTCCGTAATGGGGGCTAGGAAAATGAAGGGGGGACGTGCCAGGGTGGGGCGGAGGGGAGGGGGCTCTGAGGATGGGGGAAGCTGGGGGGCAGGCAGGGTGGATGGGGGGGGACTAAGGCTGGGGGGATGGCGAGGGAACAGGGGGATGGGCTTTTTGGGGGGGAGGGGAAGACCCCAATGGGAACGCGCAGGGGGATGGGGGGGTGGGGGACGGCTGGGGGGTTCTGGGTAACCCTTGAAATCTCTCTTCTTCCTTCCCCCACCAGAAAGAGGAGGATGCGCACAAGCTGGGGGAGATGGTGATGTACCCCCCAAATGGTCACATCGACCTCATGTATTTTCCCTACTACGGCAAGAAAGTCCATGTGAGTATGGGGGGGGGGGGTTCTCAGGACTGGGGGGGCCCTGTTCTCTGCCGGGGGGGAGTCCATGTTCTCTCTCCAGCCCTGGGAGGGGAGTGGGGGCTGGTGGTTAGAGCAGGGGGGGCTGGGAGCCAGGACTCCTGGGTTCTCTCCCCGGTGCTGAGTGGGGGCTGGTGGGTTAGAGAAGTGGGGGCTGGGAGGCAGGACTCCTGGGTTCTCTCCCCAGCTCTGGGAGGGGAGTGGGGGCTGGTGGGTCAGAGCAGGGGGCCTAGGAGCCAGGACTCGTGGGTTCTCTCCCCGGCTCTGGGAGGGGAGTGGGGGCTGGTGGTTAGAGCAGGGGGGCTGGGAGCCAGGACTCCTGGGTTCTCTCCCCGGCTCTGGGAGGGGAGTGGGGGCTGGTGGGTCAGAGCAGGGGGCCTAGGAGCCAGGACTCCTGGGTTCTCTCCTGGCTCTGGAAGGGGAGTGGGGGCTGGTGGTTAGAGTAGGAGGGGCTGGGAGCCAGGACTCCTGGGTTCTCTCCCCGGCTCTGGGAGAGGAGTGCGGGCTGGTGGGTCAGAGCAGGGGGGGCTGGGAGCCAGGACTCCTGGGTTCTCTCCCTGGCTCTGGGAGAGGAATGTGGGCTGGTGGGTCAGAGCAAGGGGGCCGGGAGCCAGGACTCCTGGGTTCTCTCCCCGGCTCTGGGAGGGGAGTGGGGGCTGGTGGGTTAGAGCGGGGGTAGGGGCTGGGAGCCAGGACTCCTGGGTTCTCTCCCCGGTGCTGAGTGGGGGCTGGTGGGTTAGAGAAGTGGGGGCTGGGAGGCAGGACTCCTGGGTTCTCTCCCTGGCTCTGGGAGGGGAGTGGGGGCTGGTGGTTAGAGCAGGGGGGCTGGGAGCCAGGACTCCTGGGTTCTCTCCCCGGCTCTGGGAGGGGAGTGGGGGCTGGTGGGTCAGAGCAGGGGGCCTAGGAGCCAGGACTCCTGGGTTCTCTCCTGGCTCTGGAAGGGGAGTGGGGGCTGGTGGTTACAGTAGGAGGGGCTGGGAGCCAGGACTCCTGGGTTCTCTCCCTGGCTCTGGGAGGGGAGTGTGGGCTGGTGGGTTAGAGCAGGGTGGGCTGGGAGCCAGGACTCCTGGGTTCTCTCCCCGGCTCTGGGAGAGGAGTGCGGGCTGGTGGGTCAGAGCAGGGGGGGCTGGGAGCCAGGACTCCTGGGTTCTCTCCCTGGCTCTGGGAGGGGAATGTGGGCTGGTGGGTCAGAGCAAGGGGGCTGGGAGCCAGGACTCCTGGGTTCTCTCCCTGGCTCTGGGAGGGGAGTGTGGGCTGGTGGGTTAGAGCAGGGTGGGCTGGGAGCCAGGACTCCTGGGTTCTCTCCCCGGCTCTGGGAGAGGAGTGGGGGCTGGTGGGTCAGAGCAGGGGGGGCTGGGAGCCAGGACTCCTGGGTTCTCTCCCCGGCTCTGGGAGGGGAGTGGGGACCCACCCTCGGTTCCTGACCCGCCCTTCCCTTCTGCGCCCCCCCCCCTTAGGTGAACTACACCCAGCCCATCGTGGCCGTCAAGTTCCTAACCCTGGAGGCCAACGTGGACCACAACGTGGAGTGTAAGATCAACGCGGCGAACATCGCCACCACCGACGAGCGGGACAAGTTCGCTGGCCGCGTGGCCTTCAAGATCCGGGTCAACAGGGACTAAGCCCCGCCTCCCCCTTCCCCCTCCCCCCACCTTTCCCGGGGCTCCGCCCCCAAATGGGCAGGGCTTAATGGAGGAGGAGGAGCCAGTTTGCGTAAGGGGAGGCGCCCCCAGCACATCCTGGGCGGGGCTTGATGGAGGAGGAGGAGCCTATTTCATCGGGGAGAGGGACCCCCCCTGGGATTTGATTTTATTTCTTTGCGGGGGGGGGGGTGTTTTGCTCTTGAAATCGTCCTGCTGAGAATCCTAGGATGACTAACCTGGCTCTTTGGCCATTTTAGGGACCTTCCCTGTGCCCCCCCCCCGATTCTGCCCCCCCACCCCAAAACGTGCTGATTACACTGAAGGATCTGGTACCACCCTACACCCCCCCCCCAAATCCTTTGGAATGCTACGTCGCTTTGATCTCTTCTAATGCCCCTTCCCCCCCTTTTTTGGGGGGGCAGCTCAGAGCCTGTGACCCCCCCCTTTCTCCTGCCCCTTGAAATCCCATTGAGATGTTTCCTAATATAATAATAAATGTATATAGATATTTTTTATATATATATATATTAAAAATTAAGGTACGGCCGAGACCTCTATTTTTTCCACCCCCCCGTGCACCCCACTTCTGCCCGCTCCCCGTTTTCCATCCTCCACCCCACGCCCCTACAAGAGACGTTGAGATTTGGTGCGTTTGTCGTGAGCCGGCGGCCATTTTGTTTCCCTGACCTAGTAGGTGCCGGGGTTGAGTGGAGGGAATGTAGGCCGGGAAATTGGAATGACCCCACTTCCGCGGCCCACCGTACGGCCGCCGTTGTCCCCGTAGGTTAGAAAACAAAATGGCTGAACAGCGGTTGCCCTATTGTGGGATAGCAGCCGTTGTCCGTGTCGGTTGGGAATCAAAATGGCCACCATTCCGCAGCCAATAACGTGGCTGCCCTCGTCCGTGTAGACCAGGAATCAAAATGGCCGCCGTTCCGCAGCCAACAACGTGGCTGCCCTTGTGCGCGTAGGCCGGGAATTAAAATGGCCGCCGTTCCGCAGCCAACGACGTGGCTGCCCTTGTGCGCGTAGGCCGGGAATCAAAATGGCCGCCGTTCCTCAGCCAACGATGTGGCTGCCCTTGTCCGTGTTGGTTGGGAATCAAAATGGCCACCATTCCTCAGCCAACGATGTGGCTGCCCTTGTCCGTGTAGGCCGGGAATCAAAATGGCCACTATTCCACAGCCAACGACATGGTTGCCCTTGTCCATATAGGCTGTGAATCAAAATGGCTGGACAATAGCTGCGGAATGTCTGCCATTTTGACCGCCTGCCCTGCAAAAGAGACACGGCGGCCATTGTTGGGGTAGGCCGGGAATCAAAATGGCTGCCGCCGGCTGTGGAAATGTGGCCATTTTGTTTCTTAGCCTCTGTGGCAAAAAGTCGGGCCAACCTGACTGGGGCATGTGGGCCAGGAAAGGAAAATGGCTGCCATTTTCAGCCGACGTTTGGCTCTGTCTGTGAAGAAACAAAATGGCTGCTGTAGTCAAAGCCTCTGAAGAACGGTCGCCATTTTGAGTCTTGGTATTGAGAGCTTGGCCATGAATGGAGGCCATCTTGGATTCCTGGCCTCCATGGCTAATGGCTGCCATGTTGGGCTGTGCAATGGTGGCCATCTTGGATTCCTGGCTGACAGAACTGAGGCCGCCATATTGGGCTGTAACCTTTCCAGCACCTCCTTCTGAGTCGTACCCCTACTCCCTACCAATGTGACCCCTTTCCTCATCTTAGGGTCTGTCTTCCTCTTTTAATGTAGAGTTATTTTTAATCTCTCTTTTCGCTTAATGCGGCATCTGCACTGAGACAAGACTTGTCCGTCGTCCCCCCCTCCAGCATCCTGGGAAATTCCTTGCACCCCCTTAACTCTGCCCTTGAAACAGCTGACACAAACGTTGCCTGTATTAGACTCCTGCCTGGTCTCTAGTCTTCTCTGCTGTTGTCTGTAAACCACAAGAGAAACGATTCCCTTTTGTTTGGAACTGGAAGTAATTTAAAAAAAATAATGAAATCCCCCTCCCCCCCACATTTTCCTAATGCTGCATCCTTGAAATCACTGTATGAATGAAATAACAACTCCTTTGCTTTTTAACTTTTTTTTTAATTATTATTATTATTCTGGTTCGTTTTTATTTGCAGAATTATTTAATTGCCTGTATCGGATCCACTGTAAAAGATGAGAAGAAATAAACAAAAAACCCACCCTTAAAAACTAGAGATGGTAACGGAGAGTTTGATTTTCAATGTGGAGTGTGTTTAGAGCCGGTGGAACTCACCGCAACATGGTCCTGAGGTCACGGATGAGAAATAAAAGCCCATGTGGGCTTATTAAATTTGCACTGAAGTTGGAGCCTAATGTAATTTGTCCCTAGCTAGGGAGGCAGTGTGGCCTAGTCCTGGATCTCTGACTAGATAAGTCCCTTTCCGTCTCTGTGTGCCTCAGTTTCCCCAGCATTAGCGTGAGGACACTGATCCCGAACCCGCTTTGTAAAGCACTTTGAGGTCGGCTGTTGAGTGGAGCTAGGGATTATTAATTAACGGAACCGAATAATTTACTGCGATAGCATCTGATACCAAAGTATCGGAGGGCTTTCTCACCGTCAATGGGTTTGTCGTCCCGTGAGGTAGGGGGGATATGATCCCCATTGTACAGAGGGGCAAATCATTCCCCGAAGAGCCAGATTGGAGCCACTGTGGTGTCCCCCAAGCTTTCCCCCCGCTCCAACACAGAGATTGATAGGGCAAATATTGGAGATCCCACCGCTCACACCAATCTCCCTTGGCACAGGCCAGAGAAGATGGGCTGTAACTAATTGGGGGCTGGGGGAAGGTGTATCTTTGGGTAGGGGTGGGGCTAGAAATTGATGGGGAGGGGCCTTCTATGGCAATGGGTGGGGCCAGCATCTAGGGGGTGGGGCAACACAGGAGAAGGGTGTATGTCATTATGGCCTTTTTTGACCCCGAGGGAGGGGGGGTGCTGTCTTGTTCTTCGACACAATGGCCTGGGCTGGGAGCCAGGACTCCTGGGTTCTCTCCCCGGCTCTGGGAGGGAGCGGGAGAGGTTACTGCAACACCAGAGACAGATCCGGGGGGGGGAGAATGGACATCATCCCCTCATCAGGGGGGGCCCTCCCATCTATTTCCTATGACCCCGTTCTTTTTTGTGGGGGGCGAGGGACTTTTCCCCTGGCATCTTGAGAAGAAATTTCTCCCCTAGTAACCTACATAATTTTTTTCCCTTGGGTGAATTTAATCCCCCCCCGATCATTTTAATCCCCCCCCCCCATTACTGTGCCTGGGCCAGCGTGGACAGATTGTCCTGTGTTAATCTTCCTGCGCTACTCAATCCTCCGTGGGGGGAGGGGGGCAGGCACAGAGGCCTAGATCTGAGGGGGGGAGGGTGTCCTGAAGCTGGGGGTCCTGCCCCCCCTCTGCACAGGAAAAGGATCTGCCTTAGTCCTGTAGCCCTCAGTGCACCGGGTGCGACAGGGACACAGAGCGAGAGACGGGCCCTGCGGTGAAGGCCGGGAGCCAGGACTCCTGGGTTCTCTCCCGGCACCGGGAGGGGAGTGGGGGCTGGTGGGTCAGAGCAGGGGGGGGTGGGAGCCAGGACTCCTGGGTTCTCTCCTTGGCTCTGGGAGGGGAGTGGGGGCTGGTGGGTTAGAGCAGGGGGGGCTGGGAGCCAGGACTCCTGGGTTCTCTCCCCGGCCCTGGGAGGGGAGTGGGGGCTGGTGGGTCAGAGTGGGGGGGGGAGCCAGGACTTTTAGCGTTGTGCCCCCCCCCCCCACCACAGGATTGGCTGGTGCCTGGGGGGGGGGGTCTGGGCAGGCTGCCCTGGTGTGGGGGGCACATTGTGCCCACTGTGAGGGGAAGGGACGTAGCCTCATGTGCCCCTGGCGCTGGGCAGCCAGGCGGTGCCCGGGCTGGATGGACGCCCGGCCTGCTGCCCCCTCCGCCTGCCCCGCCTCCGCCTCCCCCCTCCGCCTGCCCAGCCCCCCCCCCCGTCCCCGGAGCCTCCTCCCTCCGTCTGGCCAGCCCCCCACCCCTCCCCTCAGCCTCCCCCCTCCGCCTGCCCAGCCCCCTCCCCGGCCCCGGAGCCTCCTCCCTCCGCCTGGCCAGCCCCCCACCCCTCCCCTCAGCCTCCCCCCTCCGCCTGCCCAGCCCCCTCCCCGTCCCCGGAGCCTCCTCGCTCCGCCTGGCCAGCCCCCCCCCCCTCCCCTCAGCCTCCCCCCTCAGCCTGCCCAGCCCCCCCCCCCGGCCCCTCTGCTCCCCTCCCCTCAGGTACCTGAGCTCCTGCCCAGCCTGCCCCCCCACTGCTCCCCTCCTTCCCCCCCATCTGCCCCGGCCCCTCTGCTCCCCTCCCCGCAGGTACCCCAGCTCCTGCCCAGCCTCCCCCCCCAGCCTGCCCCCCCACTGCTCCCCTCCTTCCCCCCCATCTGCCCCGGCCCCTCTGCTCCCCTCCCCGCAGGTACCCCAGCTCCCGCCCAGCCTCCCCCCCCAGCCTGCCCCCCCACTGCTCCCCTCCTTCCCCCCCATCTGCCCCGGCCCCTCTGCTCCCCTCCCCACAGGTACCCCAGCTCCCTCCCAGCCTCCCCCCCCCAGCCTGCCCCCCCACTGCTCCCCTCCTTCCCCCCATCTGCCCTGGCCCCTCTGCTCCCCTCCCCTGAGGTACCCCAGCTCCCTCCCA